>NC_136636.1:27055090-27517590 GCF_949748355.1 Melanostigma gelatinosum
GTGATGTCGACGAAGTGCTCTGGCCTGACTCAGCCCAAAGACAAGAAGAAGCACATTGATGACATGTTGACTCCTTAGATTTTTGTCCCTTTTACTGTGGTATTGTATACTGTAGTAGGCCTACAGTGCATTGTAGGCTGTATAATGTACAATAAACAAATTGTATGGCCTTGAACATCGTGCTTTCTATTTGTTACAGTGACAGTACTGACTGCTCAATAGATTTTGACTGGTTGCAGGTTCATATCAACAAAGAACAAGAATTACAGTATCACAGAGACAAAGGACACGTTTGTGAGATGCAGGGTACAGTACTGTAAAAATAGGGGTACAAGGAGGAGGAAGAACAAAAGAAATTGCAAAGAGCAAAGCACAGTAGTAATTTCTGATAAATTTTGAGCTACTGTAATAGAACATGTGTTCGTTCATATGAAATTTGTTTTGAGATTAAAAATCGACTTCTCCCTGAGAACTATATGTTTTGAACAATGTGTTTTCTATTTATTGGTGTATTGTTTACTGACTGCTTGATGGTGTATATTATTTTGATCACTTTGTTTATGATTTGAGAGCAGTGTTTGATTTTGAGCACAGGTATAACTGTTTTGAGGCGAAAGTTTCATTTTGCAAGAGGATTCAGAGGTTTTGTAAATAGTGCTTGAAGATGAGGTTTTGTGTTTACAGTTTTGAGAGAATGGGCGACCGTTTCAAGAAATGTGTCTTAGCAATCGAGAAAAACTAATATTTCAGGGACGGAAACACACCGATTCCATGGGAGCACACACACACAAAGGGAATGTCATGGCACCCACTTAACCACCCACGCTGTCTGGCGGTGTAGTCATAACGGCGTTGTGGCAGCCTGGCAAACATGCCACGAGGCCTGAGGCCAGATTACAGTATGACTGACAGGAGGGAAAAAGTGAACATTGAGGTTTGATGAATGGGAACAAGCTGAGAGACTGGCATGGTGAGAACACCATGCAGTAGGAGTAAGCCACCATCCATCGTATATTAAGGTAGATGGTCCTTAACAGATAAGTCTGCTGATGTTTTATATTCTCACATGGACCCCACATGGATATTCTTCAATTGGACCCAATGAGCCACAAAGAGTAGAGAATTTAGAAAACATTTTAGAGGCGGATTAACACATTGCCGGGTTTTAGCTTTCCTTGGGATATGTTGACAACAATAGAAATATGAATAACTTCAGACATATCCTTTAATGAGTAATCAGTAACGCGTGGATGGGGTAAAGTCTAACCTCGTAAAAATCAGCACATAGAAATAAACAAGGTTAAAGTCCCATCAGGAGAGGATGAACATTACAAGGGGAGCTGGGGAATAAGACATTCACGGTACTCTGTAATTTAACTCAACATTCCGGTCGGCATTTTAACCATTAGGATATACATCATTGGTGGTCTGTAATGGACATGGACATATCCCGGGACAATAAGACCCAGAACACAGTAGAGCGATGTACCTTATCTGGCCTGGGAACGCCTGGGGATCCTCAGGCAGGAGGGGACACTTGAGCTGCTCTGCTGTACTATGACCCGGATAGAAAGTGGGAAAATGGATGGATTGTTTTTCATTGGTGAACTTTAACTGTTGTCCTATGCCTCGTGAATTAAAACCGGATGAATATCATCCAAACTGAAGATACGAGGAAGCAGCGATGATACAAGGGAACATTCAGCCTCAGTGCCACCCAGCCAGTCAGTGAGTGAGCCTTAATAAAATATGCTGATCACCTGCAGGGTAAATGCCGCTATAAATAGCACGAGCCGGCAAAAAACCTCAAGAAGCCCTCGAGATCTCTGCCGTCGCTGAAACCAGCCGGAGCAGGGCCTGCCGGTGGAAATGGATCCGTTTTCTTTGCCAGCGTCTCCTCACAGCACGGGTGTGAAGGAAACGGTGGGTGGCGCACTATAGCATTTCCAGCTAATTATCTATTTGGACAAAGATCAAACACCCCACTGTAGAAATTATGTTCAGTGTCTGAGCATTGGATGTGCCAAAAGGTCTGCTTATAGAGAGTAGAAATGTCGGGAGGAAAAAAGCATTGTAGTGTCACGGGTTGTCCCTAGGGTGGGGCAGTGCAAAAGAGAGCGTAAAACAGGCACAATCAGACAGGATAAACAAAAATAAAGGTTTATTGGTCCGTCCCACTGGCAGTTCCTTTAACTCAAAAATCACAAATCAACAAAAAAGGGCCCTGATCCTGGGTGAGGATGTAGCGCCTCTCCACAACCTGTCCCCTTGTGATGCCACAGCATGAACAGAATCCCTGAGAGGTGTAAAATACACGACTAGAGATTATGAGGTGCACGCTGTTTGTCTAGACGAATCAGGCCCGGCTTAAGTGGTGTATGTCAATACATATCCATAATCTAAATGCAATGAATTGACATTAAACATCCTTGAATAAAACACTGAGCTACATATGTTTCAATTAAATGTGAGTTAATTTCATCTAACTACTGCCACACTACTTTCATAATTTCCTGTTTGTACTGAATTAAGTTTTGTTCAATTAAATATTATTCATAGACTGTCATAAGAGACAACTTTCAAAGTAAAGTAAAATCAAAATAGATGTTGACGGTGTTTTATCACATATGTTTTGCACTGGTTGTCACTTATACGCCCTTATCTGGCCTAGGTGGCAACCTCCGGTTCTGCCGAGTGAAGCCAATGCGGAAGTGTCTTGAACTTGCATTATCTCTACTGACCAGCAGGGGGCGACTCCTCTGGTTGTATAGAAGTCTATGAGAAAATTACTCTACTTCTCTCTTGATTTATTACCTCAGTAAACATTGTAAACATGAGTTTATGGTCTCAATCTCTAGTTTCAAGTATTCTTCAATACAGCATGATGTTCATTTAGTAAATAGACCATAAAGCAGAGTATGCTTTAGGGCAGGGCTACTGTGATTGACAGGTCGCTGCCGCTACCAGAGATGTATACAGTGTCTCTACGTCATTCCTCCACAGTCCAAATATGGTCACTTCCGTTTGTCGACTGCAAAAAGTCAAGATGGCGACAGACATAACATAAGTTGTACGGTTTGTAAGTGAAAACTCTCTGTACAATGTGCAACCTATGGAATGGAAGCAAACCAGGAAGAGAGAAAAGGTTTGTGGTGTATGCTGGGTAAATATTCATTCAAACGAATGGGCGCCATCTTCAAGTCCTATCATAATCAAATCAGTGCTTGCAAAAGTTGTCAGAGGCTGTTCATCTTGTGATTGGAGCACTGGTTGTAAATGGGCAGGGCTTATGATCTGTAGGTTCTTGTAAGGTCTTAAAAAAGGTTTTAAAACTCGTTGGCTGTCCTCTTCTCACCTCCGCAGTTTGCATCCACTTCTCTCTCTTGCTTCCTGTGCTTTATTATTCATGTGCAAAGACATCATTCAAAATTAAGTTTTGTCCTAAATGGTGCACACTGCAGTTGGGTGTCTGAGGGACACACTTTATTGTGCTGTATTGCACTCAGTCTGTCATCAGACGTTTAAGTGATCTAGAGCTATTTCAGCTCAGATTTGTTACAGAGACCAGAGAGCAAGAAATGAAAGTTTCATCCACATTGATATATCCAAGGGTTCCTAATTGCAGAGAGAACATGGTTTAATTAAGAGGGCTGAAGCCAGCAGTCAGTGATGAGATTTAGAAAATGCTCTGAGGGAGGGAGATGTGAATGAGGGGGAGCCACAACATATTTCATCTAAATCTTAATCTTATCAGGGCTAAGAGGCGATCAAGATGTGGAACGTAATTACAGAACTTAAGAGGCTGAGAGTCTCTACGTTGCCGCTCTGCACGTCTCTGAGGCTGAGAGTGGAGGGAGCGAGGACAACGCAGCAAAGAAAAAAATACCAGTCGGCAATGAACATCCCAGACATTTTGAGTCAGACTATTGTACCCAGCAGCGATCGAACTGTCTGTCACAGTGTAATAACTTTCTGAAAGGTTCCGGTCCGGCTTTGCATTGTTTCATTTTTAACCACAATCTACATGAAAGGGCTGAATGCAACCAAAATTACATTTATTGAGCCGGTCAGCTTCCGTCGAAACTAAAAGATGAGAATGGAAATGAAAAAGACTCCATTAAAAAACAAAAAAAGACTGTTCGAACAAAGCACTGTTGAGAACATCAGGCTCGTGTTTGGGCAGGAGGGGGGGGCAATTGGGTGGTGGTGATGGGGTATGCTGTCACCTTCCTCCTCCGCTGATTCAGCGCAGAACCCCCCAGCTCGTACAGCTCAATAAAGCTCCTCGACAGCTTGTTCCTGCTGTAAATTGATGTTTGCTGGACATCATTTACTTTGGGAACGTGACTCTATCCTCTGCACTGGAGGAGATTTAATCGTAGCAAGTTATGGTGGCACAGTGACCTATTGATGGGCCGGGAGTTATGGAAACAGATCGATGAATAACATGTCCATATGAAAGTATTTCACATCATTTTACTCCATAATGGAAACTACAAAAGCAAATATAGACTCAGTGAGTATGCTGCTACAGACTCATACAGATTCATGCTCTAATTTACTTTCTATGGAATGTTTGGTGAATCGCTTCTCAAGGCATTGTGGGATAGCTGGGATCCAACAAGGAGGGGCTGAAAGGAGAGCATGTGTTACTTTATGCAAATAGTGTGTGTGTGTGGGGGGGCTTCACTGGGATTTCACAAAATATACAGACCAAAACTAGAACTAGGGCCTCGTGGTCTACGCCACCCGATCAAGTTTCAGTTTACATCAATGTCTGCACAAAATGTCATCACTTAATCACACATAATTTGCATATTATGCATGTTTGAGTCATAGACGAAAAACGTGTTTGGTGAGGTCACGATGAACTTGATCTTTGACCACCAAAATAAAATCAGTTCATCTTTTAGTTTGTGGCAAATTTGAAGAAATACCTCTGGGGCGCTCTTGAGACATCGCTTTCACAAGAATGTGATCGGCGTGAGGTCACAGTGAGCTTGACCGTTGACCACCAAATTTGAATCAGTTCATCCTCGATTCCAGGTCGATGTTTGCGGCAAATTTAAAGAAAATATCTCGAGGCGTTCCTGAGCTATCACAAATAGATGGAAAACGAAAGTTACGAATGTAACTACGGTTCTATGAATCCTGGATGACCGCCAGAGGCAGTGCTTCACACTGGATATCTTCCGTCGCGCGCATGCGCAGGTCGAATATTTATATCAACAAAGTCACGTGTGACCTCGGATGACCCCCGTCGTCTATAAGTTTCCGGTGTCATCCTGAGCTCAGTCCTATGGAATCTTCTCGCGAGTTCACGGGATTCCGAGTGACCAAGAACTCTGGCGGTCATCCAGGATTCATAGAACCGTAGTTACATTCGTAACTTTCGTTCTCGAGGAAGCACAGTAACTACCTCTTATAGCTCCGGCAGAGAAAATTGGCCAAAGAACCCTCCCCAGTGGGTGAGGGTTGGCAACGTTAACTCTGTAGTGTTTGGTGAATGTGCTCGGTGATGCCCATGAGTCCGCCGCACATATATCCCCCACAGGCACACCACTCAGGCTTGCCCTCGGTGTGGAGACACTCTTGGTAGTGACCCTTCACCCCGGATGGCCGAGCGCAGCCGCTCGCCTTGTATGTATCGCAATGGCCTCCACTATCCAGTGGGACAGGTGCTGTTTTTTCTTTTTTTTAAAAGGAGCACAGCCCTTCTTAGGCTCACCATAACTGACTATGCAGGCGGTGGCTTCCACATAAGCTCTGAGGGCCCACACTGGGCACAGCAGCCTTGACCTCTCCTCTCCCGATGGGGGAGGGGGGGGTCAACTTTGCCAGCTGGATAGGCCGGTTTATATGTGAACGTATCCACCCCCTTGGGAGAAACACTGCCTTAGGCCAGAAAGTGACACCCAAGCCATCTGAGTTCCACCTCAGACATGATTCTTCCACTGATAGGGCATGCAGCTCGCCCCCACATTGAGCTGAATTGACAGCAAGGAGAAAACCGTCTTGCCGATAGCCATCTCGGCTCCGCCTGTGCCAGGGGTTCAAAAGGAGACAAGCATAAGGTGTCCAGTACCAAGGGTAGGTCCCATGCAGGGGAGACCGGCCCTTATCCAGGAGGGACTGTAGAAACTCAGTACAGCAGGCACGGGGCGCTGTACTGGGACCTTGTTCTGAGCCGCACACCAGACGGAGAACAGCTTCCACCTGTTTCTTGTACTGCAGGCAGGTAGACTGCGCACTGACATTCAGAATAGTCCGTCAGACTGGTTCTATGCAGCCACTCAGCATCCGGTCGGGCCCTCCCGTGACCCCTAATTGAAGGCGGCAGGGATTGGAATGCCAAATCCGACCCTCTAGTTGCGACAGGAGATCCCTCCTGTCGGGGAAGAACTCTGACAAGCTTATAGCAAAAGCAGAGGGAATGGTGGAAAGGCATAAAGAAGATCCTCTGGCCACATGTGAGCCAGGGCATCTTGACCCAGAGGGCTGGTCCTCTCCGTCAGGGAGACCCAGTGGGGGCAGTGGGTCGACACGTCTGGATGCAGCCGCCACTCTCACGGTGGAGGCTTGTAACGGAACAGGAAAACCACAACCTTGTTCCATTCTCCTGGTGGGTACATTGCCCACAGGCTGGTCAGACGAGGGGCCTCCCAGGTCAGAAGGCCACGGTGATCCCCGTAGCAACTTCTGCAGATCTGGTGCCCCATCGATAGTTCATGGGAAATCACAGCATAGGTGCTGTCCACCGGACAAGCACATGCTTTCCCTTCAAACATGGAAGGAAGTGCTCGAGCGCTAGCTCTAGAACCTGGACCTGCGGTCTTTCAGCAGACAACTGCCCCCAGGCTGTCCTGTTCTGTCACACTGCACCCCGCCTTGAGAGGCAGGTATCTGTTGTGACAATCTCCTGGTGGAATGGAACTAATTGTTATGAAGTGCTTCTCATGTAGTTTCAGGACAAAAGGAATCTGAAGAAATGTTAACACCTGGGGCTCGGTTCCTGGGACACTGTTCGCCAGATATGCACTCCCTCCATGGGGATAGTGAATAGGCACTGTTTCGATAATATTATTGCCCTGTATCTGTGCCACTTGGCATCCAAGTGAAGGCTGTTCAGCCATCCGCAAACCCAAGGGAACGACAGTTGAGGCAGCTGTCAGTTTACCCAATAGTCGGAGAAAAGGATGTAGGGCAACCGTCTGCCCCCTCGGAAGAGGGAGAGGTTGTGGGGGCCGTTGGCCACATGCTGGGGCGACAGACAGGCCCTCCTAGGGCCACACTAATGAAGGTTATGCTCTGAGAAGGGCTCAGGTAGCTCCTCTCCATGTTCACCTTGAGGCCCACCGGGCCACGTGAGAGAAGGCGAGCAGTGTCCTGTGGCGCCTGAAGCCGGGATGGCACCTAGGTCAGCCAGTCGTCTAAGTACGCCAGTATGTTCACGCCCTGCGGTTGCAGGGGGAAAGGACAGCAGTAACACACTGTGAACACCCATGGGGAGATGGGAGAGTCCGAATGGAAGCACCCAGGACTGAAAGTTGTGGTGATGCACCATGGGAACAGGCATCGATAGACGTGAACCACTCTCCCTTGGAAATCCGCTGATGGGAGAAAGAACCCCGACAGCCGGCCTGGAGACATCTCCTGGCACCCCTGCCGGGGGGACGGGGACGTAAGTAGGGTTGTATAGGTAGCGGTCCGGCCTCTCAGCAGGACGCCGAGGCCTGTTGCGGCTACTAGGGTAAGCTGGAGACTGAGAAAACGGCCTTGTGGGCCAAAGTGAGACCCCTAGGTCTGGGGGTGCAGGCATGTCCCTGCAAAGACCAGAGAACTGCTGCCTGGTCTGGCTAGCTCTAACAGTCTGCTGAAGCGCCTGTACAGCAGCTGACTCGAACAGCTCACCAGGTTCCACTGGGACAGTATGGAGGGTCCTCCTACATGTCTCAGATAGGGGTGACTGCGCCAGCCAAACCTGGCGGCGAGTCTGAACCAGGGTGGACATCATACATCCACGTTCCCTCGATATGAGCGCAAACGCCTGCAATGAAGCATCACTGAGCAGAAGCGTCGAAGTAGCCCGCTGCAGAGAATCTGCGAGGGAAAGCATGAGGTGGGAGAGGGAGTTGTCGATACGGTGCACAGCGCTGCTGTGTCATAAGCCCTGGATAGCAGGTCATCTTTGACCCGACATTGGGTCGAGGGCACCTGGCATCGGGCCTCAGAGTCTCCTCAGGGGAAACTGATGGACGCCATAGTCGTCTAACTGGCTGCCATACGCTGCAAGGCCAGATTTGCCACCTCCTGCATGGTCCTGCAAGGCGGGAGAGAGCCCTGGTGTCTCCACCATGCACGCAACTCCCTCAGATATTCCTCGGAGGGAGGAACAGAAAAGGTGGTGAGGGCGGGAAGGCGCCTGAAGAAGGCACTCACAGGTGGATGTTCCAGCTGCTGTGTATGCCAGGCGTGCAAGCGCCATACAAATGACCAGGGTAGGTTGGGCTGGATTCAGCTGCCCTGACAGGGGGAGGTAGACCTCCCGCATCAGGTGTTCCACTTCGGCCAGCCTAGCAGACCTTACTGCTCAAGGCGTGATGCCGCAGGTCCTGCCTGGGTTCTCCGAGAGGCCCTGCCTCAGAAGCTCGAGGCTAGGGCAAGAGGTCAGGGCCGTCCTCCGGCTGAAGAGGAGCTATACAGGTCCTACAGCCGGGAGAGCTTAACATGGCCGCGATTCTGGTGGAACCCTTGTCCCACTAGTTTATGCGGAATTCCAAATCAGTCCGAGCGGGAGCGCTCTGCTGAATGTTGAGAGAACAGGCAGGGGGCAGTCAGTGGCGAGTGATCCTTCGGACACTCTTCCCTTGGCCAGCCGCTGCGGATATTGGTGACCCACCAGTTAGCCTGAGCGAGAGCACTCTGCTACTGTGGAAACAGGTCAGGCAAAGTCCTTATAGTGAGAGGGGCGAGGACACTCTCTAAGCTCACTCTCTTCACTAAGATAGTTGCTGCAGATATTAGTGTCCCACCAGTTAGCTTGAGCGAGAGCACTCTGCCACTGTGGAAACAGGTCAGGCAAAGTCCTTATAGTGAGAGGGGCGAGGACACTCTTCACTAAACTAGTTGCTGCAGATATTGGTGTCCCCCCAGTTAGCTTGAGCGAGAGCACTCTGCTACCGTAAAAAACGGACAAAAAAGAACACAGTCCATACAGTGAGAGGGGAGCGAGGACACTCTTCACTAAGATAGTTGCTGCCGATATTGGTGTCCCACCAGTTAGCTTGAGCGAGAGCACTCTGCCACTGTGGAAACAGGTCAGGCAAAGTCCTTATAGTGAGAGGGGCGAGGACACTCTTCACTAAACTAGTTGTTGCAGATATTGGTGTCCCACCAGTTAGCTTGAGCGAGAGCACTCTGCCACTGTGGAAACAGGCCAGGCAAAGTCCTTATAGTGAGAGGGGAGCGAGGACACTCTCTTCACTGAGCTAGTTGCTGCAGATATTGGTGTCCCACCAGTTAGCTTGAGCGAGAGCACTCTGCTACTGTGAAAAACGGACAAAAAGAACACAGTCCTTACAGTGAGAGGGGAGCGAGGACACTCTCTTCACTAAGACAGCTGCTGCAGATATTGGTGTCCCACCAGTTAGCTTGAGCGAGAGCACTCTGCCACTGTGGAACAGGTCAGGAAAACAGTCCTCATAGTGAGAGGGGAGCGAGGACACTCTCTTCACTTGGACAGTTGCTGTAACTCTTGGTGTGCTACCAGTTAGCCTGAGCGAGGGCACTCTGCTAACTGATATCCGCTACCGATATGTCCATAATGTTTACAACAATTAATGGACACAATCCGAGTATTAGCTTAGTCTAGTTAGCCGGAGCGAACTCGACAGCCGTAATGCGTAAAAACCATCAATGGGCACAACCTCAATGTTGATTTAGTATAACTAGCATTCACCGAGTTAGCCTGAGCGAGCACATTCCACTAACTGTGATCGTTGTAATTCTACAAAGTTGATGGCCACAGCCCCAGTACCAGCTTTGTTTAGCTAGTTTCCCACTGAGTTAACCTGAGCGGGGACGCTCTGTTAACTGTGACAGCCGTAAGGCTACAAAGTTGATGGACACAGCCCCAGTATCAGCTTTGTTTAGCTAGTTTCCCACTGAGTTAACCTGAGCGGGGACGCTCTGTTAACTGTGACAGCCGTAAGGATACAAAGTTGATGGCCACAGCCCCAGTATCAGCTTTGTTTAGCTAGTTTCCCACTGAGTTAACCTGAGCGAGGACGCTCTGTTAACTGTGACAGCCGTAAGGATACAAAGTTGATGGCTACAGCCCCAGTATCAGCTTTGTTTAGCTAGTTTCCCACTGAGTTAACCTGAGCGGGGACGCTCTGTTAACTGTGACAGCCGTAAGGATACCAAGTTGATGGCCACAGCCCCAGTATCAGCTCTGTTCAGCTAGCTTCCCACTGAGTTAACCTGAGCGGGGATGCTCTGTTAACTGTGACGGCCGTAAGGTTTACAAAGTTGATGGACGCAGTCCCAGCTAGCATCTCACCAAGTTAGCCTGAGTGAAGACACTGCTAACTGCGAATTACGTCAGATGTAAAGATTAAATCTAGTGTCTCACAAAGTTTGCCTGAGCAGGAACGCTCTGCTAACTGTGATAGCCGTAACACTGTGAAGGGCGGGCCGACAGCGTAATTCTACGCTCTCGTTAGCGCGCCACTCGATTAACTAGAGCGGAAGCGCTCTGCCAACCGTGGAACAAACAACTGTTATAGAAAACAATGTTAATCGATCTTACCGATTGCTGTCATCACGACTTAGCTGGCCCTTATCAGACTGGTGACGACCGATGATAGGGGCGTCCACCAGTCCGGGGCTCGATGTCCGAACGGCGAACACACCGTTCCCTCCGAAGAGGGACAGCTCGTCGCAGCCTTTGGAGGGCGAGAGTACCGCAACTCCGACCGGTGGTCACAAGGCTACAGCGACGAGCTCTAATATGTCTTGATCGTAGACACATCCTTGTTTATGCTACCATGGTAGCTAACCTGCATCGCGAGAAGATGAAAAGGACTGAGCTCAGGATGACACCGGAACTTATAGACGACGGGGGTCATCCGAGGTCACACGTGACTTTGTTGATATAAATATTCGACCTGCGCATGCGCGCGACGGAAGATATCCAGTGTGAAGCACTGCCTCTGGCGGTCAGTAAGGATGAAATAGAACCCAAAAACATAATGCCTCCGGTCACGGCTGTCCCTGGCACAGAAGCATAAAAAAGGTATTTAGTGGACGACAAGACTATTATTGTAGACTCTGGGATTTTGTATGCCCTTGCCTCCAAGATGACAGATACAGACAAAAAAGGCCTAATTTCAAGTGCCAAGCATCCAAATAAAATCCCAACGTGATGTCACAGAAGTACATGAAATGAGCCCCAACCTCTTAACACCGCCACCATGGAAACAAATGAAATTTAGGTTTCGGCTAAAAAAGTACTCTGTTAGGTTTAGGAAACAAAATTGAATGGCTTGGGTTAAAATAACTAAGTTTGTTACGTAACTTCAACGTAATTGAAAAAACTCAACGTTGATCTTTGGTTTCATACAAACATCGGTCTCCTGGGCTTTTAACCCACCCACCGATCCCAACCTCCTCACTACATGTGTTTTGATTACTTGAATGTAAACATATGTCATTTTGGGGCGTTTGCTGTGAAGACTGATGCTGTCGTTTTTTCTTGGGAGTCACACAGAAAACCTGGTGCAAGTACCGGTAGTGTTCCAGTGTAGGAGTATCTGTTGGTTAGGTTCAGGGAAAAATGGATTTGGGGAATATGTGTGTCCTTGGGGTTTATTAGGGGCCACTCTAGTAAACCCTTCATTTCTGCCATAGGTTAATCAGGGCCTGAATGTTAAGCTCTAAGTTTAGATAAGGGGTGTAACAATATGTGTATTGTTATTGAACCGTTCTGTACAGGAAGTTCGGTATGCGCCATCCATTGGGTACCCTTGTGAGCCAAACAGCGGTTTATGTCTACTACTCCCACACAGAAATTCTGGAGCCCAGGTTTTGGAAGCACACCATTGTTATTTATTTAAACAATATTTAAGTGCCTTAACTGTTAAAGTAACAATCATGGCCAATGAGCAACTGCTGAATGTTAATCATTTTCAAAATAAATGAACAAAAAAAGTTTTTCTCCATTTTCCTTGTTTTCCTATTGTACTGGACAAATACGGAACCCAAAAACCGAGGTACATACCCAACCGGGAATTCTGTGTGCCGTGACACCCCTAGTTTAGATCAATCTGCGATTACATAGCAGCAGGAAAATCTAGCACACTAACGAGTTACAGACTGTGGTAGAGAGGGGAGAAACCTGGAAACAGACTTCACCGTCACCCTGAAACCACTTCCCACACAACCTGCTCCCAGGAGGGCTTAATTCAAAGCTCATCTTCCCATGAACGTGTGATGTTGCTCCATCACAAGCTACAGCTCTGGCTAAGGATGTACCACATACTCCCCACACAGAGTCTCCCACACAAGAGCTCAAGTCTCCTTTCCATGGCAACCTCCTCAGAATAAATACGAGTCAGAACGGCACAAGGACACACAGACGACAGTCACATCAAAACACAAACTTCCTGCTCTGTCGAAACTCATCCGACAAATCAAAGGCAAAGCGGGCGCTTTGATGTGACTTTTAGATTGCAATCAGAAGCTTTCTGAGGGAAGGGATGGGAATCGTCAGGTTGGTGTCAGATGAGCTGATGTTAAATACGGGGTGGGCCAATAACAGCGGTGCCATGGAGCGAAGTGACAAATGAATGAAAGGTTTCTGTTGACAGGCAGGAGTGGTAGGGACTGATCAAATAGCTCAGCTCATGCCAGTTTGCTGTATCAGTGGCACGCTGGACAGGAAAAACATCAAGCAACCATCTACATATGGCTCTTTAATATTTAATTAGATGGACTGCCAATAGAAAGTGATTTAAATCAGAGAGGCCAAGCGTGTGTGCTGATATGTAGGCAGCTCATTAACAGTAATTTTGTCAAACCTCGGATGACTATACTATGTGAAGTGGTTTTGCTGAGATTAATGGCACAACTGTGTCAGAAACTGCATTTGAAGAGCAAAGTGGAATCAAGTGAAGGGTGCCGTGTGTCAACCGATATCGGCAGAGCCAGACCCCACAGCTCAGGAGGGCAGAGAGCAAAAATCAATCAACTAAGGCTTAGGCCAGCTAAGCCTTCTCTGCTGGCCTAAACAGAATCACAAAGTTATAGCTATTTTATAATTTAATATTTTTTCACAAATACACTACATGTATTATAATTGTTTTCCCCATTAGCTTATTTTCTCACTGCACAGTTCCTGTCTTCCTCTGTTGCTCTGCTTCCAGCCTGCAGCGCTGCTTCCAGCACAGCTTGTTTTAAGGAGAGCTTTTATCCAATCAGATTCAGCCCCTCTGTCTCTATGTAAGGAGAGAGGCCAGAGAGACCCTTTGCAGTTTAAGTAAATGGGGACGATATTGTCGATTGTCATAGTCTTCAACCAATCAGATCTTTAGTTTGACATGTTTGGCGTATTCTTTGACGTGCCAGTGGTACTCAGGTAGCGTGCTAAGTATGTCTGCATTAACGTGCACCGTGATTGGTCAGTGGGCGAGCATGACTTTTGTCAAACAGAAAGCTAGCTAGCAGATGTTAGTGTTTAGTAAGAGTTCAGGTTGCAACAGATGTAAGAGAAGTTATGACATTTTTAGTGTTTTGCTGGGTGTAGATTCTTTTTTGTTTTACCGAGCTTTGTTTTTTTAACACTCAATGGCTGGAGGAGGATAAATGGATTTGGGAGTTACGGACTTTCTTAACAAAGAAAGGAGGATGGACTTGTGAAGGCAGCTTTGGTAAGTGAAGTGCTTTTGTTTTTTTACATCTGCAGTAGCGTTAGTACTGTGTTCATTTGTCTATCGTGTGGTTTCTATGTTATATTCGGACTAATGTGACATGTGAGACAGCAGAGGGGAGTTGTTGGAGAGCAGCGAAGCCCCAGTTGTGTGTGGTGTCATTAAAGAGAGAGAAGGAGGAAACAAAATCAGTTAGAGCAAAAAAGACTTCTCCTTGTATGTATATAGGTCAGCGGCAGGAAAAGAAAATCTCAGGCAATAATTTGTATATTTAATCTGAGCCGACGCTGTGAAGGTCCCAGTTTGGGAGATGCCTGACAAAGAGTAATTTCATGCTAAACACTGAAATAATTAAACAGGGAAGGACAAGCAACCCGAGCATTTCACTGGCCCTCCATAGTATCAGGAGTGCCCTTCTTCTGTGTTCACAGTCACCTGCTTTGCTGGCGGACCCGATGATGCAGGTTGCTATGGATACCATTCAATCATTGCAGGTCATGGCTCTCTGAGACATCGCTTGATGTCGGCGGGCGGTACAGTAAAAATAGCAACAGTGAAATTAAACTTTCCATCGGGCTTCTTATCAAAGATTTTCTTTTTTTTTTTGAATGTGAAACGAATGTTCATTTGTACATGATTCAAAATCCTATAGAAAATATTCCAGGTCATCTCAGTACACTTTAAAAACCTCATCAAAGGCCAGAAAAACCTATTTTCTCAATCCACTTCCGACAGTAAGCTTTGGGGTATTTTACATCTTTCAGATAGAGCTCCATCAGTTTTTCATTTCACATGAAAATGAGTTTGTCATTTTCTTGCTGGATTCTGCTGCACTTCAATAAAATCTGACGATGGTTGTAAGATGACCTGGTCACCATCAAATCAAACCACACACACCTGGTGAAGCACATTAGCAGAGTTTCTGAATGTTCAAGTCTTTATAAATAATAGTTAAGGATATTTCTTTGCTAAACTTTTTTAAGTCACAATTTAAATAAAAACCATCTGAAGTTGTCGTAAGCTTTCATTGTCTCCAGAGGGAGCTGTGTGAGGTCTGATACAGGTCTTCAAGGAGGAAGTTGGGTCTGAAGACGACAAATTTGAAAAGAAAGAAAATCTTGAGGTGTGGAGTTAGAAAGAAGTGATCTTACCAGACCTCTGTAGGCTACATTAGCACAACTAGCATAACACACCCGAATGTCCGCCCTAACTATTGGCAGTCGAGTTGCATTGTGGGTAATGTGTGCAGCAGGTTTTGGCCAGGAAGAAGGATGCATGGAATAGAAAAAAGTCAAAGAGTGATATACAGTAGGACTGCAATGCTACATCTTGAAAGCCATCAGGGGCTTTCATTTTCTCATCATTTCTATTATTGTATATTACCAGAAATATTATCTGAGCAGTTAGCCTCCCAAGGATCTTGTTTACTGAAAATTGCGCTGATCGCTGTCCTTATGCAACAATTTATGGATTCAATATGACATGAAATCTAGATGATAATCAGTCTAAACTGCTTTGTTGGAATTTCACAACAAACCTCACTTATCCAGTATCTCACCATGATCTGCACATTCAGGCAACTTACATGAGTAACGTGAGTGATTCCACATCACGCACTTCAACAAACACTCCTCCGTACTTTAATAGTTTCTGCTCTGTTCAGCCGATGTATTACAAAACAAAGGAGGGCCTCGGAGTGTCTCAGAATTCAAGTCATTTCGTAAGTATCTGGTGTTCGTCAACAACCATGTCGACCCAATGCAGATATATTATGGTCTGTTTGGAAATCCTAAATACCCTGCTTACCTTTAATAAGCCTATTTCCAGTGAGTCTCGGGCCAAGTGTCAAGCGCCACAGCAGCCTCACTACTTTGTGCAGAGCTAGACTGTGGAGTACATCACCAAAGCGCAGGAGGCGGTTCACTTTAGGTCAGCAGGTGGGTGATTGCTGTTACCGACCCACATTTCAGCCTGCGAGCGCTTCAGCTGCCTAAACACAAGAGTGTGAGTCGTGACTTGGTACTCGAGGTGGGTTTCCCTTCGTAATCCTGTCCTCCCCGCGCTAAATGCCACGGGGCTCTCTTCCTCTCCCCACCCAGCATCTGAAAATAGATCCTCGCCATGCTCCTGATGTCATCTTGAGCACAGGAGAATACAGGCGTGGAAGAGACTGCTCACCCAGCTGGATTCTTCAGCAGTGCGGAGCGCAGTGTACACTCAATGCTCTCAGTTGCCTCGGAAACCCATCTGCCATTAAAAGAGGATCAATAGACTTTTATAAGTTCCGCAGGAATTCTGATGTCGAGCTGGAATTGGTGTGTCGTGTGCTCCATCACTGAGAGCTTGTGTAGTATCAAAGTCAAGGCCCTCATCCGCGCAGATGCAGGTCTGTGCATGTGAAGATCTTAACATGATCAGATGAGAAGATGAACATCAATTCAATCTCTGTCAAAAATATATCTTAAGTGTTTTCTTCATGTGACTTGATAATAGTGTTTAAATCTGACAACCCGAGGACGGGACTTTTGAGATCCAGTGGTAAAATGGCTGTACCCGGATCAGAATATTTTGAATTGATTTGGCTGTTCAATAGGATGAGTCCATTTTTGGCCATTTTTTCTGTCAATCTGAAAATCCATTGGCACGACTTTAGTGATGATTTCAACCATACTAACAAAGTTGAATGTGGCCCACCACAGTTTCATAATAACCTGAACATATTTCTACACATCTCAATAGGTGGGGTCTGCGCGGTCTCCCACGCTCGGTGTGGGAGAAGGATCCCCCTCGTGGGACCTCTCCCCAGAACACTAGCCCTCGCACATTTCCTCCGTGGCTGCTCCGCGACATGCTCGAGGTCAGCTTGTGAAAGGTCCAGGGTGAAGGGGGATTGCGACTCCCGGCATGTGAGCTTTACAGCACCCCTCGCCCGGACTTCGCACTCGTGGTGCCCTCTCTCCTAACGGGGAGTAATGGAACCCCGGCTCCTGGCACGACTCTCAACCACGGGTGGACTGCCCTCAGTGCGTCAGGGGTCACCGGCGATGTTAACGTGCCAACATTCATATTGTAGCGACCCTTGCTCAGGAAAGCTACGAGACGTTATTTTCTTGTGGTCCTTTATTTGCGGACAGTATACAGGCTACTGTGGGCCATAGCCTACGCCAACAAACAGGCAACACTGTTAACGTTCTCGAACATCTTTTACCATCAGCTCCCGGTCATAGCCTCACTCTCACTCAAAACCACAACATCCCACAAGGCATGAGGCCTTCACTGACCTCCGTAAATGCAAGAACCAATCTTATATAACATCTTAGAACACTTTCTGTAAACACCTAACATAACAGGTTAACATTATATGTCCTCAGTCCGTTACACTACCCTCCCCCCACAAAGTCCCTCGCCCCCGAGGGAGCAAACAAAGTCTCTCAGGTGGCCTGGGGGCCTTCGATTCCTTTGAGGCCGCCGTCGGCCTTGGGGAGAAGGGGAAGGGGTCGAGGGGATGCTGGGCCCATGGGCAGGGAACGGGGAAGAAAGGGCTGGGCCAAGGACCCCAAGTTCAGTCTGTGAATGGCCGGGCGAGACACTGGGGTTATTGGAAAGGGTTTGGGGGGTAGTCCGGGCAGAGTCCAGGGTTCCCCGTGTCCCAAGCTCTTGTCCTGGTGGGATGGCTGTGCCCTGGTAGGGGGCCAGCCTGTCTCTGTGCAGGGTGACTTTCCTTCCTCGTGGTGGCAGCTGGACCCAGTAGACTACCTCACCAAGTCTCTCCGGGACTCGGCAGGGTCCCACCCACTCACTATCAAGCTTTGGGCACCTGCCCTTCTTCCTTTGCGGGCTGTACACCCAGACCAGCTCCTCGACTTCGAAACGTCGTCCTCTGACGTGCACGTCGTAGTTCCTCTTTTGCCTTGCACCTGCACTGCGCAGCTGGTTCCTTGCAAACTCGTGGGCAGACTCCAAGCGGTCCTGGAGTTTCCTAGCATAGTAGAGCCCCGGGGGACCTGCAGGGGCGTCAGGAGGTTTCCCCACCATCATCTCAGCTGGTGTCCGAATTTCTCTGCCTAGCATGAGAAGGGCAGGAGAGCAGGAAGTGGAGTCCTGTACAGCAGACCTGTAAGCCATCAGCACCAGACGTACATGGTCATCCCAGTCACGTTGGTGTTTAGCTGTCACTATGGCCAGCTGCTGCGCCAGTGTGCGGTTAAATCTCTCGACCAGTCCATCGCTCTGTGGATGAAGGGGTGCGGGTCTTGTGGGAGCCCAGTTTGTCACACAACCCACACCGGACAGCAAAAAACACCATAACACCTAACATAACAGGTTAACATTATATGTCCTCAGTCTGTTACAATATTTATATTTATGAATTAACTTAAAGTGAGCACAGTTCTTCACAGATCTATCCTCTTAAAAGTACTAATACATCACATACTCCATTTCCTCATGTGTTTGAATATCCAAGGGCTTTAACTCATGAGATATGGATCTCGTAGTGTATTTAATAAATGTAACTTCAAGAAAAATGCTTCACTGGGTTGAAACTTCCCCATTAATTAGTCTGTAAACCAGGAAAGGGCAACATCGTCTAATAGTGACGCAGATGGGTTTTACATCGGAGTTTGTTGAAAGCCTGGTAAGTCTCATTGAGACACTAAAGAGCACCTCGGTGTGTCGGTATCAGATGCTAAGGACCACTGACCAAGCGGCGGTGTTTTAGGAATTAAGAGTGAAAAGGTGTTGGTTCGATGTGAACACTGAAGCTGCTTTAATGTATCCGTCAGGTTTACCATGCAAGTCAAACTTCCATCCAGGTCGGAGACTCCTGTAATCAATATCCTCCTGCCTCTTAGTAACGCAACCCACGTCCCTCCTATAGCTTCACTTTATGGGACCCAGCCAGCTATCCTCCCCCCACATGTACACAACAAAGTTGCTAGAACCCAGCACTGGCATCCATGGGCATCAGAGCCGTTCCCTCCCATTGACAAGCTGTCTGAATTCGGAGATGCTCCTGCAGGCTCCGACAAATATAAATGACAGCGCGGGAGTAGCAGCACCGATTGGCTTTGACAAACAAACGAGGGTCTCGGACTGGGAATATGATTTATAGGTGGCTGATCATTAAGTGTGTGTGTTTCATGACTCTGAAAAAGGAGTTTTCCTTTCACTGTTGGTGTTGTTTATGTTTTCATTTTAGCGGTGGCTTTTTACCACTCAATTATTTTAACATGCAGTGTGACATGGGATTATATATACTTTCACTTTGGTCCTCATCCAGGTCTACAATAACTCATGAATATGAGACAAAAGAGAATCTCTCATCTCTCATCATAAAGCAAGAGTTCCACCTAGCATAAGGGGTGGCATTAGATTAGAGCTTGGTTTTGGGATATCGTGGGTGTGTTGGGTGTGTCTACCTGTTCCTCAAAAACAAAATCAGCATGCTTCTAACACGCACACATGCAGGCTGCTCAGCAGACACAATAACCGTCTAATTATAGAGCAGAACATGTGGAAGCCCTCCAGGATCTAAAAAAGCACATAATCAAGAGGCTTGGAAAATAGCAGCTTGGTCTCGAGTCACATTGTCAGCCTCGGGCAAACGCACCGCTCGCTGCTCCACTCTCGCATCGGTGGGAAGGGGAGCTGTCGCTCTGTCAGACCTGCTATCAGCAGCCGCGGTGATGATGACCGATCAATCAGAAGCAGACAGGTGACACTCCATCGATACTGGATCCCATTTTTTACAGTAGCAGTAGGTATTGTAGCAGCACCTCAAAATATGTGAATAAAAATGGGTTCTGTGGTACCCATGAGTCTCCTCTTTACAGACACGCCCACTTTATGATAATCACATGCAGCCTGGGGCAACTTGGGTCCCTAAACATTCTTGGAATTTCTTAAATTGAGTTTGACTGGAAAACTGAGACTCTTGTGGATCCAGTGAGCTTAGTTGTATTGATGTGGGATGATGTCAGTCCTCATAGAAAGCCTTTAAACATAGTGAGAGCATTTTGTGAAACTTGACATCACTGTGTAAATTGACCTGTCATGACCTCTAGGATAATCACATCCACAAACTAGAGACCTAGAGCATTCAGAGGATGTTTGCCTTTCCAAGCTATATTGACAGTAAAGGGGTTCTGTGCTATTTCTAGAACAGTAGTGCTCACCATCCAATTGTCCAAAGAAATGCTATTCTTGCAGAAATCTTCAAATCAGACACAAAATCACAGTATGGATTTTTCTATGGAGTTTCTAAAGGTCTTGGTGTCTTACGTAATTGTGGTATTTTGGAGGGACTTTATAAATTGTTAAATGTATCCCCAAATCTGTTTTACAAATGGTATCAACCCAACAAATTGCTGCAACAACCCTACTTTCAACATTCAAATAGGTGGCGAACTAAACCACAATGTTTATTACAGACTTGACAAAGTGCTGCATCTCAAATTAATCTTTTTCTCAGCTTTCAGATGATATATACTACTTCTATCTGGCAAATACAGTTGACAAGCTCTCTGCCCCTAAAGATCCCCAGTCCTGACCTAAATAAATACAAAAATGGGTCTGTGGTAGGAAGGGGGGGGGGGTGAGGTTAATATCTCCATGATGGTTCATACTGTATAAACTTCAGCATGTAGGCCACATTTATGCACCAGAAACATCTCGAAATTATTCTTTAGATTATTTCTACGTCTTAGTTCTGGTAGTAAGTTCAATAAACTAGCCTTAATATCGGCTTAGGAAAATCAAATCGTCGGTCATACCTTGTACAAAATGGCAGCCAATCGGCAAAAGCCTAGTTGTGTCGTGGGATGTGGCCGTCTTGTGAGTGAACGTTGACAATAGTGTGGTACCAAAACATGTCAAAGTGATTGCTGTGTGGGCCTTTAATGCATGAACACATTCATGTATTATTCTACAAATAAAATTCTAATTCGATTTTTGATTTGAATTTGACCAATGTAGGCAATGAATAAATATTAAGCAGAATGATCTCAACTGTAAACGGTGTGATCACACAGTAATGTGTTCCAGAAGACTTCTCCATCACCAAACATAGAGCTGTTTCTAACGGCTGTCATTGTTGAAAACAAGTCCTTGAATTTTGAAATTGTCCAGTTTGACCCTTGAACACTCTCGACATGGATTCCACAAGATTTATTTGATACCAAACGTTGGGAATGTTAATACAAATCATATGATTATTTGTGAATCTACAATAACCAAAAAGATGCTTGTTTCTGCATTTTGTGGATGACATGAAATGTGTTGTGTTTGAATGTTTTTTGTAAAGATCGATGTCTAGCACAATCTTCACAGAGAACCCTGGGGGCTTCTCTGATATCTGGTCACATTGTGTCAATGCTGTACTTACGAGAGAGTCCTTTCCAGCCTGCTGCCGGTGGAGCCGATGATCTCCCCCAACGTACAGAACATCTGACCCAGGAAGTCCTTTACAGAGGAGAGGAACAGTAGTTAATACTACACAATACAGTCCAGCTAGAGGCAATGGGTCAACAGGGGCAATCCAGCAAAGCCCCAGGATATTGTTACAAACCAAAACTCTGGTCAAAAATACAAATCAGATTTGTGTGGTTCTCCAGGAGAAAATGGCTGACTTGTCAAGGAACATGCTTTCATGCTTCCAAGTATGCCTGTTACAGTATTAGGGGGGATGGTACCTTGTCAAGATCAGGCTTTCAGGATCTCAAGCAAACATGTCATTTTCTGGTATTGCATCTTAGCGAAGTATAAATTGCCCCCATCCATTGTTTTTCAACTAAAACTGCCACTGAATCCAGGTATACACATGCAACTCAACATCAGTCCATCATTCCCATCACTGGAAAGCACTGAACGATTGGTGTACATTTATTTCACTGCGTAACAGTGCAACTCCCTTCATTCATATACAAATCAGTTAAGCAGTCGTAGAAACACCATAAAAGGTCATCAGGCATTTAATTGTTAAGGGAAATGTATTGACATGCATTATATATTTTTATTTATTAAATTTTTTTACATATCACAAATATGTTCCTAATCATAGTCTGCGGAAGTCAGGGTGGTTGTAGAGTCAGTACAGAACTTTAATCCAGGAGACGATACAATTCCCTCGAAACATAATTGAGAATGCTGTTTAGTTCTACGGGAATGTCATTTTGTAGGAGACAAGGTTGGTTTAACCCAATGCTGAGACCTAACATAACATGTTTAAGCATGTCCAGCAGATAACAAGGAGTCATGATGGTAACCTACCTTCTGCTCATCCAGGTAGGTAGGCAGTAAGAAAAGGCAGACACAAGTTAGAGGAAAAGCTGAAAAGACACAATGAAAACATCTCAAGTTGATATCAAAAATAAATTCTCAAGGGGGACGGGGCGTTAATTATTGCTGTAATCAGGCACTGCATGTTGTGTCTAAATCAAAACTTATTTCATATATAGCTTCTATATTGTCGGTACTCTGGCAAAGTTGGTTTTCTTTTGAAATTCAATTGAATTCAATTCATTTAAGTTCAAGAAATAACTAAGTACATAAATAAACACTTAGTTAAATGAAATGGTCAACTAATAAATCATTACAAAAAACACGCAGCCTAAACCAATCACTGCCCTGAACATACATGGACACGCCCACCTCATTATCATATAGGCATTAGGAAAACTGGAAATGTGGTGAGGAAAATAATGTTTGGCTGGGAAGGAAACAGATACATTATCAACTAAGACCAAAATATTGGAGTTCAACATTTTAAATATACCAAGCTATTAGTTCAAGAGTAAAATAAGTGAAAATAAGTACTTTTTAACAAAAGCATTGGACGTTAAGGAAACCTGTGATGCTTTGTTTCTTTTCAAACTACATTTCAATTATTCAGCTAACAGTTTTATTATTCAGGACCTTTTTGACTCATTTTATTTTCTGTTTTACCATCGCTTGGTAGTTGCAGGCCTCCGTACCAGTTTACATGTCATTGTGGAACATGTTAATAGAATTTCTCAAAGGCTGCTTACATGTTTTGAAAGGTTGGAGCTCCTCGTGTCCACATTGTACCTGCAATTACACCAAAAAACAGCTGACTTTAGACGTTTTAACGAAGGGCAACAGAGAGTACGGCTATGAAAAAAAAACAAAAAACTGTGTATTCTATTTGACAAGCAATAGTTAGTGGACAGCTCTCCTGGGAATACAAAGATACAAATCTTGTATGCCAATTAAATAATTAGATATGGAGTGCATAGGAGGGATGAGTCAAGGGTAATAAATAATAAATGTATGAAACTGGAACAGCGTTGCTAAATAATGAACTCTTGAATCCCGATTGAATCCACTTCCTGTCTGGCGGACATGTTGCTTCTCTCTTTTTCGTTAGGCTACTGTCTCCCCAGAGACTGCCTCTTAAATCCCGTCATCTTTGAAAAAGCATTCTATTCATGTGCCTATATGTTCTAATGTTTGTGCTGAAGCCCTGTGAACCGACTGCTCCCCTGTTAGCCGGGTGTGAGAGCAAAGCCAATATAATAAAATATGAATGTCAGACTTAAAACATTCCAACAGCAGTGTCTTCAATGTCTAGTTGGCACTAAACTTCCCCAGTTACTGAGGCTTTTTTCATTCACTCTACAGCAATGTTTGCACTTCAAAGCAAAATGATAGATTGTAAGAGGGAATGTTGGGAGGACAGTTTCTTTATGTCCCAAGCTCCTCTGCCTTGTTCTTCCTTCCCTCCTCATGTCTCTGACAACTGCCCTCCCCCATTTCCCAATATTTGTTTTTACTTCTTTTTCCCCATTTCCTATTCCTCCCCTTCTCTACCCATCACTGTCTCCTAAACATATAACACAGTGGCGGGCCGTGCATTTTATACCTGGGCCTTCAGTGCTGTCCTACTACAGTTGAACCACCTCCCAATAACCTCATTATGATGCCACAGCTACGGGTTATTATTTGTTTTGTGTAAAAACCGAATATTCACATAACACTGCAACATTTGACAAGTGAAATAAACAGGCCTCTGCACATTCCAGCAAACCTGCGGCGCTAAACCACGCATTCTGCCATACACTGAAGAGCACGGGCCATTCAAATAATATTCACGTCAGAGGGAAAAATAATTAAATTATATAATAGCTATAACTTTGTGATTCTGTCTAGGCCAGCAGAGAAGGCTTTGCTGGCACTGACGGCCCACCACTGATAAAACATACAAGTACATAATTATAAGACTAACTTTGTATTTGCATTTTGGACCACACGGTATCTGTCAGCTCTTCAATGCCAAATAGTTTTTTACAGAAAGTGCAAAACTTTCAATGCCAACATGTTTTATTTGTTTCTCTATAATATCCTTACCTTGCTTCAAAAGCATGATTAACATTTTTGTTGTTTTATTTTGGCAATGCAAAGGTTGGCGTCAAGTGTCGAATTAAAACATGACGGGACGGTGACTTTTTCAATATTCAACTAAAACCACATCATTTAAAAGTCAAGACTATACAACACATGGAATGCAGACCATGAAGAATGGAAAACACGTCCATTATTCCGACTTGCATGATTAAAGGACGATTACAGCCATTGCTAGCCTCAGGGTCTTATCATTAATCAATTAAAGTAGCCTACTGAGCGTATATTCGATACATCCATACACCAACAACACTATGGGAAATGATACAACACTAAATATTTCAATATAAATGTAACTTAAAAAGTTCGATAACGTAAGCAAATTATGTGAACTAACCTTATGAGTTTGCCTAAGTTAGCTATTGTGAGCTTGCAATGCTAATGTCGTTAGCAAACTAACGTTAATGTTAACACAACAGAAAGAAATGGGTTAGTTATAGAATTTCAGCTGACGATAACCTTAGTTTGCTAACAATATTAGCATAGCAAATACTCAAAGTTATTCTCAAAATCAAAAACGACTCTATAAGTTGGTTATATTGAGGTTGTTATTACTGGAGGTTGTGTGACGGTTCACAGTTTACCGTGTGGATTTAGGAGTGGATAACAGACTCAGGCGCAGACTTAAACACAGAACACAAGGTGAGGTGAAAAGCAAGGCTCTTTACTGGGCACTTAAGCAGACAAAAACAGAAGCCAAAATCTACTCTAACCGGGAGCGAGAAAAATTCAAACTGAAAATAAAAAGCAAAGTCACAAAAAAGGCAGTCATGCAGAACGCAGAAGGTCAACATGAGAGATGACCACAGGAGAGTGACGAGTCCACGGGGAGGGATAAGGACAAATGATAATCCGGTAACTGGAACAGGGCAAGCAGGGGAGTATAAGTATGTGAGGGGTGATGAGCGGATTGCCGGCAGGTGAGTGGAGATGAGTGGGGTTTGCAGAGGGAAAAACCAGGGGCAGGTGATTTGGCACAGGTGGGGAGAATGAGCATGATCAGGAGAGACACACACACACACACACCCAACCAAAACCCAACCGTGACTGGTTGTGTGGCTTATTAAAACTAATAAACACATTCCCATTTCTACAACTACATAAGGATGCCAATGGCGAACCTCACTGTCGAGACCTGTTATAGATTCATCTTTTGTTTGAATGTGAGTTCATTTCCATGTTTTTGTGCCTGAGAACCCTTGAAAACGAGACGGTGCATCTCAAAGGGACTCTCCTCAAATCAAAATTTAAGAATACAAATATTTTTGTGACTGCTTTCATGACACCGCCGTAGTTCTTTTCGTCAAGTTTATCAATGAACATAAACCGGGCAGCAATTATGTGACGGGACTGACATGTGTGACGAACTGACCAACACACCCTGCATCAAGAATCGGTGGGAATGCAAGTTTTTCAGAAAACAAATCCTGCACACCGCCTCTTTTTCTAGCGGCGCCAATTGAGAGGGCATAAAATGATGAGTTATTTTGGAGAAAGAATACAACTACAGCACCCACTAAAGTCACTTAGACCGCCTGCTGCTTTTCTCGGTTAGTCGTGTGCCATGAGTCGGGTTATAAGAGGAGAGTAAAAGCCGGGGACTAATGGAAACACTGGAATTGAGAGGGAATGTAAAACAGCCACCAGCTACATATACCACCAACTGTGGCTCAAAAGTGCCAAATGCAGGGCTCTCTGCCAATTAAAACAGTCACTCCACACACCCCACACATACTTTCATTATATCTCTACCCTGTGTTTCACCACTAGTCTTCAAACTCTCCCCTCCTCCATTTCAACAGAAATCGCTTTAACACCTTGCTTTACACTTGCTTTGTAAAAATCTCCTTCTGTCAGGCACTGTCAAATTGAGCACTATGCCGAGCTCATGTGGGATCAAATGAAATTACCACACAGTAGGATAAGCCTGCGAGTGATGGCCAAATGAGATTTGAGTGCTTTACTGAACTGCTGTCTGTAATCTGTATTGATTTTGACTGTGTTGTTATTGTTGGTGATTTTAATATCCATGTTGATAATCCCCAGGACAGAGAGTCTATAGAACTATGTGGTGTCCTTGATAACTATGATCTGACTCAGCATGTGACAGGACCCACCCACAACAGGGGGTACACTCTGGACCTAATCATCACCAAAGGTGTAAACATTTCCAAGGTTGCTGTGACTGATGTTGCACTCTCTGATCATTTCTGTGTTTTCTTTGAGAGTGCAATCTCCTTGCACACAAATGTCCAAACCAAGGTTGTGACAAAGCGTTACATCTCTGAAAACACCAGTGAACTATTTATTCAGAAGTTCTCCTCCACACTCCACTCTCTTGCCTCTCAGTCAATGAGCTTGTAGATGGCTTCAATTTTAAAGTTAAAAATATTATTGATGCCATTGCACCCACTAAAGTGAAGGTTGTCTCGGGTAAGCAAAGATCTCCTTGGAGAAATGCTATGCTGGTCAAAATAGAGAAACGAGAGTGTCGGAAAGCTGAGCGCAGGTGGCGAAAAACTAATCTCCAGGTTCACTGTGACATCTATAAAGAGAGACTTCGCAATTATAATTTGGAACTTAGAAATGCAAGGCAGTCATTCTTCTCTGACATCATAACCAAAAACAAGAACAATACACGCGCCTTATTTGCTACCGTCGATAGGCTAACAAACCCTCGTGTCGGTAGCTGCTGAGCTCCAAGCCACCTGGGCATGCAATCAATTTGCCTCCTTTTTTACTGACAAAATTCAGAAAATTAGACAAGCAGTCAGTGCCTCCACACTAACCACAGGATATGTGTTGTCCCGATCTCTGAATAACATCCATTCAAATATCATGACACAATTTCATTCAATCGACCGTAGAAGCCTAGAAGACATTATACTACATCTGAAGTCATCCTCCTGCTGCTTGGATATTCTACCAACACACTTTTTCAAAAATATTTCAAACTGCACGACCACTGATCTCTTACAAATTGTAAACACATCCCTTCTCTCAGGTGTCTTCCCACAAGCCCTAAAAACTGCAGTTATTAAACCGCTGCTAAAGAAGGCTAGTTTAGACTCCGTAACGATGAAAAATTACAGGCCAATATCAAACCTCCCATTTTTAAGTAAAATAATTGAAAAAGCGGTTTTCCAACAGCTGACCAACTTCTTGGCCGTAAATAACTGCTTTGATGTTTTCCAGTCAGGCTTTCGACAGCACCACAGTACTGAAACTGCTCTTGTTAAGGTTTTCAACGACATCCACTTAAACATAGACAATGGCAGAAGTTCAGTCTTAGTGTTACTGGATCTCAGTGCTGCATTCGACACGGTCGACCACGCCATACTCCTAGAAAGACTAAAAATCTGGGTGGGACTCTCTGGCACAGCACTTAACTGGTTTGAATCCTACTTGAAGGACCGAGAATACTTTGTGTCTGTAGCTGATTACACATCAGAGCTGACTAAAATGACATGTGGTGTTCCCCAAGGTTCAATACTGGGGCCTCTTCTGTTCAACATCTACATGCTTCCACTAGCTCCGATTATGGAAAGCAACAAAGTGTGTTATCATAATTATGCAGACGACACACAAATCTACATAACTATGTCACCAGGGGACTATAATCCCATACAAGGGCTGGGTAACTGCATTGAACAAACCAACAACTGGATGTGCCAGAATTTTCTTCAATTAAACAAAGATAAAACAGAAGTAATTGTTTTTGGTACCAATGACGAACAATTGAAAATCACCGCTCAGCTTCAGTCACTGATGTTAAAACCCACAAACCAAGCCAGCAATCTAGGTGTAGTTATGGATTCAGACCTCAACCTGAACAGCCATATCAAGACAATTACAAAATCAGCCTACTATCACGTGAAGAATATATCAAGGATTAGAGGACTTATGTCTCAACAGGATTTGGAAAAACTTGTCCATGCATTTATCTTCAGCAGACTGGACTACTGTAACGGTGTGTTTACATGTCTCTGTAAAAAGTCTGTCAGAAAGCTGCAGCTGATTCAGAACGCTGCAGCTCAAGTCCTCACTAAGACCAGGAGGGTGGATCATATCACCCCAGTTCTGATGTCTTTGCACTAGCTTCCTGTCCAATAAAGAATTTACTTTAAAATCCTACTGTTGGTTTACAAAGCACTGAATGGTTTAGGGCCAAAATACATCTCTGATCTGCTGCTACCTTATGAACCATCCCGACCCCTTAGGTCGTCTGGGACCGGTCTACTTTCTGTTCCCAGAGTCAGAACTAAACATGGAGAAGCAGCGTTCAGTTTTTCTGCTCCACATATCTGGAACAAAGTCCCAGAAAGCTGCAGGTCTGCTGAGACCCTCAGCTCATTTAAATCAAGATTGAAGACTTTTCTGTTTGCTGCTGCCTTTAATTGAACCACATTCAATTAATATATTAATCAATTTCCTGCATTTCTGCATTTTACTACTGTATTTTATTTCTTACACTGTTCTTAATTGCTGTGAAATCTCCTTATGTTTTCATGCTTTTCATGGTTTTAAAAGGACTGCACAATATATCGCAATTTCCTCCGGGACGAGTTCGTGCAAGGCGTACACTATAAAACGCAGATCGGCAGAGATCTTTTCCAGACGTGGTTTGTGTGCGAGTAATTGCAGAATTGCGGCAGTGTATGGTTGATTGCGTGCAGCGCAATGTCTCAGGGAGACATCGATTCAAATTTAGAAAGTGCACAAAATATCGCCATTTCCTCCGGGACCGAGTTCGTGCAAGGCGTACACTATAAAACGCAGATCGGCAGAGATCTTTTCCAGACGTGGTTTGTGTGCGAGTAATTGCAGAATTGCGGCAGTGTATGGTTGATTGCGTGCAGCGCAATGTCTCAGGGAGACATCGATTCAAATTTAGAAAGTGCACAAAATATCGCCATTTCCTCCGGGACCGAGTTCGTGCAAGGCGTACACTATAAAACGCAGATCGGCAGAGATCTTTTCCAGACGTGGTTTGTGTGCGAGTAATTGCAGAATTGCGGCAGTGTATGGTTGATTGCGTGCAGCGTAATGTCTCAGGGAGACATCGATTCAAATTTAGAAAGTGCACAATATATCGCCATTTCCTCCGGGACCGAGTTCGTGCAAGGCGTACACTATAAAACGCAGATCGGCAGAGATCTTTTCCAGACGTGGTTTATGTGCGAGTAATTGCAGAATTGCGGCAGGGTATGGTTGATTGCGTGCAGCGTAATGTCTCAGCGGGGACATCGATTATTGTTTCAATGTATGTTTTAAATCTCCTTTACTTTTGCCTTTATGCTTTAAATGGTTTCATGTGAAGCACTTTGAATTAAATTGTTGTTGAAATGTGCTATACAAATAAACTTGCCTTGCCTTGCAGAGGAGCAATAGAGTTGCAGAAAAATCTAATGACCTTAATTTACATTGCGGGCGGCAGGGGAGCTGGAGGGCTCAGCACGAAGGTGAACAATGATAACGCTTTTTGTTTTGATACAGCGTTAGTCACCTTCATATTTCGCCATATCCATTGTGTAACCCACAGTGTGGGATTTCGATTTCACGATGTAAAACTACAAGATTATTTTGTGAATTGAAATCCACACATTTGAGCTGCACCACATTAGAATCTGCGTGAGGGATTCAGGTTGTAGCATCCTTTGTACCAGAGACTCTTGAGATTCTGGTTTATTAAAAAAACCTGGATTTCCTCCTCTTCATGGCTTAACACCAACAAATTCACCCAGACTCATAAAACCCAGCACTAAGAGCTTTACAAATGTGCAGGGAAGTTATTTAAGGTGATTCATATAGTCACCGTGGTGGTGATTAGTGTCTCACTGTAATGAGAGGTTACATTGTCTATGTGTGGAGGCAGACTCCATCAAAGATTGACTGATCAAAAGGAAAGTATATTTAGGGACAGAACTGTTAAAGGATTAATTAACTTTTGATTCATTTTATCCTCTGACCATTCCAAGAAGAGTAGCCTACTGAAAGCTCTGGAACACAAAGAGCTAGCAAGTGGACCTTAGTTGAGAGGATTATGTCAGGTAGTAAATAAGTGATGAGTAAAAACAAGACAATTAACTAGAGAGAAAATGATGTGCTAATCATAAATAGAGATGCACAAATACTAATGTCGGTCCGATACTGGCTGAAATAGCTCAATCGGGTATCGTGACTATGGGCCAATCTGGAATCGGATACCATTCAAAAATATAACAATTCAGTACATTTATATCGGTGCATTTTCTTGTCACATTTTTTTTTTTTTACTAAGTGAGGAAAGCAATATTTAAGTCATACCTTACACATAAAAGAATGATCCAAATTAGCGTATTAATTAAACGCTGGTGGATCGGTACTCGGTATTGGCCGATACCCAAAGACCAGGTATCGGTATCGGGCCTGGATTGGATCTTGCCCCCCCGAGTCATAAACACAGCATCTTGAAAGTGCTTTCAAATACATTAGACACAAAAACATGGAAAATGGGAAGGAAAAAAGGAAAATAGGGTTCAGGTTGAAAAACACCAAAGTTATCCTTTAATCAGCATCATCAGCATCAGATGGGTCAGGCTCATGTCACTTAGACAAGTTTATGTAAGGAACAAGCAGGCCTTTGTCCTTAACAAACACTATTTTAGTATATTCAAACCTGAGGACAGGGAACAACATTTGTAAAACTGTAAGTGGTCAACATTAGCTGAGGCAGGACTGTTATCACTAATCACCGAATAACACCAGAACAATGTTTTCATGTCACATTTTCATTGGTTTTATGACAATACATGAGTCACTTCATTACATGTTAGGACTACGTGTTAATTATTTCACAATGTACTGACATGATTGTGCGAAAAGAGCAATTTAAATAAGGAAACATATACTGTTTAAACAGTCTATATGTGGCCTGGTGAAAATGACAAAATATGGCTGGATATGGTTCACGCTCTGAAAATCGCCAAATTCAAAAGACTGTTCAATTGCTGATGACTGATGATTCTAGGAACAATGGGCAGTTGTGGAACTTTTTATGTGTGCGGATCAAATGTGCCACCTACTTTGTGTGACCGTCAGAACCAAAAGAGAAAATAAATGATATCTTTCTTCTGACTGTGTTAATGATGGGCTCCAGTTCGGCGACACCTGGAAGCTGCTTGACATCCACCCAGGTACATTTTCTTAATAGTTATCATTTTGTCATTTGGACTGTCCATACTGTCATACTCTATCATGATGCTTATTCTGTACACAAGACATCTATTTCCTGTCTGTCCACAAAGATGAATCTTTCCTCAGTTACTCTTCCGAAGGTTTCTTTCTTCCATTTTCTCCACTTAAAGTTTTTATCCAAAGCGATGGTCAAAGGACGGAGGGTGTCGTACGGTGTACCGATTGTAAAGCCTCTTGGGGCAAATTTGTGATATTGTGTTAGATAAATGAAGTTGACTTAACTTGAGAAAGGACACTAATGGAAGGACCCATTTGAATTGTTTCATTACAGAGACTCATTAGCCGTTAATGACATTTTAAATGTTCTGAGACGATGGACAGCATGCAAAAATCGAACTACTTCATTTGTTTCACTTCATGAATTGCTACCGTGTGTGGTGCATTACGCTGCACATCGGCAGCTTTCAGGACTGTAAAGTCTTATGGATTCGTTTACAAGCTGTGTATGAAAATGGGAGGGTGGGCACGATGTGATTCACACATTCAGTTAGCATCATAAATGAGGCCTCTCTTATTCACAGTGTACATATAAAAACCTAATTACACACCACTGCACACTGTGTTAAGTTAAGGCCTGATTCATTCCTTAAGGGTGCAGAAACAAGATGTAGAACGGCCTTAATTACATTGTTCTACCGTAACCAATGATTGCAACACCTGTGCTCTCAGTGTGATGGAATTTAAGCCATTAGCACACATGGCTATGTGTTTGTTCTTTCAGTATTTGTTTAGCTCTACAGTGGACTGGTCTGCTGGGTCTTTGATGAGTGCACACTGTTTCCTTTCTCCATAATCATGCACTCAGAATCAGATACTGTTGTATCAAACCAAAAGACAATTCTCTCTGAATACAATTATCATCTGCTGTTCTCCTGGTCCCTTTAGATAGCTCGTTGGGATTCTCAGACTTTATTGAAGACCTTTGAACCTGTAACATTATTATGTTGAATCCCATCGCTAAGGTATTTGGTCTCATTGACGAATACTGTGGGTCTTGCTAACCTAACTAACTCAAATATATTGTCACTCAGATATGTTTATGCTTATGGCGCAACTGTAGCTGAATTGTAGAGCGGGTTGTTGGGATCTGACCCTGCTCTCCTAGCTGGCTGAGACCTTCACATGTGCTTTTCAAACAAAGGAGCATCCATGTTCCTTGCTTTCAACAGAACGCCGGATGACACCCCCCAGCTCCAGCAGAAACCTGATGCTGGCCCCTCATTGGCCAAGAAAGGGCCCCCAACTCGTTGTACTACCTGGTTTATAAGCCAGAGCACAGCTCGAATCGGCCTCTTCCCTCCGGCATCGCGCTGGTACTAGAAGATCCACAAGGAAGCACTTGCCTCACCAAATCCTCTCAGGTCACATGTTACCTTCGCTGGTCGAACCATAGACTGTGTTTTTTATTTTGAGTTTGGATCCTGTAGTGCGAGAACAGATAACTTCTATGACCCGTTCCCCCACCCTTTTTGTGTACACACCGCCGGCAGAAGGACGATTAACTCTCTTTCCCCGGCGAAGATTTCCGGGAAGGACGAACCAACCCCGTCCCTCAGCCGAAGTTAAAAGCCCCTCTCTGCAGCGAGGAGGCCGAGTCTGCGCCGAGCTCAGAGAGCGCGCCGCCGCCACCGAGAGTCTCCGAACACTCGAGGACCAAATATTTTCTACCACTGGAAACCGACCCTACCGAAAGACGCTTCTAGCTTAGCTTAGCATTAGTTTAATTTAGACTATTAGTTGTTATTCCTGTATCTTGTTGTGTTAAGTTACTGTCGTGTTATAATGTGTTATTGCGCAAGCATCGCGGACCACGGAGTCCCATTATATTGTGTATTTCCAGCTGTAACTGTTTGCATTCACTACTAGTGGAGGTGGAGTTTGTGATTTTATTACTTTAAAACCTAAAACCACGGTGGCCGACTCTCATCGCGCCGACCGCGTTTCGGGGTGATAAGACAGCAATACTCGCATCTCACCGCAGTGATAAAGATCTGTTTTGTTTTGGGGATTCTTTTATTTTGTTTTGGTTTTATTCTCTCTTCATCAAATCGGCTCTGTGAGTGAGATTTAGAACCGCAACTATCACCGTATAAGCGTGGCCAGTCGGGTCAGAACCTGACTGCAGAGTTGTGCGGCTAGATCAGCTGTTTTCTCACATTCTCACTGCAGCGCCGAGCACCACGCTCAGAGCTCTTCCTCTCTCTCTCTCTATCTCGCTCTCTCTCTCTCTCTTCCTCTCTTCCTACTAACCCGCATACACATAGTTAGAGTCACTGATTTTGGGTGAACCTCTCAGACTCGTGGTTGCGTAATCTATTGTCCCAACCCACATGGTGCGCCTTCCCACGTGTAGCCACCTCTCAGCCGTTTTGTCGTACGTCTCTAGACTCCGCCATCTTTGCTTGTAGGCTCACACACCTTGTTTTAGATGACCCCCCCATCACTGTTTGAGTAGGTTTTCCCCCCTCGTTTCCACACACACACACACACACATATATACATGTACATATATCTATATACATATCCTTACCCCACTTTATTCATTTGACTTTAGGTATTAGACATATAATTGTATGATAGTGTTTGTTGGTTTTGATATTTGGTTTGTTGGTTTTGATCTGATTCGATAATTTATTATTTTGATTGAATAAACTCTGTTATATTTTAAAGAGCAGTCTTCTGTGATTACTTGTGCATACGTGTGTAATAATAACTGGATGTACTGGCCTGTGCGCGAACTTAAACCTTCACTCTCACTCCAAACGTGTAATAGTATTCAGACTGTTAATATCGTGAGTGAACACTAATTATTAGTTTATAGTTTGGTTATTGGTCCCTGTCCGCAGGGTGGTGCCCCGTTCTTATTAGTAATTACTAATTAACTTATTAGTTTCATATTTGCTGATGACCAAACACGCTCCTTTACGTTCCCAACAGGGTTGTCCTTCATAAAGGAGATCGGGGTTTGGATCCCCGGCTCAGCTAGTCCATGTCGATGTGTCCTTGGCCATGACATTTAACCCCAATTTGCTCCTGTAGGAGCAACTTACCATTTAAATAAAAATGCTGACTATACTTAAAGGGTAACAGCAGAATATTTCGGCCTTAACCCTATTTCCCCATGTTTTTGTGTCGAAGTGACAAATAGGGACAACCATTTTTCTAAATACAGAACCTCAACGTTGCCTGGCGACAGACATAGCGGCAACCTCTTGCTGCACCTTTACTGTCAACAAATCCCACAAAAAAGACCAAAACATGCAATGAATCTAATTACTAACAACTATTTTTTTAAGTAAAATGGTGGCATGCCAGCGGCAGCCTGTTGCAGCAGCTGCCTGCGTGTCTTTTAATTTTAGTATTTTGTCACTCTTTCCTCTCTTCCTTTAGTTTTTTCTTTATCCTTAACGTTTGGTTATTACAGTCAGACAACGGACCGTAACGTTTTTCTCAACATTTCGCGTGGCTTTCTGTTGCCCCCCTTGGCAGGTCTGATCACAACCTGGTCCTGTTAACACCCAGGTATGTTCCTCTGGTGCAGAGGCTGCCTGCGACCACCAGGACTGTGAGGAGGTGGTCTCAGGAGGCTAATGACGCCCTGCAGGACTGCTTTGAGTCAACGGATTGGGGTGTGCTGTGTGGACCACATGGGGAGGACCTCAACAGCATGACAGACTGTATCACGGAATATATTAAATTCTGTGAACAATCTGTCATACCATCCCGGACGATACGCTGCTTCCCCAACAACAAGCCATGGATTACCAGTGACCTGAAAGTTCTTCTTAACGAGAAGAAAGCAGCTTTCAGGTCTGGGGACAGGGACAAGCTCAGGAGAGTCCAGCGCGACCTGAAGGTAAAGCTCAGAGAGTGCAAGGACACCTACAGGAGGAAGCTGGAGGCCAAACTCCAGCAGAACAACGTGAAGGAGGTGTGGACAGGGATGAAGCAGATCACCGGCTTCAAGGTTGGAGGGAGACAACCAGGGGGCTCCCTGGTGAGGGCCAACGAGCTAAACTGTCACTTCAATAGGTTTAGCTCACAGCCCTCATCTGTCTCCTCCACACACCACACCTCCCAAACACCTCCCCCTCTGTCCCCCCTGGTGAGCTGCATGGACTCAGAGCTCTCCACTTCTAAGGGCTCTGCCACCACCAACACTATGACCCCCCCTCCCCCCCCCCCTCTCTGTGACGACTGGCCAGGTGAGAAGACAGCTGGAGAGACTCCACCAAGGCAAGGCTGCTGGACCTGATGGCATCAGCCCCAGGGTCCTGAAGACCTGCACCATCCAGGTGTCTAATGTCCTTCAACACCTCTTCAACCTGAGCCTGAAGCAGGAGGAAGTCCCGGTGCTGGGGAAGACGTCGTGCCTGGTTCCTGAACCAAAGAAGATGACACCATCTGGCCTCAATGACTACCGACCAGTTGCCCTCACATCACATGTGATGAAGGTGCTGGAGAGGCTGGTCTTGGCCCGCCTCCGGCCGCAGGTGAAATCCTCACTGGACCCTCTGCAGTTTGCATACCAGCCGCATGTGGGGGTGGACGATGCCATCATCTACCTGCTGCAACGAGCTCAGTCGCACCTGGGTGGAACCGGTGGCTCTGTGAGAATCACTTTCTTTGATTTCTCCAGTGCATTTAACACCATCCAACCAGTGCTGCTGAGTGAGAAGCTGTGGGTGGTGGGGGTTAACGCATCCACCGTCTCCTGGATCACTGACTACCTCACAGGCAGACCACAGTTTGTCCGACTGGGCCGTGTGCTGTCTGATACGGTGGTCAGTGATGTTGTAGCCCCACAGGGAACTGTTCTGTCTCCCTTCCTGTTCGATCGTTCAACGTGTGCAGCAAGATGTTGGAGATGTTCTACCAGTCTGTTGTGGCCAGTGCACTGTACTTCACGGTAGTCTGCTGGCGGAGCAGCATTGGAGCCGGAGACACCAACAGACTTAACAAACGAGTTAAGAAGGCCGGCTCCATCATTGGCTGCAAACAAGACTTTCTGGAAGAGGTGGTGGAGAGGAGGACACTGAAGAAACTATTATCCACATTGGATAACCCGGACCACTCTCTCCACCACCTCCTGCAGGGACAGCAGAGCACTTTCTCCAACAGACTGATCCAGCTCCGCTGTCACAAGGATATATACAGGAGAACATTCCTGCCCTCTGCAAAATCACTGTATAATAAATCACCTCTGGCCAAGTCAAACACAAGACTGTAACACTGATACACTGTTGTTGCTGCTGTTGGTGATCTTGTGCACTACTGTTTCGTTTATTTTTATTTTTCCTACTAAGTTAACTTAATACAATTATATTCAGTGTATATACTGTGCATTTTCATTACTTTGTTTTCTTAAATTGAATAGGTCCTGCTCTGTTATTTTATTATATTGTATATAGTGTGCATTTTCCATACCCAATATTTTATTTTAGTGTGTAACCCTGTTTGCTGCTGCCACAGACAAATTTCCCCTTTGGGATGAATAAAGTACATTTCTATTCTATTCTATTCTATTCTATTGAATGTGTATCAAAGCCTTCCTCTGTGTCATAAAGCTCCATTGTTGTTCAAAGACTATTAAAACCACATCCAAACTGTTGCACTCATGTTCCTCTATTACCATGAACACACACACTGTAGTTTATTTTGACTCAAGCCCACACACACCAAATACTCACCAGAGCATTAATCCGCCACTGAAAATCATTTTCAACAATTGCAAATTATCTCCTGTTTAAGTACCATTTGCTAAAAACTAGTGACCAGCTGTTCGAAATAATCAGTCTTTTTGTAAAAATGATTCCATATATTTGTGATCTGTTAAAGATATATGTCTTGAATGCAATAGTAGACTTATAACTGCAATACGACAATATATTTCTGAACAAAAGATCACAGTGACAATACTACGTTTGATGTATTGCTTGTCAAGATCAGTTCAGTCCATTCATCTCCCGTTCCTCATGGAAACAATACATCACTTTCCCTATCTATCCATCTATTGTGATTCAGTGTGCTAAAAATAACCTGTGTTGAGAGGTGGGAGTTTAATAATTGATTCCCTCTACTGGGATGCTCCCTTTTATTGGAATCCCCTCTCATGATCCCATATCAGGGAGACCACCACAGCACCCTCCTGGTGCAATCCATATCTGGGCCATGCTGGGACCGAACACCCATTTATTCCTGTTTCAAAGACACGGTTTCTTTTCTTGTTGTGAGGCTGTATCTACAACAACATCGGTGCTAAAAGGTGGAGAAGTGACTAACAAACAGGATAATTCCTCATCATTGACAAGAACATGTTATGAAATGGTTCCACGAGTTAGGAAGTCATTAATATGAATGTTAATAATGAATCAATGATCAGTTCATGACAAATAAAATAATATATCTATTAGGAACACGTGGAAAACACCAGATGTGCCGATTTCATCCAAGGTGCTGGGGAGCCTGTCTTTACTATGCAACTAAAACCCACGAGCCATGATGACAGTGATGATCAGGGATCAGGGATCTCTAAAAGTTAGATTTGCTGCCTAATTCTTTTGTGCTGATCTGTGATCCGATCTGTGAGTCCGATCATAAGCACCCGTTCCTATCCGTACGTGGCATATGCACATCGCGCACAGATCATAGTCCTTTTCCTGAGCAGCAGCCCATATAAAATGAATCTCCACTGATGTGGAAACAACATATGTACTGTAAGTACACTTCTGCAGCTCAGTGGAGATGCAGCCTACCTGGACTGCAGGAACACAGGCACCCAGGGCGTGTTCACATTCAAGCTTCACATTTGGCTTACATTTCAAACTAGAAAATGCATTTCCTGCTGAAAATGCGTTGGAATGCTGAAAGCTGAAATGAATCTCAAAAACATTGCTGAAAATAGATATCCAATTTAAAAAAAATTGCAAAAAGCTGAATAATTCAAAAAGTTGAAAGATTACAAATATGAAGTTATGCCACCCCTCTCCTGAAAGAGCTGAACATTTTGATATTCGAACGGTTTCTGTAGCTTAAAAGAATTCCAGCAGTAGTGATATTTGTTGTAGTAGTAGAAGTATTATTCACAGTATAAGTATGAGTAGCATTTGAATAAGTACTAGTTGTAGCAGTAGTGATATTTGTAGTAGCAGTAGTAGTAGAAGTATTTGTAATTAGAAGAAGTAGTAGAAGTAGTAGTATCAGCAGTCGTACTAATAGTTGTAGTAGTATTAGTACAGGTTATTAGTACTGGTAGTAGCAGGAATAGCAGTATTTGCAGTTGTGGTATCAGTAATAATAGTAGTGGTAGTGGTAGTAACAGCAGTAGTGGTAGTAATAATATGTATGGTAGCAGTAATAGCAGTAGCAGTAGTAGTAATAGTAGCAACAGCAAAAGTAGTAGTAGTAGTGGTAATACTAGAAATATTAGCAGTAGTAGTAGTTGTTACAGTATTAGTAAGAGCATTCATTATTTCAACAAAAAAGCCAAATTTTGAGCTTGTTTAAATACAGTTAATCCATGGGGCTTTTATTTTGAAAGGGTGGTGCTGGGTGGGGGGGAGAGGGGGAGAGGAGACATAATCATCATGTTTGACACACAAACAGAGGTTATTAAATGCCTGGCTTCATCACAAGCATTTCAATTAGAATTCACTCTTTGGGGCTTTTATTTTGAAATGGGGTGTGTGTGTGTGGGGGGGGGGGTCCTCTAAAAGTCTCTAAGACCTGAATGACTGTATGAGAGAGAGACATAGACAGGGAGAGAGAGAAGAAAGAATTTGTGTGAGAGAGAGAGAGAGGCTCTGATATCTCTGGCAAACTTTCTCATTTGGAGATTGTCCGATGTTTTATCTTTTACAGCTTTCATGACTGTTGTCCTGCTCTGCCATGTCTTTCCTCACCTCTCCCTCTTGTGTCGCGGTGTGTGTAAATGTCACTCGAATCAGGAAACTTATCAGAATACCAGTGGTGTATAAAGTACTCAAAAGCCATACTTGAGTAAAAGTAAAGATACCTTACTGGAAAACTACTCAAGTAAAAGTAAAAAGTCACCTATTAGAATCCTACTTGAGTAAAAGTCTTAAAGTATCTGATATTTATTGTACTTAAGTACAAAAGTACTTAACTATCAAAAGTAATTTTCTGATATTAAATGTACATCACAACCTGAACATTAAATGAACATCATAACCTGTTCATTGAAAGTAAAAGTACAAGTAAATGCTGTTAATAAAAAAGCAAAGGGTCAGAATTTTGAGAATTATGAAGTTTATTCTTTTAAGTGCTGTTGCATCATGACCGAGGACATGGAGCTGTGTTGAACATAATTGGGTTGGCTGTGATCCATCCAGGAGCAACAATGTTCAACATAACATATTGTACATAAGTATACTTTTGCATCTACTATGAACTTATCATCATAATTCTCCGAAAAGCAATATGACACTATGAAGGAGTTGTAACAGTGCGTTTATAAGTATGCTCATTCCGACTAGAGGATGTAGAGGACAAATGCATAATATTATGTTCAGCAAAACATATCCACTTGATGCATCAGGTCAGTGTTTAGAGAAAGGACACCTGCCTTGTAAACTCCTATGGGCCTGATTTGAACACAATAGGCAAAGGTTTTGCTCAAGCTGAATCTGCAATTGGGCGACTGCTACCATCATAACTCCATCTGATCATCCACAACATGACTCAAATATCAAAACATGATCAATACTAAAGCAGCACCGAAAGGAACAACCCAGTCATTACTTGAAACTGAAAAATGTCCTGTTCATCTTCAGAAGAAGTTGGTTTTCAAAATTGCGAGAATTCAGTCTCGCTCTTCTTGGGCTGAAGACTAGTCCTGCGATGCTAACTAGCCTTTCACAGGCCGCTGAGGCAGGTAGAGGTGTGTTCAGCGTCACAGACAGCTTGCGCACAGCTGCGAAGGATTTCCCTAATGCTGCGCTCTCGCGGCTCCTGTCAATCCGTGTATATAGCTACAGCTAACGTTAGCCAACTAGTGCTGCACAACTGTCAACACTTCCTCAGCTCACTAACTCGCTAGCGATCCACTTGTGTTGGTCTTCGTCACCACCGTCGTTTGTTGCGGGAGTAGCAGGTGCTTCCATTTCTACTTCCATCATGAAATCAGTCATCGTAGAGTGGAATTATACTCATGTAGTCGCCCGCTAGCTGATAGCATGTAGCATCCTGGGCATCACTGGGAATCAAAACGCCGCGGCTTTGAGTGCACTTGTTTGCAATTGTGCATTAACGTGATTAACCAATGATTTAACTTGCTGCTGTCAGGATCCAGGATCCCGGTCTGACCCGGTGTGTGTTTCCCCTGATCTCCTCTCCTCATGTGTCCTGTCATTCCCCTGTTTGTTGTGGTGTGCCATGTGCTCTGTTTGTCCTCTGCCTCCAGACACCTCCCATGGCCGCACCCTTAATTGTGCACAGCTGAGGACACTCCAGCCGATCACCTCCTGCAGCCTGACACACCAGACTCAGGGCCCACTAATGAGGCTCCTGTCACTATATAAGCTCTGGTCCTGCAGTCTGGGGTTGTCAGGTCGTACCGTCTTTCACCCGCTGAAACCCCGTGGCATCCTCTGCCCTCCTTGTGTTTGTGGATTACACTCCGCCGCTCTGCCCTCCTTGTGGTCCACGGATTACACTCCGCCGCTCTACCCGCCATGTGTTAAACGGACTACACTCGCCGTCAAGCTGCCAGGCCTCCGGTGTCGAGCCACGGGACTCACACCGTCGATCTGCCACTCGGGTGTCGGACCACGGGCTCCACACCTGCTCACACAGTCTAAATAAAGCCTGTTAATATTCACTTCTGTCTCCTGTGGTCTTGCGTTTGGGTCCTATATGTGAACTCCCGTGACAGCTGCTAGGACCACTGATTCACCAAACCTGCTTGCGTGCAGTCTGTGTTCCACCACAGTCCCCGACGCTGCTCTCATGATTAATTTTTTTCTCAAGATAGATTTGACTTTGTAGCGAGTAACGAAGGTTTCAGGGGAAATGTATCGGAGTAAAAGTATCAGTTTTCTTTGCAAAATGTAGTGAAGTAAAAGTAAATAGAAATATAAGTAGTAAAGTACAGATATCCAAAAAAACTACTTAAGTACAGTAACGAAGTATTTCTACTTCGTTACTATACACCACTGCAGAATACTCATGTCTGATTGGCCGAGATGCAACACGTAACAGCTGCAACAAATCATGTGTGTGCGGCTTTTATTTTAAAATGGGGTGTGTGTGTGTGTGTGTGGAGGGGGGGGGTTGGAGGAGAGGGGAAAGACATCTAAAGATCCCTAAGACCTGAATGACTGGATGAGAGAGACACAGAGAGGGAGAGGAGTGTATGTGCGCGCGTGTGTCTGTGAGTCTGTGTGTTTATCAACATCACTAATTGGCTCAATCGCGAACACCTGTGTGCCTGAAGCCATTTCATGGAGATAAAACAGGGAAACACCTCTCAAACAAATCATCAAAACTCCCATAACCGTAGCTCCTATTGCTCCGATATTAATAATTGAGGGGAAGAATGAGTTGAAGAACAGATCCTGTAAAAATTGTGTCTGTTGTGTAAAAAATGTGGCTTAATTGGCGATCTAGAAATGGGGTACCGTGTTCTGTGGAAGATGTTTTTGAAGCAAAATTTAACATTGGTCTCTATGGAGCAGAAAGTTGGTTTTCCTCTCAATTAACGGCTTCCGTGTCAAATGTGGAAATCTGTGGGATTCCACAGTAATTTTTCTACGACAAGGACAATATTAGCTACTTCTACATCCAGAAATTATGCGTGAAGATTGTGGACACAGTGGCAAAATACAAATGTTTTTTTCACAAGAATCTCAAGCTGCTCTTCACTCTAGCGGTGACATCACTCACTCTAAGCTGCGCAATACACACCCATTATAAAGTCAGAAAAGGGCTGAAAAATCATAAAAGTTAAATTGCTGCAGTTCAAAAAGTATAAAAGATGTCAAAAAGCTGAATCATGTTGGCAATAGTTGAGGGTTTTCTCAACATTTGAAAGTTGAAATGGTGTCTGTAGCTGAAAGTATGAGGAAGTTGAAGGATTTGAAAGTTGAAGAAGTTTAAGAGGATTTGAAAATATTCTCCATAGAGATCCCATTCAAAAATAAAGTTGCTAAAAGCTTAATAATTCAAAAAGTTTAAAGGTTAGAAATAGAAAGTCATAGCAGAGATGAGCTGAACATTTTGATAGTTGAACGGTTTCTGTAGCTTAAAAAATGAAGAAGAAGCGTTGCGACGAAAAACAGGGGGGGACGGAAGAAATAGAGGAACTAGAAAAAGCATTTCCTGCTGAAAATGCGTTGGAATGCTGAAAGCTGAAATTAATTGTGAAAAAATTGCTGAAAATTAAGAAATGGGAGACTATCTGTCTGAAAAATGTTGAAGCCCGAAAGCATTTAAACTGCACTGCTGTAAAACCTTCTCGTTGAAATGTCTAACTATGGTGTCTGTAGCTGAAAGTATGAGGAAGAAGAAGGCTTTAAAGCTCAAAGGCGTTTACGCAGTTCGTTGCATTATTCTCCGAAACAACGAAACGAGGGCATTCAAACTAAATGAACTGTAAAGATTCAAAAGACAACCGTAAACTCATATCTCAGATTCATGGACTACTTACTTACTGTCTTTGTACAAGTCCTGTAAAGAAGTCAAGTATTACACGCATTATAAATAAAAGAAGGTTGAATATCCTGTAAACTATTTAATTGTTTACAGGACTCAAATGAAGATTTTTAAGACCTCCTGTTTCTAAAACATGAAAAATGAATTAGCCTCAGTATAATCCCTAGAAATGTAAATGCTTCTTTTGAAAGTAAATAGTTTGTGACAGTCACGTCTGAAAAACTCTGATCGTGCGCCAAGTTACAAAAATTCAGAGGTGCACGCCCAAGCGCTGCGACCACTTGCGAAGGAGCCATTGAGCACCTCGCATCTGAGATTACGTCATTTTCTTGTGCGTGTGCCTCACACCGGCTTCACTACAGTGAGTATAAACTAGGCTTTAGTCTCAAGCCCTGAACCCTGCGTTACCTACTGCAGAAAAACAAGTTCCATCACTTTTTCAGCACTTTGGCATTGACTTGTTACCAACGTATCGATTCTCAGTATTCTCGTGACATCTCAAATTTCTAATATCGCTCTGAGAGTCTAAAGGCCGACACCATTAAGTGAGGCTTGGTGACATCGGAACTACACACAGGGCTGTTGGTTAACTACTGTAGCTAGCGCGCTAATCAGAATGAGAATCAGAATCAGAACCGTTTATTGCCATGGTATGTTGAACATACAAGGAATTTGGCGTGACGGGAGGTGCAAAACACAAGCATTTGCATGTCAAAGTTCATCAAAGTTTAACTTGTCAAAAATTAAAAAGTTGTGCAGATTTACTTTCTCCCTGCCAGCAAATCCACTCAGTGAATCAATTTGCAATGGAGTCTCTCACATGTATAAATGACGGAAGGTTTACCATTACAAGCACTGCAGGAGAATACTGTATTTATCAGATAAGTGAATTGACAACTAAATTCTGTTGATGTGAACATTTCTACCCTCGTGATGGGGGTCCAGAAATCTCACACATCATTGGTTAATTTGCAACAGATGATTGTCATACCTGCTTAAACAGGCAGGACTCAGCAGTAATGTGGTTGTTTGGCCGGTGTCTGTCCGTTTAAAATGACCAGGCTAACTCATTATTATTCCATTAAATAATGAGGCTGGCAGTATTATATCTTTTTTTCACTCTGCAGTGTTTTGTCCACCTCAGCGCTGCTCTCCTTCACTGCAGGCTACAGAGTGAGCATTTCACTGCGCATGCGAGTGTAAACTAAATTGTGAAAGATAAATCATTTTTTTGGCGCACAGGTGCTCGTGACTCTGAAATTCTCACATCCAAGATGGAAAATACATAGATTTACCCAGATGTCGGTTTCTGTCCCTTTCTCGCTAAGAATACAAACCATTCAGCGAGCAACTTCTCACTTGTAGCTGGCTCTAACCATCACTGTCGGCAGTTAAAATGACAACGAGATTGTGTCGGCTGTCACTGATTAATGCAGGCGACATTTAAACTTGTTTGTTGTCTGGTGTCTACACTCAAAGATTCCCTCCACGCTGTGACACCACTGGCCAATCTGTCCAATCGTCTGTCCCGTCTCTGGCTGATCTCATCAAGTCATTTTCAGGAGTCGAATCCTCCCGGTTCAACTTTCATTCATATCAAATCAATAAATCAAACAAAGCAAACTTCATGGTGTCTAATTTGTTATTAATGGGATTTTTTGGTAAATACATTGTAATTGTAAAATTTCTCATAGAAAATAAACATTCCTAAAATGTACACATTTCTTGTGACAACTCACTATTTGATTTGATTATCCTTAAGTCTCTAAAGCAGCAGGGCATATGATCAGTATTACAGAGGTGAGAGTACCAATTGACAATCCTTAACTTGCGGTAAATACAGGAATTCAACAGCCTATCTCACTTTACCTTTTTTACTTGACTTTTGAAATCGTTTTACTCACAGTATGAATCATTGTCAGGCAAAAATAAGAGGAGGCTTGGTTGTAGAAGACGATTAGTGCTGCTGCTAAATAAAAATCCCCCCAAACGCAATAAACTTAAATTTTAAGCAGCCAGAGTCGGGGATTAGCCAGGATTAAAGATGGAACACCCCAAGATATTGCATGTCAAGGGTTCATGAAAACACAACTCCTGGCATTCGCTCTGATCTTCACAACTGTTTTGGAAGAAGGAAATAACGGGAGGAACAGGCCAACCAGCTTTGTGACCAATCTTCTTTATTTTTTATATATAAGTCCTGTACGGTGGATCCTTCGATTTAACTTTACACCACCATCTGTGTCAATCACTCGACAATTGAAGACTGCAGCTTCTCTTGTTATTGGCTGAGCATCTGGATTGGCCAGATCAATGCCGTCACTGAGTGTTGTTGATGTGTACAGTTATTGACCATACACTGGTGCTCGGAGAGGTGAAGAGTAGCTCTGATCAATCGGAGGCTCTATGGCCTCTTCCAGTACCATGCTGGGTCTCTCCTCTGAGCCCCCTGTAGGGGCTTCCATCCCCTCTATGGAAGAATGGAGGAGGCAAAAGTTTAAGTTTTCCCTTCCTCTCTGCCTCCTCTGTTGGTGACTTCACATTAAGAGTTACTGGTGTAAAAAACTGTGTTTTCATGAATGCACTGTGTCAGCAAGACATTTCAAAACGGTAAAAGAGGATTAACCAGTGCTGGATGGGTTGACCACGACTAAAATAACAAATTATTTACACTTCAGCAGTGGTTCAGAAATCAGAATTCTGCCTCCAGATCAGGGTTGCTTCTTGAAAACTAAAACTGAAACCAAAAAGATAATTGCGTGGAGTATTTATCCAATACTGTGAAGCCAACGGAGACGGAGACTTGCTGGAGCAGTCGGGGTTTAATCACCTTGCTCAAGGGCAGTGTGGTAATGATGGACGAGCAAGCTGTGCGCCTTTATTTCCCCGACCTGATTTTCACCCACAAAACATTGAGACACTGGATTTGACCAAAAACGATTAATTTAAGAAGATGCTGACTAGTAAGGCTTTTTTAAGATCAGAAAGAAGGCGTGGCTTACTATAAGGGGCTAACCACCCATCACGCCATTGAAACAGGAAGTCTCTGCTGAGTGCAATGACGCCTCCTACAAGAGTGCAAGACAAATGCTTGGGTCTGGTACGGGAATCCTTCAAGTGATCAGGCTTTTTTGTCATAGGCACTCCCACTTACCAGACCCCCTTTTTGCCAATTAGCATGAACTACACCCACGCTTGACCTCCATGCCAAATATCATCCTCCTAGGGCTAAACAGTGGCCACAAAAGCGGTGGGAAGGTTTTTGTCAACTTACCGACAGAGTAGTAAAAAGCCTCAATCATCCTGTTTAATAGGCTACATACATTTATTGACGGATGACATTTCTATTTTTAAAGGTGGAGACCAAAGTTTTAGGAAAGCTGCATGGTACTAGAATGTCCATGTGAGAAAGAATCTGCAAAAAGTACATAGCTGAAGGCTATGTCAAAAGATTAAAGTTTTTTACGATTTTTAAGGAATAGTTTTATAATGTGGACTATATTTTCTGTTTTCTCCAATGGAAACCCAAAGCGATAAAGACATTTGTAACATAGTGTTTGATACTGCTCATTTACTATCTAACATTTTCATGAGAGTCATACAGTCAAACAGCTTTTCATGGTAATCAGCTTTGACTGGAGGCTTCCAGACCTAGTGGGTATGAGTCAGCAGGCCCAAATAAGAGGAGGCTTGATTGAAGTCATTCCCTGGTATAACAAAGGAAACAGACAGCGGTGCTGTAGAGGGAAAAGGTGATGTTTCCACTTACACATCAAAGCGAAGGTTCTGCTTCTCTTCAAAGAAGAAATCGAGGACAAACTTCCTGACAAAGTCGGGGTTCAGCGTGTTATCGATCACTTCTGTCCGACCGAACTGGTGGAAAGACAAGAGAGAAGATAGACAGAGAGGAGGAGAAAGTCAACATCATACCGATCAATCTGTTGAGAGGGGAAAAGCAACAAACACTGTAGGAGGGTAACTCCTGCTGTTCTGCTGCTGCTTTTGTAGGTGTGTAAGTTCTCAACCAGAAAACATTGGAGAGAAAGTGACACACTAAAGAGAAGTCCTAACCTGATTAAGTTCCTGCTCAAACTTACTTGGATAAAAATGACCCAGTTACATTAATTCTCTTTTTTTTTTGTTGCTGTAAATGTAAATGACTTGGATTTCTTTGGTTCTGAAAGCTCCATAAAGGCCATCAAAGGCAGGGAGATCTATTTACATAATCAATTTAGATTTACTGGGACAAAGTACAAAACAAACTCATTTCTCTGAGAGACTTCAGTACTTCAGTACTTGCCAACATTTGTAATCATTTGTGTGTGTGTGTCAGAAGTCTGACATTGTACATGTGTAATGGGTCCTTGGGTCCGTAAAAGAGACACTGATCTTAATGCAACTTCCTGAATAAATAAAGCTCAACTTATAACTTCTGGACTATGAAACTGCAACATATCCTCATACAAAGGTCTGTGTATCTTATGTTAAAATATAAACAATTAGTGCGCCTGTAGAACCTGTTTAGGGAACAAACTTCCCCTCGAGTGACCAATAAAGTACTTTAAACTGAATTCACCCATGGCTAAAAGAATGTAAAAGAATAGATATCACCATGAAACTTCCCAGTTGATTACTCACATTAAGACAATCGATTTTTGTATGACAAGTTTTCTGAAATGCTGTGTTTAAATATGCAAATGCAGCATTATCTAATGGTGACTTTTGGTGAATTATTTTGGATGTTTTCTTTCCACTAGTCTGAAAGAAGACATGTTATGGAAGCAGAACAGCCCAAAATCTCAACATTGAGCAGTGCATGAAAAATATGACATTCTATATTGCTAGCATCCTGACCATAGGACAATCATTTCCTAATGTATCCTGTAACACTGTGATGCCCACGAAAAGCATCCTCACATCAGTGATTCTGCTGTTGATGGCTGTACAATCACCCACTCATTCCCCCACTCACAAGACAATCCTCTCACGCTCTCTGGCAGGTGACAGTGATGAGCTATCGATCTGACAGGTTCCTATAACCCCCACCGCCACCTCTGTTTTCTGTTCCCCTCTGTCAGTCACAAGAGAATCTTCTCCATCACGGCCTTTTAATCTCTTTGGGTGGATTTCGGTCAGAGGTCTTAACGTCAGCGGCTACTGAAGCTCGATTGTAATAAGAGGCAAAGTCATGTTGTGAATTGATGCCATCAAAAAGTAAAAGTCTTAGATTTAGAAATGTATTAAGCATCATGTTTTAATCATGGTGTGGCCATGGTTACATGTGTTTTTGTTGTGCATTGCAAGACAGCCACAAGTGAGTTCAAAATCACAATTAAAATGGTCTGATTGAAGGAGGCGACACAGCTATGTTTTATACAGTTCCAAATGATCACATCTATGTGAAGACCAAATCCAGTCAATGGGATTATCTATGATTTGCACTACATCCCAGTGTGATGGCACTGGCGAACAGTACGGTTGGGTATCGTTTGGGTTTTTTCCGATACCGGTGCTAAAACGATACTTTTAAAACGATACTGGTGCCTAAACGGTGCCTGAACCGATCAAATTCAAATTGAACAATATATTAACTGTTTAAAGTATACTATAAATATAAATAAATACAAAACACATGGTTTCAAACTACAGCTTCAAACTTTTTAACTTCAAACTATGAACAATATATTAACTGTTAACAACAGTTTACAGTATACTTGAATAAATAAAAACAAATACAAAACACACACACACTGTACACACACTACAGCTTCAAACTTCAGCAATTATTTTGCAGAAATATGAGCATATTTGCCTTCTCTGGCAAAATACAACACCTCTCCTGACTAATTTTATTTTATTTTATTTTACCAGTTGGTGGCGGTAATGCGCCTATTCATCGTTTGCCAACCGCCACTACACATCAAAGAAGAAGAAGAAGGTTTTGCGTCCTGTGGATGTTGTGCTTATGAGCGGCAGCGCTAAGTACCCGGATGTCGATGGAGGAAGTCAGTAGCCTGCCAGCCGTTTGACAGATCTCGGTCTCGTTTTTTTTTTTTTTTTTAATAAATCATGGCAGAAGCTTCGCCAGAATGATGTAGGGGTTTGTTTCTAAGTGCGCACAGCTCGTCCGGTTGTAATACTACTATGACTGAGGAGCGGAGGGCCGAGGCTCTCGTTACCTGCTGCCAGGACGGAGTCATCAGAGTAGTGTAAAAAAAGTATTTCAATCGGCTCAGGCACCGAAAGGAAGCACCGAAAGGAAGCACCGAAGTCTGCGTTGCATTTCGGTCCGGTAGATACCGGTCGTAGAGGAACCACTATGGCACCGGGGTTTCGGTACCCAACCCTAGCGAATAGTGGTCATTATCTGATTGACCATACAGAATGCTAGCCAATCAGCATAGACCATCAGGCTTGATGGTGATGCTAGAGCCACTGAGGCCATGTCCACAGTACTACGTTTCCATTTAAAAACGCATATCTTTTGCTACGCTTACACAAAGCGTCCACACTAGGGTTTTACCTTGTAGTGTGGACAGGCGGAACCTAATTAGATTGGAAACGCCCCAATTTTACAGAAGACAACAAACAGCCTTGATTATCGGTCGACTACCAGGTTAATTTAACATGGAAAACTGATTACAGGCGTTGCTGAGCTTGTTGTCTTTACCAGCAGCTGTTGTCCAGTTAAATTCTGCAATTCTCTACTACTGCCGACATGCGGAGGAAGCAGCTGTTATTGGAGCGATTAGCGAGCTACGCGTCCAGCAGCGTTATCAGACCTACGGAGCGGACGTCTGAAGTCACAGTTTGCTCCTTTGAGGAGGGCGATGGACACTAAACGGAGGACTTTCCTTTTCTTATTAATGCTAAGTTTGTTCTGCACTATTGTGAAGTTCACACATAAACTGTAAAGGAACAAAAGCATAATGTTCTCCAGTACGACAGAGACCTCAGCCACGAGCAGAGCTACGAGTGAGAACAACGAAACTAACGAAACGAGTGGGAGACGTGTGTTGACCACATTTATGGACCCATAATCTATAAACTTTGATTTGTATGTGTTCATTTTAAAGTACATTTGATGTGTGTGTTAGAGAGAGATCGAACAAAACCTGCAGCATTGTAACTAAGTCTGCTTGAGTTTATAGAGGAAGATCTTCACTATCAAGTACTACCTTTCATTATTAAAGACTAAAATAATACTCTGCTGTCATTTCGGTAACTAAGCAACTAATCTACTTCCTGTTTACACCGGCACCCGCATGCCCAGTGTACGTGAATAGTCACGTGATATTGGTTTTCAGGCTTGCTGGTACAGACATTTCGCGAACGATGCTGAAACACCCGTGTGGATGTAGCCTGAGACAGATCTTACCTTTTCTTTCCACTGCCAGTGTTTTGTGTCTTTATCAACCCTTTCTCATGTTCCATAGCTGAGGTCTGTGTGTGGTTATTGGGTTTTGGCAACGAAAGCACTTTAGTTAAGGTTAAGATAAGATTATGGCTTCAATTAAATGTTATCAACGTAAATGAGTCAACTCACTTCAGACCTTTTGTGCATTAAACCAAACCATGACCTTTCCCAAGCTTTCCCGAAACAACTTCTCCCAAAACTTGCATTTTAAAACTTGCCAGGTCCTTTATTCAAAACTTTTTCTCATCATGTTGTTAAAAACATCGAATGTCAACTGGACAAAGGATTGTTCAGCCATATACTACACTGTACAGTGCAGTCACAGAGAGAAAGCCTCCTCCCCTGTACAGTGTAGCAGTTTTGGGTCGAGGCGGAGCACCGGTTTGCGGAACTTAAAGACTTCCTGCCACTGCTGCTCTGCTGACAGCTGCCAAAACATCCCAGCAGTCACACCCGCATTCCCACAGAGCCATTTGTTTCACATTCACCTGTTAACCATTCTCCCTGACTTCACAGTGGAGGAGCCCTCACAGAGAGGCTCGTCGTGTTCCCAACGGATTATTTAGCATCTTGGATGCCTGCTGCCAGTAAATAATAGCACAAAAAAAGTACCTGCAAGGAGTACTTCTTTCAAAAAGTGGTTGCGAAAAGCTGTCACTGCTTTTGTTTCTTTGAGACAGAGAGAAAAATCAGAGAGCGGGGAAATCATGAGAGACAATAAATGAAATCCATAAGCAAAAGACAAAAGGTCTTGGACTCATGATATTGGTTGAAAGCAATAAAGGCATTTCTGTTTCATCAAAGAACAAAATGTAGAACCAATTTCAACTGGAGCAAAGAAGAATAAATGTAATACATATACCTGTGAAGTACAGTTTATACAGCACATACATATACTTGTGTATGTGTGTGGCTGTTGTGCTGAAAAACTTGTTTCGTGATGTGCTGTTGAAACTGTGCATGATTGTGTTCATTTGGGTGTAATGCTGCGTTCACACCAAACGCGTCGCGAATTATTCGCGTGAGTAGATTACATACAAAGTCTATGCACAGACACGATGAGACTGGCGCGGCGCGAATTTGCGATGGCGCAGCGCGATTGATCATCGCCCCAAACGGGCGAGTTGAAATTTTTCAACTTCTGCGAAATATTCACGTTACGCCCTGGCGCGATAGCCTATCAGCATTGAGTTGCCCCCCTTGTCATCATACGTCCTGGCCTTGTTGAATCAGGAAATAAATACTGTAGCCGTCGGTGTTCACCCAGAGCTCTACGATACCTCACATCAATAGAGACCGGACCAAAATATATGTATAAATGTGTGTGTAAACCATATGGTACAAACAATGAATAGACGCTGCCGTATTTACGTCTACGTGACGTTATTCTGAGTGTTGGTGGAGCTGCTACAATCTTAGCATAGCCTAGCACCGATCCGTCCGAGCTCCATTGAGAAGACAAGTACAACTCGGCATCATTACGTAGTTATTTCGGAGTCCCTTTTTGTCGGTTTATTGCCGTTAAATCACAGCCAAATCAGTTTATTTTGTGTTCATACAGCTGTAGTAAACAGCGACGTGTGGCTTGCTAGACACAGTGAATACAGCTCGATAAAATCCACGGAGCTCCTTTGGACTATGTTATGAACCAGACATGACCGCGTTTAGTTTCCCGGGATATATGTGACTTCCACAACACGTACTAAGCAGAAATAGAGGTTATTGTTTTCATGGTTAATGGCGGACAGTTGACCGGCTTTCAGGGCGATAAGTCACGCCCCCTCTCCGGCGCCTCCAGCGCGATTCACGCGAATGAACACAAATGGTCCCCGGCATTTTGACACACGGCGGGAATACGCGGTGCGATGAATTCGCGACGCGTTTGGTGTAACATGACCATGACCATGTCTAAAAATATTAAGACGCATCACACATGCCATCTCACTGGTAAAGGTAAGACAACTGCACCATTGTCATGATCCCATTGTTTCCTGTATTGGTTAGAAGTCCTCTCCTCTTGCCTCGTTTTGCTTCACTTCCTGCCTTGGGGATTGAATGTCGAGCATTTTGGAAGCAGCTTTTGTTATTAAACCTCACCCTGAATTCAATTCATCCTGCCTTCCTGGTTTTGGACAGTTGGGTCCTCTCCGAACTTCGCCCTGACAACCACTTAAATATCTACCTAATGCTACCACAGAGTTCACAAACACGAAGCAAAGAAAACTTCTTCCCCAGCTCTGAAAATTCAAGTAGAAGGCAGCTGTAGTAAATAGTGTTATAGTTATATCGTAGTCTGTAGTTTTTATTGTACTACCATTTATTTGATATTCATTTGAGGAAGGATAAAGTCTCCTCATCGCTCCACATGGACGTGATGTTTATGTATCTGCTGCTCTTTTCATGTAACCCTGGCTCACCTAAATGGAACAGGGCCATAATTAATGTTATTAATAACACTTGTGTTTACCCTGCAATGACATGTCTAAATGGCTGCTGTGACAAGGACCTATGAATAACAACAAGTAAATCTGAGCTGTGTTTGCTTCACAATTAACCAACATCGATTATAGCTGCAGATTGCAGATTTATAGAATAGATTTGTTTGTTTAAATGTGTGTGCATTTCTGTCTGCACGCTCACCTGCCTTGAATTGCCCCTTGAGGGTTGAATAAAGTATTTTGAATTAAATTGAATGTAAGTACCTGGATCACACGATGAGCAACGAACACCACGTTGCTGAAAAGTAATGAACAAAAAGAATGAGTGCCGGTGGACTATTGTCCTTGCACGCTGCAGAGTTGCATCACGTTCAATCAAACGCATGACGCAACAAAGAAGTAGAGGAGCATCTACTGATTTCAGAGGAACCTTTCTCGCTGTGGCTGATGAGCAAAGCGAAGCGTGGGGGGTTAGGGGGGTTCCGGTGCACGGCAGTCCATTTAATTCTGTATGTGTGTGTGTGTGCACGTCTCCCAGCAGCACGGTAGTGTGAAGCCTGGCATCGTTGAGGCGATGAAGGCAGCATTGCTCTCCATTTCAGTCTGTTGTATCTGTAATGAAGCGTCTACAAAATGGAGGAGATAGTAGACACAGAAGGACAGGGGGGACAGGGAGATTGTCCTAACGGGTCAGAGATTACAGAAACGCATGTAACACCCACAATGTGGACAGAAAATGTCCACATTGAAATGAGGGACAGGATCCTTATTGTTATTCCCCCACAAAACAAAAGTTGAGAAAAGTAGGTTAGCATGGCTTCGTGTACCTCCTGGGGGAACAGGTTAGGCTGGCAGTGGTAGTTTTCTCATTTCTGTTGGTGCTCTTACTATGTTTAAAGGTAACATTAACCTTGAGTGGTCAGTACTTTATGAAAAGTAGAAATCTTGACAAAATGAACAGTGCGGAACGCACACACAGTACAGGCACAATTCTTCTAAATACGAGCTGAATATATTTCCTCAATGGCCATCAATAGAAAATGATTCCACATGAACTATTCATAAAAGAACATCGTTCTCGTATTGGACCAATGTTCTTTTCTATGACTAATTTTGACCTATAAAGATCATGAAAAAAGTCTAAACAGGATAGGAGCCCACATACGGTACAATAAAGCACACAAAATTACATTGAAGGCTTGAACGCACTGAAAGGGGTAAATGACGCACCTTATTTTACATGCATCAGTTGATGCTCTTATAACCACAGAGTGTATATAAGAAGTGGACGTAGTTGTCGTGAGGTCACCCATTAGTTTGACGTTTTGAAGCCTCGAGTCTGGCGATTTGGCTGTCGCCATCTATCTTGGCTTTTTGCAACTGATGAACGGAAGTGACCATATTTGGATTGACAAGATAAGATAAGATAGACTTTATTGTCCCAAAGGAAATTTGTCTTGGAAACATACAGTGTCTGCTGTTAAAAAAAATACAAAATGTCATATTGCATACAATACATACATTACATACACAGACTGTCGCAAGTCCACATGCACACACAGTACCTACAGTACATGCACAGACTGCAACCAGCCAACAAATACACTTCACACTGCCCATCGTCCTGCGACGTACATACGCCGTATACGGCAGAGACCTGTCAGTCACAGTAAACCCGCCCTAAAGCATCCCCTGCTTTGTGGTCTATTTGACTCTAAATGGACCATCATTTACAAAATGAACATCATGCTGTATTGAAGAAGACTTGAAACTAGAGATTGAGACCGTAAACTCATGTTTAGATCAAATAAGGACAGCGATACAGGTTGAAAAATTGTTAACTAATAAGGAATGTCCCTACTGTACTGACATGGAAAATAAGGTTGTTTTTTTTGGGGGGGGGGGTGTCATTTGTTGGCTTATATTTTTGGCTCTATTTCTAAAAATGAATGACAACAGGGAGAGGGGGTGATGACAAAGTCAGTTACCTTCTGGGGTTGGAGTAGTTTGCTGAATAAATATTGGCCGAAATATCCATATCATTTCATACATCCGAACATCGAAATCGGTATCGACCCCAAAAATCCCATATTGGCTGGAATCTGTTAAGATAAAACCACATTAAATAAAAGTGCTTTCTGATCAGTAACACATTTGATTATTCTCAAACTTGTCGCCAAAAGTACAGCTATTTTTACCAAGTGTTATAGACACAACAAGTTTTACCCTAAAACTGTCACAAATGTTTGACACTGACAATTGCTAAGGATATACGTATTCTTAAGAACTAGTGACATGCCGTCACTTAAAGAAAGTGTAGATTCTAACAGTAATATACACATATCTACAATGTTACACTGTCTCGGATAGTTTTCTTGGACACTGGGTAAAGTTAACCCAGTTATTGCCTTGGTGCTATATTGATATTCAGAGATGTCATTTTCTGTGGGTTTCTCAATACAAACAATCACCTTTGAGTCATCGGATCCATTTTTGGTATAAAATATTGATTATTAAAGCTTTAAACAATTTACAAAAATGAACAGAGAAACCCAAAGGGAGTTTACATCTTCACTTCCTTTAGGGGCCCAAAGCAGCTGATAAGTGTGGCTATGCCTCTGGCCAGTTTGGCACTTTTCCCCCAAAACATGTTCTATTTCCATAATCATACATCAACAACCAATTTGACATTGTACTTCCATCCCTTGATTTTGTTTCCTTATGATCAGTGGATACGCACTGAAAACAAACCACCTCTACAGGATAAAGACATAAAAATGCCACAAAGTTAGAGATTCTCTGAGTTTATAATCTAATGACATGAAGAGATGTCCCATAAACATCAACACAGCACACCTTCTTGGTCATTCACAGGACAATATACTGACTGATCCTGCTTTTTAGAGGGAGAAAAGTTTGACATGGCCTATTTTTCGGATGTGAAACGAAAGTATTTCTAAGAAATAATTGCTCCCGCGAGCTAATAAGCCGAATTATTTCGGAAATGAGCAAAGAGAAAGGAGTGCTATATTCAGTGTTTTGGATAACAAGCCCACCACTGACAGAGATGAGCGGTACAGTAGAAGATTTCATAAAACGGAATATGAGCCGTCTCCCTATCTCTTTCACACACACACACACACAATCTGACAAGAAGTATCTTTTAATTAGCTTCTCCTTTTCTTTAGGATGTTGTATGTGCAGTTTCTTCTTTGTCACCCACAAGAGTTTTTTGTTTTTTGGCAGAATTGTAAAGACAAAAAATATTCTTAGTGTGAGAATTTGATTTCTGCTAATTGCATCACAAAGTGCCTCGAGCTAGATCTGCCAATGTGTTCAACCGGCCCACGCACGACAAGCTGGTGACAATATGTGTGGCACGGGGGAGATGCTTGTTTCCTTTCGCTCGTTGACAGGCAGCTACGCTCACGTCCAAGGAGACGGTAAGAGGAGGAAGTGGGCAGCTGAGTGGGATCTGGAACTATGCCGCACTCCAAACTGGCAAACTCAGGCCCAAAGACTACTCTGCTCTTCAATCAGCTCTGATTTATACAAATAAAAAGGCAGTGGGAAATACATTCGCAGCAGGACCACGTGCTGCTGCTGCCGATGTAATCGACAGCTAAAGGCCCTGGACATTCCCCTGCAAGAGGAGAAAAGATCTGGCCCGCTGCTGACATGGAGAGGCGGCGAGGAAAAATAAAGTTTAGGATGCTCCCAGATAAACTTTTATCTTCTCACAGAGGCGAGAGGGGTTTTATGATATTTTCCAACTGTGATGTCTCTGCTTAGATGGAGGCTTGACAGTTTATCCTGTTTCTAAATCTGTGAAATGATTACTGCTCTATCGCTCCAAGCAACCTTAAATCTTTCCCATCAACTCGCTCTGCAGTTTAGAAAAAGGTATATTGCCTATATGGGCATAACAGAAACAGTCAAGAATCAGTCAAGCTGAAAAATGTTAACCCCGAGAACCAGTCTAAAAGAGAGCTAAAAGCAATAATACCTGAAAATTTGATACAACAAAACGTACGTATAATGAAAGAAAATAAAGAGTTCTTACTGATTCCTCTGCCAATATGTCCTTTAGTTGGTCATTTCTTAAAGAGTTGTCTTTAATATTGTTGTGGGCAGAGAAAGGAAATTGCTTTCTAAGTCAGCACTTGTTAATCTTTAAAGAAATATTAACCTTTGGTTGTCATAAGTGACATAAAGAATAACAGTAACACCAAAACAAAAAACACAACAGAGTTCTCACTCTGGAGGTCATTCTTTTCCTGTGATGACTATGAAAGTGTGATTTAAAAGATGTGCAGTCCATCGCTATGACTTCTCTATGAAATAATTCCTTACATGCTGAGAAATGATCATGAATGATCATGGAATTATGTAAACACATCTACAGATGTAGGTGAAACAAGCTAGCAAGCACGTCAACTTCAGCAACTGAACCAATCATGCTAACCGGGCCGGTTTGGGATGTCAACGGCAGCACATCCTGAACTTTTGTCTTAATTTGTGGTCTTTTTCGTATTTTTACGACAGAGTACACCTATCAACATCGGAGAAGGAAGCGTGGGGATTGGATTCATTTGTGGAGACCATTACCGCCCGCGGCCGACCACCCAGTTCGACCTGCCGGACCAAACACCACTGAAGTGGAGTTGACTGCCCCAGGAGGAGAGGAAGGAGAGCCGAGATGGAAGCTGCGCTAACCCAGCTAAGACCGAAGGCTACTCCACTACCCAGCCTGCTCCTGGCTGATGTGCTGTCGCAGGGAAATTCCGGCTAACCCAGCAACGGGAGGTCAGTGACTGTTGTGCCCTCTTCTTTACAGAGACCAGTCTCCATCGTGGCATCTCAGGACAGAGCCCAGGAGGTGGGACGAGAGGAGGCCGACTCTGTTTACATCAGTGATGCTTGGTCAGATTTGAAAGAAAATGTTTCCCTGATGTTGAATTTTTAATGTTAAGATGTCGCCATAGTATCTGCCCAGGGAATTGTTTTGTTGCTGCTGGTTAGGGGTGGGAATCTCTATATTAGTGACAAATAAAAAAGATTCTGTAGCAATGGATGTCAACGCATAGCGTGTTACTACCATCCAACCCCCTTTCCTCACTCTATGACTTTAACTGTGGTTTTGTTGTAGTGTGAGAGTCGCTGTGTCTGTAAAAACGTCGAGATGGAAGTTGTATCTCGGTTCCAAAGTGTGCAACATAGCGAGAAAGCCCTCCTTAGGGGCGCAAATCACGTAAACAAGACGCACGTGTTTCACATCTGTTGCGTTCAGGGGCAGCCATAAGGAACGGACCGCTCGGTGTCACAGAATTGTTAGGCAATCAAAATTGAGTTTTAAAATTTCTGCACTGAGACATAATCTTTCAAGAGAGAATCACGATGCATCTTAGAATCAATTTTTTTCCCACCCCTACTCCTGATGCAAGTTTTTTTTTTTTTTTTTTAATGCATTATGCAGTGATTCTTAACCATGGGGCCGCGGCCCAATCGTGGGCCACCTAGAGCAGTGATTCTTAACCATAGGGCCGCGGCCCATGATAGGGCCGCGGCCCATGATAGGGCCGCGAGCGCCACCTAGAGGGCCGCGAAAAACTTTCAGTTTTGCACCTGTGGGCCGCGAGGGCCGCGGGACCGCATAGGTTATCAATTGAAGACACCAGAGATATTACTGTTATCCATGAGACGCTCAGTTACAATATAGCTTCCCACCACCTGGTGGTGGTAATGCGTCAGTCAGTTGTTTAACAAGCTGCAATACAGTTTTTCTCAATTGCTAAAACACTAAAACCCATTGGCTGAACAAAGTTCTCAGTTGCCTGAACTCATTTAGCTAATTGTGCAGTCTGTTCTCAATACCTTAAACTGTGTCACATGGTAAAACACAATTTGCAGATCTCACTTAGACTTTTCAGCAAAACTCTAAACACATTCTCAGTCTCAAAACACATTCTGCACTCTAATGCACATGTCATCCATACTGGTAAACACAAGTGGCAACAATCAAATAGAAATAGAGAACACATGTCATTGATTAAACACAATCACTCAAAATGGATTTCACTTGTATCAAATGATGTGACACAACCAATATTAGCCAGTTTAGAGAGCAAACAGGTAGTTGAAGGTGATGTCGACGAAGTGCTCTGGTCTGACCCAGCCCAAAGACAAGAAGAAGCACATTGATGATATGTTGACTCCTTTGATTTTTGTCCCTTTGACTGTAGTAGGCCTACAGTGCATTGTAGGCTGTATAATGTACAATAAACAAATTGTATGGCCTTGAACATCGTGCTTTCTATTTGTTACAGTAACAGTACTGACTGCTCAATAGATTTTGACTGGTTGCAGGTTCATATCAACAAAGAACAAGAATTACAGTATCACAGAGACAACGGACACGTTTGTGAGATGCAGGGTACAGTACTGTAAAAATAGGGGTACAAGGAGGAGGAAGAACAAAAGAAATTTCAAAGAGCAAAGCACAGTAGTCATTTCTGATCAATTTTGAGCGACTGTAATAGAACATGTTTTCGTTCATGTGAAATTTGTTTTGAGATTAAAAATCTACTTCTCCCTGAGAACTATATGTTTTGAACAATGTGCTTTCTGTTTATTGGTGTATTGTTTACTGACTGCTTGATGGTGTATATTATTTTGATCACTTTGTTTATGATTTGAGAGCAGTGTTTGATTTTGAGCACAGGTAAAACTGTTTTGAGGCGAAAGTTTCATTTTGCAAGAGGATTCAGAGGTTTTGTAAATAGTGCTTGAAGATGAGGTTTTGTGTTTACAGTTTTGAGAGAATGGGTGACCGTTTCAAGAAATGTGTCTTAGCAATCGAGAAAAACTGTAAGCAGAAGAAGACACTCAGCTAGCCGCTAGCCTGTAGCGAAAGTTATGGATAAGTTATTAAAAAGAAAAAATGAAGACGACAGTGGTGCCATACCCCCCAAAAGTCTAAATTTGTGTGCAAGTACAACCCTGACTTTCTTAAGTACGGCTTTGTGAACGGAGGCAACGAGGCAGAGCCGAGGGCTCAGTGTGTGGAATGTGGGCTAATGCTATCAAACGAAGCACTGAAGCCTTCAAAAATAAGGCGACACCAAGCGACGAAACATCCAACGCTCGTGGGAAAGTCTGTTGGGCTTCTTGTTGTGTATGCAGGTTTACATACACATGATAATAAATGTCTTTGTGATCATCACATTGTATCATCTCATTTATTTAACAAGGGTTTTGCCTGTTCAACACCGGCATCCTCGATCCCCTCCCCTTCCGTTCCTACGGCTTGTTTGCGCAAATACGTCACAAAACATGTCCGTGTTTGGTATCCCAGCATGCCCAAAATCCTCATCTCTGCAAAGAAATCATCGATTTTCTTTAATTTCTTATGGTTTCTCCACAAAAGGAGCCCCCACACACACTGTCCAATGTCGCCATAACCGCTGCAAGTCGTATCTTGCAGCATTTCGACGAAAAAAGACACATTACAGACCCGACAACGTGCTAGCGGATGTTACCATGGAGCTACTGCCTTCAGAAAACGCTAGTACTTATAATACAAACCTTATCCTCCTCTTCCATAAGCCGTCAACCAACGTTTGCGTAACTGAGCTATTCTCATTCTCGTTCGTGCGCTCGGTCACAGCCATTAAGCACAGCAAGTCCGCTACTCACACACCATGTCTTCGACCATATATACATAGTTTTTGCAATTTGCAAAGGCTAAATATAAAAGGAAAATAATATAACATCAAAATATAAAGGGAGAAACACCTTTCGTGTGTCAGAATATCATTTGGTTACCATGTGTCCATTTGGGTCTCCAAATGTCCTTTTAGAGCTCCGCCTGGATCTCTTCATGGAAGAAACACTGTAGAATGGTCATACTTTGTCCAATCTTCTTCAAATTTGAGGCAGTTGTTCACTGATAGTGTAGTTACAGCCCTATACTGTCCTTTACCTGTACAGATACAGCCACCGGCAGTTATTTATACTGAAACATACTTTTTTATTTTATGCGGACAAAAATCTTAAATTTTTACTGACTCCAAAGGCCCACTGCTCTGTTTCTGTATGACCTACAGGTTGTCTGACACTTTTGATACATATAGTCAGAGTGGGCCCCGGGACACTTTGTACTTGAAAAGTTGGGCCCCGAGGTCAAAAAGGTTAAGAACCCCGGTGTTGGGAACGTAAAGGAGCGTGTTTGGGTTATCAGCATTTAAGAAACTGAATTCTTGACATCAATAGAATTATTGATGTATGTAACAATTATTAATGATTATTAATAACAACGGGGCACCACCCTGCGAACAGGGACCAATAACCAAACGATAAAACTAAGTCTCATAATTAGTGGTCACTCATAATGTCAATAGTCTGCGTATGACTATACATTCAGTGACAGTGAAGGTTTTAAGTTCGAGCACAGGCTACTACATACAGTCTTATCAAATACATATGCACAAGTAATCACAGACGACTGCTCCTTAAAGTATAACAGAGTTTATTAAATCAAAATAATAAATGATCAAATCAATTAATATTGCAACCAACAAATGTTATCATACAATTTTATATGCCTAAACTAAAGAATGAATAAAATGGATGAGGGTGTATGTCTGTGTGTGTGTGTGTGTGTGTGGGTCTGTGGGTGAAAAGGAAGGGGAGTCTTACAGCTATTGCTAAAGACTACAAAGATGGCGGCGTCGAGTGATGTGGGCCAAAAGGGGAGGGGCCTTAAGATACTACAGCTAAACTACCACCAGATGGCGGAGTCGAGTGACTCGGGCAAAATGGCGGTGGGACTGCTGTATGTAATCACGTGTGCCGATGCTGTTATGGGAAAATATGTCCTCGTCTTATGCTTTAGGTTTGAAGAATGTAAGTCTTTAAAAGTGCAGGCACAAAACCTATTTGAGTAGATGATTCTATCAGTTTTGCATCCAGGTGTCTTGTTATTTGTTATCTGTTATCTTGTTATCTGTTTTCCTGTGCATTGTTTCTGTCTTCAAAGACGGCGACACACAGAGGTCTAGATTACGGTACTTCCTGATGAGCATCAGCTGAAGAGCATGACCCTCTGTGTATATGTGATGTGTGATGGTAAAACAGGCTTATTCAGACTCTGTATTTCTTGTGACTGAACTCTTTGATTGGGTCACAGTGACCTAATCAAAGGAAGCAGTATAAATGTCCATGCATCTGACTGTGTTATTCAGAGAACCTCTTGCAGATGACGGTGATGTATCTGTGAGACTGTGCTCTCTTTGCTTGCAAGCAAATAAATTGACTATTACAACTTTGATCCTTCATCAAGAACTCTGTTTCATTTGACATTGATTTGAAAACACTTTGACACTCTTCTCCCGACTATTCATAGAAATATTCCACAACAATTTGGCGTTGTCGGCAGGATTCGCTGACTGTCTATCAGGGCTCCAGAGGCACTGACCGGAGGAGAGGCCTCTCCCAGGAATCCACAAACTGAAGTTTCCTGTCTTATACCTCATTAGCCGAGAGAGAAAGAACCGGCAGACCTGAGGGAGTTTCTGATTGACGGCACGCGAATCCAACGAAAAAGAATTCATTTCTACAAACGGGTAAGAAAGTTAAAATTCCAATTGTAAAAGTAATGGTAAAATTATACTAAGGTCATATGATTTAACAGACACAGATGAATGGTCAAGTAGTCATTTGTTTTTGTTTTTTTTATTATTTGGGTAACAATTGTTTTTGACGTTCGTGGTTTCGTTTTACGAATGTGGTTCATGTAAACTCCCTTTTTCATTTTCTGGCATATCACTATTTGCACGCTTTTACGTAGAAGACAGGATTGTGTTATACGGTGATCGTAGACACAGATCGCTTGACTACATATATAGGTTTGTTGTAAGACCGTTGTTATGCGCTAAATACGTGAATTCTACTAAAGCAATTGATAGAATAAGATTCGTGCGCCAATACGTGAATTCTATACTGATAAAATAAAAATCGTGATAAATAACTAACGTGAACTTCAAATAACATTTGAAATAAGGTATTCGTGATTTTCCAACAAAGCGTGAGTTTCAAATAAATTTGAAATAAGGTATTCGTGATTTTCCAACATAGCGTGAGTTTCAAATAGTTTGAAATAAGGTAATCGTGATTTTACAACATAGCGTGAGTTTCAAACAAGTTTGAAATAAGGTATTCGTGATTTTTCAACATAGCGTGAGTTTCAAACGAGGTTTTTTGCAAAAAGTTTTCCTTCGAGAGAATAAACATACGCTGTATGGTGACGACTATATTGTAAAGGTAACGTTAACGTGTCCACACCTGAAAGATGGGTGGAAAAAGTAGTAAAAGCGCAGAGCCCTCGGGCCCAATAATTGATATGATGCGACATAAATATGGAAACGGGTGTTTAGAATGCCTCACGTACTGGTCAAGGGAGTTTGGTTTTCCTGAAAACGGCTCATTGAGCGCCGCTAAGCTCAAAATGTTAAGAGGCGATTTAGAAGGTAAATTGAAACAGATTAAATGTATGAAGAAAGTTCGAGTCAAATACTTAGAAATGATAGAGAAAAACCAAAAGTGTTTGGTTAAGTGGGAAGATGAGAGTGAAAGTAGGGAAAGAAAGCAAATGCTTAAACAAATGACTTGTTTGACGAAAGACGAAACTGATGCAGACACACTGAGTAACCCTGTTTTTTCTCACACTCTCTATCCGAGCCTCACAGGAGCGAGCGGTCCCCTCCTGGACACGTGTTACCGACCTTCCCCACAGAATGGCGTTCTACAACCACCACCACCACCTCAACTAGCACCTCCTCCACCACCTCCTCCGCCATACCCTGACGCACCACTGGCTAGCAGACCAGCAACCCGGCTCCTCACTCAACAGCAAGAACAGGCTCGCCTGGCAAACGAGGAGCTCCGACAGGGTCCAGCCTCGCCTCAGCACAACCCGTTTGTCTCTTCTCAGACGGCTGCAACATCGACACCTGCCACCTCACCATGGTCCTACGCAGACCCTCGTAGCTGGCGGGGTGCAGCTGGCGCTGTCGCCAACTGGCTCAGCACCGACACACCCCCACCAGCTTTCAACCTCGACACATCCGAAACTTTCCAGGGGCCCATGATTCAAGTTCCAGGACCAGCTGATGGTGCTCCGGGTCTCGTGTTCAGACCCTGGACGCAAGGTGACATCATGCAAGCTTCACTTCACCTGCCAAGCATCCAGAATGGCGCAGCTTTCGCAAAAGAGTTCCTGATATTCTGCAAAGAATTTATGCCTACTGGCCCAGAGGTTCACCGCCTGTTGGTCAAACATGTCGGCCCCACGGACTTCAGCAAAATCAGAGCTACAGTAGCAGGTGCTGGCCGTGACTCTCGTATGGTAACACCTCCCTGGGGAGATGCAGGGAACATGGCCTACGTCACTTTCATCACAGCCGTATGCGAGGCTATAGTGACAGCTTTCCCATCGAAAGTTAATATGGCATTGATTAATAACACGAAACAAGATAAAACTGAAGACGTGACATCATATCACCAAAGACTCATGTCCGCCTTCCAAACACACAGCGGTATTGAAGAACCAGCTGACAGAACAACAATGTCAGTGTGGGAAACACATCTCAAGAATGCTTTCATGAACGGGCTGCTACCAGACATCAAAACAGCCACCGAACGCTCCGTGATTGGCCTGGAGGATGCAAGACTTGATGAGGTGATAAAACACGCACGGCACAATTGCAAAATGTATAATGACACTCATGCCAGGCAAGAGAAACGCAGTAAACAAGTGGGTGAACAAGCTCAGCTTGCGATGCTTCAAGCTGTCCAACAGATGACACTAGGAGTTGATGGAGGCCAAAACCAACCCACCCACCCACGTAACAGCTATGGGAGGGGCCAGCTGAGGGGGCGCGGAAGAGGCCGCGGGCGTTTCCAAGATGGCCGCCAAAGAGGACCTCCGTATGGCGAGTGTTTTAAATGCGGTGAAACAGGACATTGGTCCAGAGACTGCCCTTATCGCTACACACCCAGCGAATCACGACAGCGCGGAGGAGACGAAGGGGGTGATCTACAATTCGGCACATCTGACTGACGCGAAGTGGGGAGGCGAGGCGATGCACGTGGACAGGAGGCAGCTGTCTCCCTCTCGGCTCCGGAACAGATAAGCACACACACACACACACACACACTGACTCAGAACGCACAAACAACGCGCACATTTGCTGCAACGCATGCACACTGCAGAACAACAATCCATTCTTCTTAGTGTCATTTCACACTTACAGCAACAGCAAGTGAATGCATCTACATCACAACCACATGCTTATTCAATGTTTTCATCGGAGTCATACAAAAATATGCCAACTACAAAGGTTATTGTGCAAGGGAAATAATTAACATTTTTAGTAGATTCTGGAGCTACACACTCTGTGATTCAACAGAAATATTTTCCTCGTCAGAAGATGAGTGGGCGTTTTGTATATTCACAGGGCGCATCCGGTATAACTGTTACTGAAAACTTTACTGTACCTATGACGAGTGTACACTCCGACCAGACTGACCACGATCCTGACATTAAAGTGAAACATTCATTTCTCCTTTCGAGCCTCTGTCCAATTAACTTGATGGGCAGAGACTTAATGTGCGCTTATGGGATAGGACTGACGTCATCCTCTGATGGCTTTAAAGTGCTGAGGCAAAGAGTCGTACACCAAATGTTACAGACTCCCTCTGAGTCACTTTTTTGCTATCAATGGTGTCTCCCTGTTGACGACGCACAACGACTTTGTCACACAGTAGACGCACGGGTCTCACCACATGCCGACCGCATGAACTACAAACATCTACACTGCACCTCATACATTTCTAAAGGACAAGATGTTTGCTATGAAGACAATTTTTTTGAAGGCATTAATGATGTAATCGCCTGTTCCACACTGTTTTGGTCTACTTATAAATCTGCTGTATCTGTTTCTCTGTCTCCATCACAGAAAGAACTGTTTGATGTTCCAGATTCAGCTCCTCACATCTCGCTGTCAAAAGGACGCGATGATGAGTGGAGAGATTTGGGTCCATTCGTCGCTCAATGCGAGGCGCTTACAGACTGGGAAAAGACATGTGATCCACTCATTCTGCGATCACAGTCTACCGGCTTCCACAGAACGTTTTGTGTGCTCTTAACACCAGCCTGCAGATCAGTCTATGTGTTTCATGAGCTTAACAAAGAAATTCAAACGTTTTTAACTAAACCTGCATCTATTCCTCCCGCCCTTACTTCTGTTCCACAGACACTCTGGGCGGTGAACAAGTACGACGTTGGCCTGATTCACAACTGTCAGCCTGTCGTTATCACTCCGCGCTCTGATTTTCGGCCCCACAAGCACCAGTACCCTCTGCGCCAAGAGGCCATTGACGGTATTACACCTGTGTTCGAGTCACTCCTGAAAGCAGGTGTGATTATTCCATGTCCAGACTCTCCAGTCAGGACACCGATATTTCCTGTTAAAAAGATCAGAGATGCAGGTAAGCCTACTGAATGGCGTTTCGTGCAAGACCTGAAAGCAGTAAATGCTGCAGTTCATGCACGTGCACCAAATGTGCCTAATCCTTACACTATTCTAGCTCAGATTCCTCCTGCAGCTAAATGGTTTTCTGTTGTTGACCTGTCAAATGCTTTTTTCAGTGTCCCAGTCGACAAGGAAAGTCAATATTGGTTTGCCTTTAATTTTAACGGTAAACCGTACACCTTCACACGGCTGTGTCAAGGCTACACCGAGTCGCCAACCATCTACAATGATGCACTCAGAGAAAGCTTAGAAAGTCTAACTCTCTCACCAGGCTCTGCACTCCTGCAGTATGTAGACGACTGCCTTATCGCAGCTCCAACTCAGGCACAGTGTCAGAAAGACACAATAATTGGAGATAAACCTTAGCTGAATTTCAGGAGCAGGGCCACACCTCCACGGGGCCACTCCCGGCCACACCCTACAAATACCCACGGCCACCATAGCTCAGCCTGCTACGCCTTTCGCACCCCACCCTCCCGCCCCTCTTTAAAACTACTCCCGGAAGGCCACTACTGTCCCACATGGACACACGGGGGGGTGTGCAAGGCCCGGGAGGCGCAGTGGACCCGCAAACTAGCCTTTCCCCAAACCGCTTCGCTCAGGCTACCCTCCACCAACCATCCCTAAAACTCTCCAGCCGGCCAAATCGCCGAGGTGGGGCCCTAAGCTAGTGAAAACTGCTAAAACATTTAGCACAAGAGGGCCACAAGGCCAGTCTATCTAAATTACAGTTTGTAACGCAGAATGTACATTTCTTAGGTCATGACATTTCAGGGGAAGGGAAAACCCTCTCTCCAAAAAGAATAGCTTCAATCGTGTCGATACCGAAACCTAACACTAAAAAACAGTTGATGTCCTTTTTAGGTATGTGTTCATACTGTCGGCCGTTTATACCTAACTACTCACAGATGGAGAAACCATTATCAAGTTTGATTCACGGTAAGAATCTTACAGCACATGGCAAAATAATTTGGACTGAAGAAGGTCATTCAGCCTTCACACAAATGAAATGTGCTCTGCAAATTCCTCCAACTCTAGGACTGCCAGATCCGAACAAACCGTTCACTCAGACTGTAGATGAAAGACAGGGCTGCATGACCTCTGTGTTGTTACAATCACACGGTGACAAATTAAGACCAGTTGCGTATTTCTCCGCAAAACTTGATCCAGTCGCAGCTGGTTTGCCACAATGTTTGCGTGCAGTGGCCGCGGCTGAAAAGGCACTCGCTGCCTCACGTGACATAGTAGGATACGCTCCATTAACTCTGCTCGTTCCTCATTCGGTGTCTTTGATTCTCCTCGAACAGAAATCGTCTCACCTCTCTGCAGCGCGATATTTGCGTTATCACACATGTCTCTTAGACATGCCAAACGTAACGGTCAAACGCTGTACTAATCTTAACCCTGCATCATTACTTCCCATTCCTGGTGACGGAGAGGAGCACAACTGTTTAGCTGAGCTCCAAGCTCGGTGCACTCCTCGTCCTGACTTGATGGACACTCCGCTGCACAACAGCGACATGGTAATGTATGTTGATGGATCTGCCTCCCGCAATCACACTGGTACTAATCTTGTGGGTTTTGCTGTTGTTACGGACTCAGAAGTGCTGTGTTCAGGTTCTCTGCCATGTCATCTTTCAGCCCAGGCAGCTGAGCTCATCGCGCTCACTGAAGCATGCAAACTAGCTGAAGGTAAAACTGTTACAGTTCACACTGACTCTCGTTATGCATTCGGAGTAATTCACGATTTTGGGAGTCTGTGGAAACACAGAAAGTTCCTTAAGTCTGATGGGAAACCTGTTTTGCATCACACTCTCATTGCTGACCTGTTAGAAGCCATTTTGTTGCCAACAGCAATTGCTGTTTGCAAATGTGCTGCTCATACAGGGCACACTGATGTCATTTCAATAGGGAATGCACGCGCAGACGCTGCTGCAAAAGCAGCTGCTCGACTTCCTGTCCCCACTTCCTCTGCTCTCCTGTCCTCATCTGTCTCAGCTCCCTCTTCTCTTATAGCTATGCAGACGCTGTCCACTCCGGAAGAGCGTAGGTTGTGGGCAGCATCGGGTTGCACACACACTGATGGACTGTGGTCAGGGCCTGATGCTAAACCATGTCTGCCTAAGCATTATTTCAGCCATTATGCTAACACATGGGTTAGACCAGGCATGTCCAAAGTCCGGCCCGCGGGCCAATCACGGCCCGAGGTCAGATTTTATACGGCCCGCGCCTTCTGTCTTAAAATGCATTATTTATGGCCCGCCAGCACAGTCAAAACGGAATGAATAAATCATACAAATTCAACATGCAATTCCTATTTTTACCTCATGGTGGCAGCACCACTCTGTAACTGTCTGGCTGTTTGAAATTGGCTCTGACCCTTGAACTGTCATGGCTACGGCAAGTAAAAAAAGGAAAGTGGATAACGAGGGCCGCCGCTTCCAGGAGAGGTGGAGATCGCAATATCTTTTTCACTTCAAACCGGAACAACTGTGTCTGCCTAATTTGTCATGAGACTATATTAAGGAATATAATGTAAAGAGACACGACGAGAACATGCTAATGCTACAACAAGCTATCAGAGAGCGACCGTGCTAGAAAAGTGAAGCAACTCCACGATAACTTGGCCACACAGCAGCGGCCCCTTTCACATGAAAACATCATCAAAGTAAGCTGCGGAGTGGCCGTGGTAATTGCTAAACATGACAAACCTTTTACGGAATGTGAGTTTACAAAGACTGTGTTATGAAAATAGCAGAAAACATTTGCCCCGAGAAGAAGACAGAGTTTGCTAATGTTTGCCTGGCTCGTAACACTGAAGAGCTATCATCAGATACGAAGAGACAACTTGATTTTTTCCGTGAGCCTGTTTCATGTGTGTTGAATTTAAATGTTAGACAACTTTTCATCACCCTCACTAAGTCATATTTAAGATTGTCTTGAGGTGAGAATATTGATCGGTTCCTATGTAATTAGCTTTTAGATGGCTTGTTCTTTGTTATCTGACTTTCAAGATGTGAAAGAAAGGCAGAATAGTTGTTGAGATGTGTTCACACATGAATGCTTACATTTGGTTACATTGCTATTTGCTGTCATTGAAAATAAAATGATAAAATAACAATGTATGTATAGGCTACTTGTATTGTTTAAAATAATGTCAGCAGGGACTGTTTGCCCTTGGGCATTTTCACATTATCAAATTTGGCCCTCTTTGAAAAAAGTTTGGACACCCCTGGGTTAGACCATGTATCAAAAGGGGGAATGTTGAGTGCATTGAATGAGACATGGTTCACAAAGGGATTCACAGCATGTGCACAAAAATTCTGTTCTGCATGTGTAACCTGCTCTACCCACAATGTAGGCAGGCCTGTGATAGTGTCCAGCCAGGCTGCACATCCGCCTCCGACACGCCCTTTTGAGCACATTATGATGGATTTTGTTGAGCTCTCTCAATCGGAAGGTAAGAAACACTGTCTTGTGATGGTAGACATGTGGTCAAAGTGGGTTGAAGTTTTTCCATCAAGTAAACAAACTGCTGCGACAGTCGCGAAAGCTTTGATTTCTGAAATCATTCCTCGTTGGGGCATTCCTACTAAAATATCAAGTGACAATGGTTCTCATTTTGTAAACCAGGCCATTACAGAACTAAGCGCATACTTGGGTATCGACTTAAGAACACACTGTGCTTACCATCCAGCCAGTGGTGGCGCTGTGGAACGAGAAAATGGTACACTTAAGACCAAGTTAGCAAAATGTTGTGCTGACACAGGTCTGTCTTGGACAAAAGCTCTGCCTCTGGTTCTGATGTACATGAGAATGAGAAAGCGAACACGAAGCAATCTGAGTCCTTTTGAGATACTGTTTGGTTTTCCTCCTCATGTAGGAACTGAAGCACCAGGGGCGCCACTTCCCTCAACCGCCTTATGCGAACATGAAATGTTAACATATTGTGCACAATTGTCCTCTGCTCTATCTAACATAAGACAACAGGTGTCTGCTGCCCTCCAGAGACCAGCTGAAGGACCTCTCCATAAGCTGCAGCCTGGTGATTTCGTGATGGTGAAAGATTTCAGAAGGAAGCATTGGAACTCACGACGTTGGCTGGGTCCATTCCAGGTCCTCCTCGTCACTCAGACGGCTGTCAAAGTAGCTGAGAGGGCAACCTGGGTTCACGCGTCACATTGCAAAAAAGTTCCAGACCCAGGAGAAGCTTCAGGTGAGCGAGCACCTACACCAAGTGTCAGCCAACCGGCACCACCGAGGGACGAGAGACGGACGATGGTGCGATCGACAGAGGAGATGCAGTGATTCACGGACGGGATCACAATGGGCAGTTAGCCGACAGACACATGCGTGTTCTGTGTTAACTGTCTACAACTCGACGTGGATGCCACGCAAGAAAGACGGCTGGAAGAGCCCCTCTCGACACGTGTTTATGCCAACAAACACAAGAAAAGAAGACCGGTCAGGCCTCTAAAGGACGAAAAAACTTTTTATTATAACTATATTCACATTATTGCTCGTTTTGTTTTCATTTCATTTCTGTATAATTCAATCTGTCTGAGCGGACCAAAAGAGTGGCAGGATAACAGTGACTCTGACAGTTTTGTGGAAACCTCACGGTGACAACACAAGCAAAACTGCTCACACAAACCAGTTGCTCGGGTGAATTCCATACAAACTGGTGGCTGTTGCACTCTTTCACCATGGAACGACGACGCCCCTGGAGCCCACTGAGGAGAGTGGGGGGGACTCGTTTCACTTATTGTTTATTTGTGGTCATTGGGTTATGTTTTTTATTACCGCTCCTTTTATGGCACCACAAACAGATGAAGAGCAGCCACGACCAGCGCAACAACACGACTTTTGACTCAGACAATGACAACTCAACGACCCCTGGGGGTGCGCGAGCTGCCTCTAGGGGGTGCGCGAGAGGAAAAATGTAATGGCGGTGCAGTCCTGTCTCCTAAAAATGACGTTCCCCCAAAACTAAAATGCATTCTCAATTACGTTTTACCACGAACGTATTTTGTCCCTGATTACGTTTGTGTTTGACACATTACAAATACGTTTCTCATCAACATATCTTTGCCATACTCTAGTCTTTATTATTTTTCTATGATCTGCCTCGCCTCTACCCCGCCACCCACAAGTTATTGCCCCGCGGCCTGTTCCGAGGGCTGACAGACCTGACGATCGGGTGCCTCACGGCGGGGGCGGCTGGAGACCTCGCGTCCCGGCACCAACGGGTGAGCGCGCGCCACTCGGAACCATGAAACCAAGTCCCGGATTTCACCCGGGGGACATTCTGGAGGTATTGTGACCGGGTGATGTGCCTCGTTGCTGGGGAGGTATGAGCCGAGAGTGGCGGGGTGTTATGGAGGTATATATTACAACTCGGTGTTGTTCCCGTGCGTGGATGAGCGCATTTCTGCCGGAGACAGGCGGCGTGTTGTGGTAGTATTCTGACCGCGTAATAGGGAGAAGGAGAGGCGGTGGTGGAGAGGGAAAAATGTTAAAGAGATGGTGGAATGTATGATTGGAGAGAGAGAAGCGAAAAAGTTGGACGTGATCCCGGTGTCCAACAACACTGTCGCGCGCATCGATGCTTTGTCCGAAGACATCCTGGCTACATTAGTCGGTCGCGTGAAGAAGAGTGAGTTTTACTCTCTGCAAGTAGACGAGCCTACAGATGTGGCCAATCTGGCCAATCGTCCGTTACCTCCGTAACGTTACGTCCGTTACCTTTTCGAAGGCACGGTGCAGGAAGAGTTTTTGTGTTTTTTATCTTGTAAACAAACGCCACGCGCGAGCAACCTGTTCTCTCATTCGTCCGATTTTTATGCGGCTCTGTTGCTTTTTTTTTTTTAAGGTGTGTGTGTCGGGGGGGGGGGGTTGGGGGTGCGTGAACCCGGGGGTGCGGTCGGGATGTAGAAGGGGGTGCGTGGCCTAAAAAGTTTGGGAACCGCTGATCTAGATAATACTGTGCAATGTTTTATTTCCATGGCCTCAAGAGGCTACTGTGGTGTTTACGAAGATAGGATGAACAGTACAGAGTGTAGTAGACATCACCCAATGACTAGGTTCAGCGGGGATAGCGGTTCAACCTCTGACTTCGTCACCCACGCTGAGTATCCACCGACTATACAATTTAAACAATGTTACTCTAGGAACGGTAGTCATCCCGTAGGAAGTATCCCGTTTAACATGTGCACCTATACGTTCATAGGGGGTTACATCACCTGGGCTTCTGATAAATTTATACCCACCAACCCCACCGATTGTCCTCCACAAAGAACATGCCTCACCATAGGAAAGGGGATGATGCCACAGGCTAATGGAACGTACTCAGTGGAAGAAGGGTGGTGGTTGTGTGGTCATTCAGTATATGCATCTCTCCCACCGAACTGGGGCGGAGTATGTGCACCTGTTCATGTCACAGACAACACATTCATTATCTCCACCGTAGCAGCAGTCTCTCCTAACAGAACTAAACGAGAGACAGGTCTACATCCAGACAACAGCTTTGCACCTCACGATTCAGTTTGGGGTTCAGACGTCCCGGAAGAATTCAAACACAGGAGCGTCGGCGCCAAAGTTGTCCTTTCACTGTTCCCTCGGTTGGGAGTGGCCAAGAACATGTTACGTTTAGAAACTATTGATTACCGACTGAAGAGCTTCCTGAACTACACTCTTGCGGCGTTCACAGGAATCACTGAAGAATTGACTGGCCTGCGCCTTATGGTTATGCAAAATAGAATGGTTTTAGATCAACTGACGGCACCACAGGGTGGCGTTTGTGCTATTGTTGGGGAAAATTGCTGTACTTATATTCCAGAAAATGACGCTGATGGTCATATCATTGCACAAGCAATTCACAACATCACTAAAATACAGGAAGCTATGGTTAAAGATGGTACTCCATCTCCAGACTGGCTTACAGGTTTATGGTACTCATGGAAGGGAATTTTGATACAAGCAGCCATTATCCTATGTGCTTTCTTTGTATTTGTACTTTGCGTAATCCCACTACTCAGAAACATGATCTCTCACCTATTCACCAAACAGCTGACTATGTATTGTCGTGTGGCAACTAAAGACCAACAACTTGACCTGTTTCCTATTACTGACTATGCGGACGACTTTGACAGCGACACTGACTCCTTTGATGATTTTGATGCGCAGGTCTAAAGACAGTTTTTGATTTATATCTTTTTATTCTTTTGTGTTTATTGAATTATATTGCCTGCTACATTTATGGGATCTTTTATCTCACAAGAACTGTTTTTCTTCAGATATTTCAAGTGATGTATTTTCAAATCATACTTTTGGGTAATACTTCTGTTGTTATTGAAATGTCCTTATGACATATTTTTACTATATTGTGTGATTACTATGTAATCAAAGAGTGGAATGTTATGGGAAAATATGTCCTCGTCTTATGCTTTAGGTTTGAAGAATGTAAGTCTTTAAAAGTGCAGGCACAAAACCTATTTGAGTAGATGATTCTATCAGTTTTGCATCCAGGTGTCTTGTTATTTGTTATCTGTTATCTTATCTGTTTTCCTGTGCATTGTTTCTGTCTTCAAAGACGGCGACACACAGAGGTCTAGATTACGGTACTTCCTGATGAGCATCAGCTGAAGAGCATGACCCTCTGTGTATATGTGATGTGTGATGGTAAAACAGGCTTATTCAGACTCTGTATTTCTTGTGACTGAACTCTTTGATTGGGTCACAGTGACCTAATCAAAGGAAGCAGTATAAATGTCCATGCATTTGACTGTGTTATTCAGAGCACCTCTTGCAGATGACGTGATGTGTCTGTGAGACTGTGCTCTCTTTGCTTGCAAGCAAATAAATTTACTATTACAACTTTGATCCTTCATCAAGAACTCTGTTTCATTTGACATTGATTTGAAAACACTTTGACACTCTTCTCCCGACTATTCATAGAAATATTCCACAACAATGCACACATGTGTTGTGAGGCGATCGTTTGAACAGGGTTTCCCTCAGGGGCAGAGATAGGAGCTGTGTGTGTTCGTGTTACGGAAAACACGAGGAATAAAAGGGGAGAGAGAGGAATCAGAGTTTCTGTGTGCGATGTCGCGTTGTAGTGAAAATGAGGATCGCCGATCGTATCTCACACAAGTTGCCGTTGTCGCTTTGCGAACAGACGACACTTATGCCCGATAGTCGCGTTTCCACACTTCACTCACAGAATCGATTCAAGGAAATAGAGCAAGAACAAAAATGAAATCAAATAATCCCAAAAGCAACACTCAAACAGTTAATACACAATGCAGCGGAGCTTCTCTGCTCCGTAAGGAGTTGCGCAATATCTCAATATCACGCGACAGTAACTTAAACACACAAAAACACGGGAATATCAACATATAAATGAAATGACCTGAATTAAATTTACGTTAATTTAAGCTAAGTGTTGGGGTCTGACCAAATGGCTTCAACATGTGCTGTGAACAAAGAGAATCAGGCTTTCACTTTGTCAAGCAAAGGTTTCATCCTGATTTTTAGTTTGAGGAGAGCAAAGGAATTTCACACTCGGGTGTGAATTCCCCCTCCCCCCAAAAAAACTATGGTTCCTGAAGTCACCTGAATGCACCGCTGCAATCTCATTGGCCGAAGGCCAAGCGAACCCAGGACCCCTGTGGTTCGACCGCTGTTCTACAAAACTGCCTGCAGCCCCCACCTCAAAGCTTTTTCCAACATTCCCTCCGGGGTAGCAGGAGGCACGCAAACACTCTCTTCGCCCGGACCCCCCGTCCAGGCCACAGACGATCCAGCTTCCCCGCCAGCGCGACGCTGGCCACGAGGAAGCGACGGCCCTTCTCCCCTCCTCAAACCCTGTCAGGTCACGAGCCATTTCGCTGGACGAAACAGCAGTGTTCCACGCTGAGTAAAGGCCCACTCCGCCCGCGATAACGAATCCGCTTCAGCGATCCGTTCTCTGCTTTTTGCTCCTTTTTCTTTCCGTGCACACTCCGGCAGGAAGACGTCTAATCCTCTCCTGACCGATGATTACCGGGAGACGTACGGACCACGTCGTCTCAGCCGAAGTTAAACTGTCCTCCCTGCAGCGAGGATAGATCACGTCTGCGTTTCGCTCCAGAGCGAGCTCACGCCACGACAACACAGCGCCGGCAAAGCCGCGCTGCAAGCAGCCTGCCCCCCCCCTTCCTGCGGAAGAAAAAGGACCGCTTTGCCATGAACACACTTCCACGTTGCAACGAAGCATCGACAAGTAAGATTCTTGGCATCTGGGCATAGCTTAGCTTAAATTAACGTAAGTTTAATTCAGGTCATTCATTTATATGTTGATATTCCCGTGTTTTGTGTGTTTAAGTTACTGTCGCGTGATACCGAGATATTGCGCAACTCCTCGCGGACGAGAGAAGCTCCGCTGTATTCGTGTATTAACTGCTATGACTGTTTATTTGGGATTATTTTCATTCATTGTCTTCCACTCCGTGTGGGAGACCTCTTTTCATTAACTCGACTCTGTGAGTGAGCTGAGGTGCGTGGCTTATCACGGCATATGTTACCGGCAGTTCAAAGACGACAGCGGTATACTTATGCGTGATAGAACCAGCAAACTCAGGCTCACTACAACGCGGACCGCACGCAGAAGTTTGATTCATGACCCCCACCTTTTTTCCCTTTCTTCCTCCTCTCACGCAACACGCACACACAGCTCCTAGCTCTACCCCTGGGGAAACCCCGTTCAAACGATCGCCTCACATCACGTGCTGCCCAGGCACACGTGATTACGTATAGCAGTCTCACCGCCATTTCGTCCGAGTCACTCGACTCCGCCATCTGGTGGTAGTTTAGCTGTAGTATCTTAAGGCCCCTCCCCTTTTGGCCCGCGTCACTCGACGCCGCCATCTTTGTAGTCTTTAGCGGTAGCTGTAAGACTCTCCTTCCTTTTCACCCACAGACCCACACACACACATACACACACACACACAGACATACACCCTCATCCATTTTATTCATTCTTTAGTTTAGGCATATAAAATTGTATGATAACGTTTGTTGGTTGCAATATTAATTGATTTGATCATTTATTATTTTGATTTAATAAACTCTGTTATACTTTAAGGAGCAGTCGTCTGTGATTACTTGTGCATATGTATTTGATAAGACTGTATGTAGTAGCCTGTGCTCGAACTTAAAACCTTCACTGTCACTGAATGTATAGTCATACACAGACTATTGACATTATGAGTGACTACTAATTATGAGACTTAGTTTTATCGTTTGGTTATTGGTCCCTGTTCGCAGGGTGGTGCCCCGTTGTTATTAATAATCATTAATAATTGTTACATACATCAATAATTCTATTGATGTCAAGAATTCAGTTTCTTAAATGCTGATAACCCAAACACGCTCCTTTAGTTCCCAACATAAGCTATGCCCAGATACCAAGAATCTTACTTGTCGATGCTTCGTTGCAACGTTGAAGTGTGTTCGTGGCAAAGTGGTCCTTTTTCCTCGTCAGGAATGGGGAGCAGGGGGAGCTTTCTGGTCGGCTTTGCAGCGGGCGCTGTGCCGTCGTGGCGTGAGCTCGCTCTGGAGCGAAACACAGACGTGATCTATCCTCGCTGCAGGGAGGACAGTTTAACTTCGGCTGAGACGACGTGGTCCGTACGTCTCCCGGTAATCATCGGTCAGGAGAGGATTAGACGTCTTCCTGCCGGAGTGTGCACGAAAAGAAAAAGAAGCAAAAAGCGGAGAACGGATCGCGGATGCGGATTCGTCTAGGCTGGGTAAAGGAGCCTTACTCAAAGTGGAACACTGTCGTTTCGTCCAGCGAAATGGCTCGTGACCTGTCAGGGTTTGATGAGGGTTTGAGGGTTTGAGGGCCGCGGGCTTCCTCGTGGCCTTCGGTTGCCAGCGTCGTGCTGGAGGTAGGAGGCTGGTGTGTCTTCATATGTCCAAGGACGGGTCCCAGGGCGAAGAGAGCGTTGTGTGCTCCCTGTCTCAACCGAGGTCGAAGGGAAAAAGCGTGCAGGTCCGGGGCGAAGAGAGTGTTTGCGTGCCTCCTGTTACCCCGGAGGGATTGTTGGAAAAAGCATTGAGGTGTGATCTGCAGGCAGTTTTGTAGAACAGTGGTTGAACCACAGGGGTCCTGGGGTCTCTTGGCCTTCGGCCAATGAGATTGCAGCGGTGCATTCAGGTGACCATGGTTTTTTTTGGGGGGGGGGGGAATTTACACCCTAGTGTGAAATTCCTTTGCTCTCATCAAACTACAAATCAGGATGAAACCTTTGCTTGAAAAGTGAAGGCCTGATTCTCTTTGTTCACAGCACATGTTTAAGCCATATGGTCAGACCCCAACACCTGCTTTAGAAGTTCTGGAGTTAGATATCCTCGTCTCAAACCTCCTCTCTCTGTCTCCGGCTCAGTACAGCGTGAGACTCGCATCATAGCAGAGAGAAGAAATAGATCCAGTGTGGCTACATTTTACTCCAGGAGATGCTGAGAACGCTCGTATCAAATGCAGTAAAACCCTCACAAGTAAGGGAGGAAGCAGCAGCAGTTTATCACATTTAGCCAACAAGCTGAACATCAATCTGCACAAACGCTCAGTTTGAGCAGCCGTCCATCCTCGTCCACTGCAGGTAACGTTAGTGGTGCCATACGGAGATTGATCAGAAGAACAGGATAATAAATCAAAGATAATCACTCAGCTAATAGTTTAGCTGCGATTGTATTTAAAGGATTTGGGAACTTCTTGTAGATTGTCGGGCTGAGGTTGTAGCCATGACCCAGCCCACCAATGCACACAATGCGATGCAGATAACTTCAAACGTATACAAGCATCCTCTATCCGTCTCTTCCTCCTCTGCTGCTCCATGTCACACTTTCACATGCTTAAAACAACTCAACGTTCCCGTTTGTTTGGTGCTGGCTGCCGGTCAGATAGCTGTGATCACAGAGACATACACCTGCAAAGTGATCCATACATGGACCACCGCTTTACAGTGTGTGTGTGTGTGTGTGTGTGTGTGTGTGGGTGTGTGTGTGTGTGTGTGTGTGTGTGTGTGTGTGTGTGTGTGTGTGTGTGAGTGACTGTATGCCGCTCTGCTGAAAGCCTCCTCCCCCTGTGAGACTGATTGAGGCTCACTGAGATCTGTGTATGTGTTTGGATCCCCGCTGAGGTGACACTGATTTTCTCTGATAGCACAAAGCACAAATTACTGCAAGACAGAGAGTGAGCGACACCGAGGCAGAGAGGAGGAAGAGAAAGAGCTTGTCTATATGTTTACACAGCCTCGGTGTTCGACAGTGGCCGACCTCCCAAAGCGTCTCGATGGTTTTTCCAATTTATGAATTCCTATATTTGGCTGCGGAGGCTTCACAGAGGGGCTTAGTTTTTATTACATTCTGTTTGCTATGAAACTCTCTGATCAGTATGACCGTCACAGGACGTTTCTCTTCATGCCTGCTTAGACTCTTTTAGTTGTGACCTCACTGGAGGAAAGCATGGGCCATTTTATTTCATCTCCAATATTCTGAGAATGACAGAATGCTTTTCGGCGGATTGCTCTTCTTTTTTTAACCTTGGCTTTGTGTTCTTAGATTTTTTTTGCCATTTTAACAACATGTTTCATTTCATCAGTGAGTAAAAGTGTTTCTGCTCTCCAATACAAAGCCAGTCAAGCTCTAGCATTCTAAAGGGACAGTGTGAACTTGAACTAACCACAGCATATATTTCTCACTCTAGAGCTTGATGTGATTTCACAGCACAAGTGCTCATTTTGAAATTGGATACTTCAGACTGCAGCCACTGCAGGATGAGCATTTGTTATGAGCAGTCCTGATGGCAGGTGGCAGATATTGTTGCAGCCTAAAACATATTTCGTCATAGTTTCTCTTTATAAACATCTGATAAATACAGCATTGTGCTAGTTCAAACTATATTTAACAGTAGTTGGATGTAGACTGTAAGCTTCAAATCATAGTGGTTCATCGGACAAAATAATGAAGTGTAATAAAACTATAAGATAGGCAGTATACTAGTACATTATGAATAGAATACATTTACAGGATGGAAGAAGTAATGCACAGTTTGAATATAACATCACACACAGGTCTGACAAGGCAACAATACAGAGAAGCATCGTTTGAACAAACCAGCACTGACACAGGGACAGTGCTGGCCAGCTGGTGAGCCCGGAGCCCCAGGTCACAATAAGAAATGCTAAATGAAATGAGAAAACAACACCAGGCAGGTACAGTCGCTCAGAACTAGGCCCCCTTCACATGTTGTACACCTGATGGGATTATTACAATGTTCTCGTACAAAACCAATTTTCGAAGTCTGATCTGCCAATTCCAAGTTCTGCCCGTTCCGATTCTCTTCCTATGAACTAGAATTGACAGCAAGGCTCCACACGAACGTTTTTCACCACCAGAGCCAAGCACAAGAAATTGTGTTTTTATGCAAATAACCACTACGAACAACAAAGGAAAAGGATAACATTTAGAATTGTTGGCGGGATACACTGAAATCATTTCTTAGGGCGCTGGTGAAAAGAATGTGGAGCCTTGTTGTCATTTACAGATCTTAGAAAGAAAATCTGAAACCTGGGTCAGACTTTTAGAAGAATCGGACAACAAAACTGTAATCAGCGAATCTCTAATATTTTGCTAAGATATTTTTTGAAATAAAGGCTATTTAAGTCTTCGTCTCATCAGGACCATTGTCTCTTTTTGTCAGTAGCCAACTGCATTTGATCTGAAGTGAAGGATTTAAAAGACATTCCACTCACCTCTCTCCACTCCTTGGTCCCCAGGCCTTGCACGTACAACACCACCACTGAGAAGACAAACAAAAGATAAGTTTCAGAGCTACGCACTTTTTACATTTTAAGGCAAATCATCTCAAAATCACACATCATGAAGGCAGATGATCACAGGTGCAGCACAGCTACTAGATTGTCCTTTGACTCTCTGAACCACGAGCAGTTTCGGGAGTTTTTCTCTCCGGTCACACTTTTCTCTCTGTAGCTTTGATTTCCGCTGCAATATACGTAAATGTTCTTCACCTCTAAACAACAGAGTCATGGCTAGAAGTAGAGAATATAACTCACACGTCTTCAGTAAAGAATAATTATTATAATGCCATAAATCACGAAACAAAAGAAACGGAAGTAGAATTTCCAGTTGATAATTTATTTTACCAAAATTGGCAAACAATGGAATCAAGTGTTACCAATGTTTAAAAATGATATCGTCCCCACGTGCGATATATATGAAGCTATTCACACATATACAACCTCTCCTCTCCTCTCTGCTCTGTGTTAACAGCCTGCAGCTTTGTCAGGTTGGTCTCAGGTGAATCCATCACGGTTTCCTAGTTGCGCTGAAGAGTGCAGAATTTAGAGTAAAAGATTTATTTGGGGAAAAATTTTAAATGAGACATGTAGAATACATTGTATTAATGAAATGTCACAATTTTAAGCTTAGTTACGGTTGTGTATTATGACAGAAGCGTTTGTCACACGAAGGACAACTCCTCCTCTCCCTCTCCTCTTCACTTCCACTCCTCTACCCATTCCTTTCTTCCTCTCTCTCCTCCTTTCCTCTTACCTTCTTCCCTCTCCTGTCCTAAACACTCTACTACTCCTCTCTGCTTCACTTCCCCTCCTCCCCTCTCCCCTCCTCCCCTCCCCATGGTAATGGCAGTCTGCGGAGAGAGTGCATCGTGTTTCTGCTTCAGCGGGACGGCAGGCCAGTCGACCACGACGACCCAGCTGCCACTGGGACCCGTACATATCCACATTCTCTCGCTCCGCTTTCTGCTTCGAAGAAGAAATAAAAAGCAACGGAGGGAGGAGAGGAAAACAGGGTCAAGCTAAATGAATGAATACCGAAACAGAGGGAAAGAGGCTGAGAGTTTAGGGATGGTTGGCTAACTTATTCCATTTGGTAGGAAGAGCGAAAGTGATGCATTTAGGCTTCAGGCTGAGTGACTGTGTAAGTGTGCGTGCGTGCGTGCGTGCGTGCGTGCGTGCGTGCGTGCGAGGGAGGTGTTGTGATGTGTATGGCATGAACAAGCATCCATAATGACCACAAATATATAAATATATGCACTATGGACTGCGGTGCAGGTGGCGCTCTGATAAAGAGGTATGTTTGGTTACTTGGGGTTGATAATTGTACTTTTATATATGCAAATGAATGAGGCAAGCTGGACTGCCCTAGCGCTGCCTTTTGTATTCCAAAGGGCAGAATTCTGCTCTGCTTTTTCCTGAGTTGAATTACATGCAGCTTACTTGCACATAAAAAGTCAGAAAGGTCAGTTAATTTGGAGAGACCTGGAGAAGAACACAGGTACCCAGTGAAGGAGATAAACGTAATTGTGTTGTAAGACCTCAAAATAAATCTAACAGCATATATTGTTATGCAGAAACTGGGTCATGGAGGAGCTTTCTGAAAATATTCTATATTTCTGTGCTAAACTTCAAAGCAGCAGCCAATGAATGGTGGTTTGGGGTTTATTATTTTGTGTGAAAGCAAACATTTGTGTGATGGATCATCAATGTGAGGAGAAGCCCATCACGCTGGGCTTTGCCTGGTCAGTGCTGCCCGCCTAAAGGATGTGAGCAGATGATAGCTGGAATCAAAAATCTCATCTCATGGGCATTTCCGCCGAGATGAAGGCACAGCCGAAGCCGACTGCACTCAGCCAGCAGAGACTGTAAACACAAGTCATCCAACACTCGGAGCAGGAACAGTCCAATAGGATGCGCTCCTCAGAGAAAGGCGCCACACGGCCCACTTGGAAAGGAGCTAATGTGCAACAGCAATGCTGCCTTTGAAGCCCCCCTAAAATGTTCTTCAGCCCCCCCAAATAATTTGGCATTATTGTCTTAAAAAAAAAGAAAAAAAAGTATTTTGGTGATGTCATTAAATTAAACTATTGTTTCTCACATGGACAAGTTATTTATAACTCTAACATGCTACATATGTGCGTGCGTTCTGGTTTGTATGTTTTCTCCCCCTTCAAATTACAATCCAATAGCCATCATCATACTGAACGATATAAAGTTGACACTGTCAGGTCCATTCTCCATCCATTGTGTGCGGTCCCTTTAAGAATTAGGATTTGGGAGTGATGAGGATATGAAAGCTCGTTTATCCGTCTTTCCTTTACAAGCAGGAAAATTATTTCTCTCTTTATTTGAGAAAAGTTCATATTTGTGTTGTCAAATTTCACTGTGACCCTGAAATTCTGTCTCTTGTGTTATCATATACTGAATGCAAGCAAAACTACAGAGCAAAATCACACTCTTTCTGATTGAACCAATCGATGAACTGTCTGAAACAATGGATATCCGCGGCCCCAAAAAAAATTGCGCAAACATGCCGCTCCCCTTGGGGCTAAGCCCCCCCTTTCTTTGAGTCCTAGAAACGCCCCTGTGTGTGAACATTTATTGACTCCGGCTCTGAACCGAGTCGGTACCTACAGGCGTGGATCTACCTGAGTGTTGCGTGACATTATCAGTACGTATCGACCCCGTCCTGTTGTGGCCGGACGCCTGGGTCAGGACGGAGGGTTCTAACCATGAGGACATCAAAGAGCTGAGGGGGCATCGGGGCCACAGCGAGTGCGGCTTCTGCACCATCCTGGTGGGGAGGAAGGGTTTGAAGTTCAGGACCCCTTTGACACGATCATTACCCGCCATCATGGTCCCCCACCTCTGCCCAGCACAGGAAGAAAGACTAATCTCTGGGGATGGGTCAATAAAGGACGCGTGGCCTGCTGACTGACTGTGTGTGCCTCTGATTACCTAACTGTCCCTGCCATACTGCAGTCCGTCCAGAATATGCAGCTGACTTTTTTCAGATTCTTCAATATCTACTTCAATACCATTTTATAGCTGAATATTAAATATTACATGACATAGTTACTACATAGTTACACAAAATCCCCCACATCGGCGTCTACAGATGGTACCCTTTAGGTAATAACACCTTTAAAATGACATGTAATAATTACGTTAATCATAAATCTGAGTTAAGATAACTGTCAAAATCTTTCATTGAATGGCTTCTGGAATTAAGTTCATGAATGACAAATCAGCAGATTATAAAATGTCTTTAATCCTGATGAAAGCCACGGTTTCTGCCTGTCACTGTTTTTAATCCCATAAAACTCAATGAAACGATCGTGATAAATATTCAGTTAGTTGACATTTACCCCCCCCCCCCCCCCCCGCACATGAAGCAACATTTTGCTAAATCAGAACATTTGAGGTTTATATCTTCGTAGGAGTTTTTTTATCACAATGACTGATTGTTGAGCGAGATGAGAGCTGGAGTCCGTGAACCAGATCTACAGACAGACATTAGATAATTAGGCTTCTATCACAAAGATGTACGCGTGAGAGGTTGTTGTGCTGTGAAATGAATGCAGGACAAACAAAAACTTCATTTGAGATTGACAGAAGCAGCCGACTAGTATTATGGAGACGTTCACACAGGGATTTCCTACCAGCAGTCAACGTTGACCACATGACATGAGCATGATCAGTCCATAACCTTGAGCATGTGGTTATTATTGAAACCAAGAAAGCGAAGCTCCCTTGAATTTAGTAGCTTTAACCACCATGTGTCCATAAACCAAACTTCAACCATATCATCGTCCCATCATAACACAGAGTGATGTCTAAATTGTGATGTGCAACGACAGATGATGTCGTACTGCTGTTGGAGACGTCAGATCAGGAAACACTTGGTCGTGTCGTTCTGGAGGGAACTGGCAAGATACTGTTTGACTTGGAGGACTTGTTGGAGGAATATTGGAGCAAGCTCGCGACCGTGGCTCACTGGGTTAAGAGGGTCGTCTGGGAACCGGAAGGTCAACGGTTCGATCCCCGACTGGGACGTGTCACGTCTCGAAGTGTACCTGAGCAATACACTGAACCCCCGGCTCCCCGGGCGCCGATCAATGGCAGCCCACTGTTACCTATATACAGGGATGGGTCAAATGCAGTAGTCAAATTTCGTGTATGTGTAAAAATGTATATGACAATAAAAATGGTTTCTTCTTCGACAGTGAAGGATCTTTGGGACCACAGAACTACAGTTTAACGCCTGCACAGCCAGATCATTATATCTGTCCATCCTGGGAGAGGGATCCCTCCTCTATTGCTCTCCCACAGGTTTCTTCCTCTTTCCTCCCCGTTAAAGGGGTTTTTTGGGGAGTTTTTCCTGTTCTGATGTGAGGGTCCCGGGACAAGAGGATGTCAAATGTGTACACTTTGTAAAGCCCTCTGAGGCAAATTTGTGATTTTGGGCTATACAAAAATAAATTGAATTGAATTGAATTGAATATGTTAGCACTGATTAGCAGGTGTCTGTGTCTGTGCTCACCAAACCTGGCTTGTTAAACACAACAAAAAACACTCAGCTGTAATTTGTTTTCCAGTAACTCAATAACATTGCAATTGAGGCTGTTTTTCACGGGCCAAAATTAGCATCCCAGATAATATCACAGTTAATGTAACTATGGCTGCACATTGCTAACAAAGCTAGCAAGCCGGCACTAGCTTGTGACTTCCAGTAGCTTTTGTACCTGGCCTTGCCGGTCCTCGCTCTTCCCTTGCTCCACCCTCTCATCCAAATATGGCCACCGCTGGCTTAAAAAGAAATCAAGATGGCGACGGCCAAAATGTCAAACTCAAGGTTTCAAATTGGCAGTCCATGTTGTAAGGTGTATTATCCAATGTAATTCAATTAAATGCCATTTCACACATATTCAATAACACTGGTATGTTTCCAAGATACAGCTAACACAGCCACACACACTTGTTATTAGGAGTGCAATAGATCATAAAAACATGATTCAGATTGTATCACGGATTTGAGTCACAGATCGGATCAGCACAAAACATAAAAAGGGAGAAAATATAACTTGTAAAGATGCCCTGATCTCGCTTTGTTTGTCACTGATACTATTTACTGATCATTGATTACTCATATTGGCAGATACAGATCTTTTTTTTCTTCTTTTTCTTATAGCAGCTGGTCTACAAGGCTCCAGACTATTCTTTTCCCACCGCGCCAAAATCATTTCAACTGCTCTGAAGTCTGAGTAAACCATCAGAAATTCTAAATGTTGTCCTTTTATTTTGTTATAGTCATGTATACCTGTTATTACAGCATAAAATACCCAATACAATAAGTTAGTAAATAAAAGGCTGTATTCTTATTGGTAAAAACATCTTGTCATTGTTAGTTTTAAAGATTAGAACAGGGGTCTTCAACATCAGGCCAAGGACCCCCAAACTGATAGAGAGATGGAGCAGGGACCCCCGACTATATATATTGTATACAATTGTGCTTTATATTAAACTGGGCCGAGTGCCATGTATAAACATACCTCTTTATTGTGCATTCAATACTAAGCTATTCAAATAATACACAGGTTCATATATTCATGTTTTTATTTTAAACATGTGCAAAGTACAGTGTGTAGGGAGGCCGTACCACTGCCATTTATAAACATACCTTGTCAGCTGATACCAATGCCAATATCAACATTGTCTGTCAATTGCATGATAATCATGCATACAAGATATTCAAATTGATGTTTTCATGGAAACATCAACATGGAAACGAAAAATGAGTGATGGCCTATTAGTGCCACTGCCATGCATAAAGATACCTGTTATCTTTCATACAATACTGAACTATTAAAATAATGGACATATTCATGTTTAAACTGTGTAATTAATTCACATGACTGCCTAACGGTGAGGGGGAATCCGTTACAACGCTCCGTACACCACTACTTGTTATGCAGTAGATTGACAGATGATAAAGATGGTGGTGACAACCATGATGAGGATAATGAAATGATAAACTGTGTGAACGCTGTCTACCCAAAGAACTAAATCGCTGTCTCTCTCCGTCTCAATCTCACTAATCAAGCAGAAATCCTACTTGACAGCCATTCATTTATTTTTTGTCATCCTTTGTCAACTGTGCTTTCCTCTCTCTCTCTCTCTCTCTCTCTCTCTCTCGCTCTCTCTCTCTCTCTCTCTCTCTCTCTCGTAGCCTCTTCCAAATAGCTCAAAGAGTAGCACTAATCACAGTCACTCTGTTGTCCACCACTCACTGTTGTATCCCATACTCTGTCTCTGTACGTGTGGCCAGCACTCAAAGTGTCAATCATCCTCTGGTGGTTAGCTGCCCTAATTGGAAACAAACTTGATTGAAAGTGTGCCGGTTGACCCCTAGGACGCAGCTTCTCTTTCACCGGGCTGCAAATGCTCCGGGAGACACTCGTCGTGTTCGGGCTCACTGTGCGTGATGCAGCGATTTCATAATCGCTGTGAAATTGAACACGTTCATGTTGAGCGATGTGTTGTGTAATGTAAATTGCCATTGGGTGATGTGAAATCACTGCGTTGCTGAAATTACAAACATGAAAGCTGAATTTGATTTAAAAACTGAATGAGAAAATGTCAGCATTTACCTGGATCTGACTTGGAGAAGGTGTCCATGTCCAACAGGTTTCTGCAATGAAAGGAAAGAGGTTGTTAGAGATCTCAGATCATTTAATAAAGAGTTTCAGTGTTACTGAAGTAGTGCAGCGGTGGCCCATGTCAGAGTGTGTCTTAAGCACACCTGTCCAGTGAAACAAAGAACACAGCTTGTATGTTCTTCAGCGAGAGGTCAACAGATCTCACACCTGATGTTCATGTTGCATGTGAAAATCTAGCAGTGGTATCTCGTATCAAATATCTTGGTGTAATTGATTTCAATCTTATATTAGAAAAACTAAATTTGATATCAACAAATAGTAGTAAAGTTCAACTTCCACCATGTCAGAAACTGTCTAAGTACTAAGCACCGTATTTCTCCTGTACAACACTCAAACCTGTACCGTCAGAATACCACCAGGCTCTTAAGGTACTTCACACCATTGTTACTGCCTAAGAAATCCTAATTTAGCGAAAAACGCCACGAAACTTCTTTTCACTCTTTTGGCAATGTAAGGGTACATGTCGGGGCCCAATGTGACAGAGCTGACGACGGTGAAACTGGTATACTGCCAACCCCTACGCTAAAGTCCGCTTAGGGAGGAGGTTGTGTTGGGTGGTTGGCATCTTACAAACACAGACTTTCACCCAGTAGTCCAATGTCCGTGTGCCATGTAAAACCAAGTCAACGTGAAGCGTCATAATTTCAAGCGCAGGGCCGCTGACCGAGCGTTTGTATTTGATGAGTTGGGAGTGAGAACATGTTGCTCATTCCCTGTTAAAAAATATTAAAGCTAACACTTCAGAGGATTTCATTTGTCCTCATTTTGTAGCTGCGTCAAGGGAAATTAATCTTACACACGCTAACAAACACACAGAAATCAAGTCACTGACGACATTACCACCCAATTTCCTTCTGACAACTTGACACATTCGTGAGAATTGACTGTGATAACAAACAGTGTGTTCAATAAAGAGCTGAGGAGCAGTAAGTGGCAGATTTAATGGTTCTTCTCCAGGGGGTTCGGAGCTGTCGAGATGTTGAGGTGCCAGGGCGTCTGCGGGGGAGCGGCACAGTGAGCATCCTCACACGTTGGTGTCGACATATAGTGTGTTCGTGTTCGTGTTCGTGTTCGTGTTCATGTTCATGTTCATGCTCATGCGCTGGCCTCCCCCCGCCAATACAGACACAGCTTGTAGTGCTACAACACCCAACCCAATTGGTTTGGTTAAAACCAGCTTAGGTCAGTTTGCCCGGTTAGTCCAGTTATTACCACAGAAATAAGCCCTGAATCATTACTTCACTTACTTACTTGTCCATCGCTTTCTTCTGTACAGATGTCTCTACCTGTCAGTCATCATTCATCAGCACTGCTGGTGGTTGATTTGCAGTCTATTAATACTAATACTGTAATGCTTAAAATCACGAATATATTTGCGAGCTTTGTGACACAAAATAACATACAATATAATACACATACATATTTGTATGATGTTATATTTATGATAGTCTTATTTGTGATTCATGACTAGAACAACTTGACACACTAGTAGAAATCTGCCATGTGAATCTGAGCCGACTTTTTTCAGTTACTCCATACAAGCATCATGTAGTTGTTTATTGGTGCCGTATTGCCGTTATTAATAGCCTCACAGATGTGAGCGTGTCTTCCTGTGTGCCTCTAACTGCGGGCTGGAACATACAGTACCGGTATATCTGCAGGGAACTGGAGACATTTCCTAAGGGCCATGCTGCCAAGTCTGGTTTCTTATTCAATGCTTAATCACACCATCCCTTTTCACATGTTGCTGTGTCGCTTGTATTCATTCACATTGTATGTGATGCGTGTTAAGAGTTTGAGCATCAGCAGCACCCTGAATCCATGGAATAATGAGGCTCAAATTTCACATTTTTCAATTGTTTCGCACTACGTTGCCTTGCATTTCTTCTCTCTGATGCACACGGGTGTGTAGTGAGCGATGTATTAGAGGTTGCCTTCTCAGCAGGGGCTCCACTTTGATGAGGCGATGAACCATCAGAGAGAACATGCTGCATTTCGGCAGAAATACCGGAATAATTTGCTGTGCTTATTTCTAGGCAACTGTCTTCTGAAAAACAATGAAGGTTGTTTTTTTTTCGGTGCTGCACTTTTGCTCCAAGGGCAGAGAATCTGTGTTGGTGCTTCACCTCTGTAAGCCACTAATCTTACTGAGGGGGCAAAGGTTTGTTCTTGTAATGTGGCCTCATGCTTGAGACCTTCAGGACATGATGTGGGGGGAAGTTGGGTATCCAATCAGAGCCCTCCCATGCTGCGATTGACATTCTCCCACTGAGATGTCCTGGCTCCCTGTGCTCACTGACCTCCCTGGCATTTCACTCTAAAAGCACCGCTGAAGTCACTTTTTAGCATCACACCACCCACCATGCTGTTCAGCCATCACAGCCGCTATGCAGCTCTCAAACGCCTTCACGTCCCCACATTGGAGAACGCTAGAAACTTCTGACACTCTCATCATACACTCATAAGGAACTGAACCGATAAGAGTATCGATAAGGAACTGAACCGATAAGAGTCTCGATAAGGAACTGAACCGATAAGAGTATCGATAAGGAACTGAACCGATAAGAGTATCGATAAGGAACTGAACCGATAAGAGTATCGATAAGGAACTGAACCGATAAGAGTCTCGATAAGGAACTGAACCGATAAGAGTCTCGATAAGGAACTGAACCGATAAGAGTATCGATAAGGAACTGAACCGATAAGAGTCTCGATAAGGAACTGAACCGATAAGAGTATCGACAAGGAACTGAACCGATAAGAGTATAGACAAGGAACTGACCCGATAAGAGTCTCGATAAGGAACTGAACCGATAAGAGTATCGACAAGGAACTGAACCGATAAGAGTATCGACAAGGAACTGAACCGATAAGAGTCTCGACAAGGAACTGAACCGATAAGAGTATCGATAAGGAACTGAACCGATAAGAGTATCGATAAGGAACTGAACCGATAAGAGTATCGATAAGGAACTGAACCGATAAGAGTATCGATAAGGAACTGAACCGATAAGAGTCTCGATAAGGAACTGAACCGATAAGAGTATCGACAAGGAACTGAACCGATAAGAGTATCGACAAGGAACTGACCCGATAAGAGTCTCGATAAGGAACTGAACCGATAAGAGTCTCGACAAGGAACTGAACCGATAAGAGTATCGACAAGGAACTGAACCGATAAGAGTCTCGATAAGGAACTGAACCGATAAGAGTATCGATAAGGAACTGAACCGATAAGAGTCTCGATAAGGAACTGAACCGATAAGAGTATCGATAAGGAACTGAACCGATAAGAGTATCGATAAGGAACTGAACCGATAAGAGTATCGATAAGGAACTGACCCGATAAGAGTCTCGATAAGGAACTGAACCGATAAGAGTATCGACAAGGAACTGAACCGATAAGAGTATCGACAAGGAACTGAACCGATAAGAGTATCGACAAGGAACTGAACCGATAAGAGTCTCGATAAGGAACTGAACCGATAAGAGTATCGATAAGGAACTGAACCGATAAGAGTATCGATAAGGAACTGAACCGATAAGAGTATCGATAAGGAACTGAACCGATAAGAGTCTCGATAAGGAACTGAACCGATAAGAGTCTCGATAAGGAACTGAACCAATAAGAGTGTCGGCATGCTCAGAATCAGGATCAGGATCAGAACCGTTTATTGCCATGGTATGTTGAACATACAAGGAATTTGACATGACGGGACGGGAGGTGCATAACATTTAACAATCAACAACAATCAACACAGTGCAAAGTAGAAACATATTCAAATTTACAGGCCGGCCGGCTGCCACTTCTTTTAAACAGAAGAAGAAAACACGGCTTCCCTCCACACTATCTGACTGCCTGTCTAACCCACATACACACTGACACGTCATCTGACGCAGATGTTCACACACACAGATACCATATGCTTACACTGCAGCCAAACCTGAGTCTTTGTTCTTTCTTTATATTTCAAACATGCTCTTTAAGGTGGAGCCTCCATATTGTCATTCAAGGGTGGTCAAATCAGCTTTGTGAGTTCGGACATTCATTACTGATCCGTTTTATGGTTTCTTTATGTTGTAAAGTTTCTTTCGACAAAATAATGTTGCTTATTGGGGAAAAAAAGGTGGGAAAACTGCATTGATAATAAATGTATTTATTATTGATAATAAATGTATTTATTATTGATAATAAATGTATTTATTATTGATAATAAATGTATTTATTATTGATAATAAATGTATTTATTATCAATGCCAGCTTTGAGCGAAGCAACAAACCGGTTAGGAGTAGAGAAAACTCATCGTCACAGCCTCTGTTTCATCACAGAGCTCCGATGGAGGCTGATCCGCACAAGAGCCGTCTTCAATACTGCCTGCAGACAAATCCAATAAAGGCTTTTTGCAACTGTAAATCCACACATTCCTGACACACCTCTTACCACTATGGTAGGAGTCTGGTTACCCTCCACTAGAACACAAGAAAGGAAATACCTGAAGTCCTCCATTATATATTTTAAATTTACATTCCAAAGTAGTTTTTGTTCAGCATCACTCACCCTTTGCTGTTTTGCAACGTCTCCTGGAAATTACGTATATATATTAGAGGTGTAACGATACGCGTATTCGTATTGAACCGTTCGGTACGAGGCTCACGGTTCGGTACGCATGACGAACGCGAATACGTTTGAAGTTTGACGTTTTTTTTTTTTTTAAACCTTTATTTAACCAGGTAGTCCCATTGAGATTAAAAATCTCTTTTGCAAGATGTAAGTAACAATACAAGATGTAAGCAAGATGTAAGTAACAATACTACATAACATTAAGCAGCAGTTTTTGTTTTTTATGCTTATGTGTTGCTAAGAAGACACCCCAGAAGATAAGTCACTCAGGTATAGTTCCATCATTGTTCAAAGTCAAAGAATAACTTCATGATGTTAGTTGTAATGAATAAATATTTAGGAGCAGCAGAAGTCAGATGGCAGCTGGCGCTACCATGGTTTTACTCTCTGAGGCTCACGTTACCGCAGTTTCACAAGAGGGTCGGAGAACCACGGTGGCCTTCAGGTAAGGTACATGAAAGTCCCCCTCTAGAGCCAGTGTTTGGTTTGTCCGTTCTGGGCTACCGTAGAAATATGGTGGTGCAAGATTGTTGACTCCGTGAAGAAGACCAGCTCCCTCTGCAGATATGAAGGGCTCATTTTAAGCTAATGAAAATACGATTCTTAGTTTCAGGTGATAATACACCAATGAAAACATAGTTATATAAATAGTCCATTTCTGCTGATAGATCCCCCGAAATGCTACACACTGGACCTTTTAAATGTGTAAGAAGACGGTGAAGCAGTAGGAATAGTTATAAAAGTAGGAAACGGGTGTAATTAGTTTGAACGTCATTGAAAAGTTGATTAATAGCCAATAATAGATGAAATATGTCGAATATTTTAAGGTTTGTTGGAAAGCCAATGCTAAAACTGAATGCCGCTGGCTTTAAAAGTTGAACAATGTATGAAAGACGAGGAACGTTGTGAGGTTCGAATGGAGTTTCTTGCTGAACGTATGAATAAGTAGGAGAAGAGTTGATGCTGTTTGTTGTGTTTTAGCTCTCTCTCATTCATGTGACTCATCTTATCCTCACAACAAACACACAGAAACACACCGGCTGTCCTGTTCAGTGTCTCCGTGTCTGCTCATTGTCTCGCCATCTCAGCAGGGTCTGACAACTGGAAGGCAGATATATAGTTTATAAGTAAGTAGCCCCGTATCGGGCCAGAAGTACCCCAGGATCTATATATATATATATATATATATATATATATATATATATATATATATATATATATATATTCTGGCCCGATACGGGGCTACTTACTGACTCAGCTCTCTATTAAAAGATTGTCGAGCTGGTGTTCTTGCGAGGGAACTCGCCTGGCTCTGCTAACTGCCGTTACTCCCGACGTCTACCCTGCTTCCTCCGGTCTGAGTGCACTCGGCCGAGACGCCACCCTGACCCCGGGCGCTCCCACCAGTCGCGTCGGTTATGGCAGCTTCCCTCTTCTGGATCCGTGCTCTTGGTAAATGCCAGGTTAGGTTTTAACGGCTAGGATTACTTCTAAAACCGTAAGGGATTGTTAAGTGGATTCGGTCTCTAGGATAACCTTACAGAACTCAGTTGTTAGACATACAATGGATTTAACTTTTTACTGCCACGAGGAACTTTTACTACTTGAGCAAATAAATGCACTTGAGAAATTTACTTTAAATGCAGATTAGATATTTATTGCAGGTTATATTTAGTTAGTTAGCAAGGGTTAAGCTACAGCTCACATAAAATGTTACTACACTTGATTCGTTATCTTAATTTTCTTCTTAGATTATACTCATTGGTTTTAGATGCCGAGACGGCTCGGTTGGAGCTGGATTTCAATGGTGCGATGAAAAGGTTCTTTTGGAGTTGTTAGGAGCGAAGGTCTGGCCAGACCCTCGGTCCTCCTGCTCCCGCAGCGGAGTCCGTTCAACAGTCCTCAAGGCTCAGTTATTTTCGTGAACAGAGACGAAGTCCTCGAATACTTCAGTTGCAATCGTCCGTATCTTCTTCTCAGAGCGTCTGGACGGCTCGTGTAGAAATCCCGTTTTGCTGTTTGCAAGTTACTTCTTTTATAACACTTTTGGGCTGCCTCTCCCGTCTCTCCCCCCTCTTCCCCAACACGTCCTCCCTCAGCCCATGATTAACATGACATCATTGATTTGGTGCAAGTGCTTCGAAAAGTACCAAATTTTTGTGTGTGTGTGCATGAGGAAATCACCCCAACTTCCCTGTCTGGGCGCTTACTCAATCAAGCTCTGCGCGTGTCTGGGTGTTCAACATCTGTTGTACTTCCACTTTTCCTACACACAAATTTCTAACACAGATTAGTTATAATAATCACAGTTACAGTTGTTAATCACTTTACTTAGTACCCATTTTCTTATGAAATGATTATTGATCTCATCCTTCATCATTATTGTGCTTTGTGTATTTTCTTCTCAACCACCGTTATTTCCCCATCCCTTGAAGCCAACACCCTGCTTACTTCCTCTTTCTCCGTACTTTCTACACCCAAACTGCACTATACTCAGATACACATATTATTATTATTATCAGGTTTACATTTGTTAAAATCACTTTACATTTGTTATGTAATACACGCTTGCTTTAAAATGATTATTAGATTTCATCCTTTAAACTATAATTATACGCTTTATGTCCCATTGGCCTAATTTACATACCGAACATGTATTCCCTCATTTAAGGCAGCTTCCCTGGGATCTCAACTCTTTTTGACAATATATATAAATGACTAATTTGCACCAGCAAATATGTTTTAAATGACAGTTACTGACATCTTGAATCAGCATCACAAGGAAACGTTATAAACATATCTGACATGTCACAAAATGCTGATACTGAACGCCTCTTAAAGTATTTTTAAATATTGGAATGGTTATGTTTAGGCTAACAGTGATATTAGGGAACTTGCTTGCACAACTTCTTCTTATACTTACTGCTGTCGCACCACAACAGTCTACATTGTACCGAAGATAATATAACTGACTTTAGACTGACCTCAGACAAGCATTTGGAATGAAATGGAGTAACAAATGACTAACTGCTTTTTTTAAATGTACGAATAATATACCCTTTCAGTTGAAAGAAACGATCCACAAATAACACAAATTACAATCCTTTAAAATAACAAAGAATAACCCATGATATTATATTCAATATTGTGGAAGATGTTATAATAACATGAGACAAGGAGCTTTGAGGTGTTTGCAGTAACAGTACTTCATATTAACGTTCACTGATTTATTTGACATTTTTTCATCAGTTTCGTCAGTTTCGTCGTTTGGACAGAAAATAAACTCAGGGTTCGTCACCCCACCTCAGTTAGTTAGCAGTAAGTCAAACCCATATTAAAGAGGAGAGTCAGGCAGGACTCAAGGCAGACAGGCCTTAGGCAACCGAATCCCTGCCATGAGAAAGATTTTTGTTTTTTTATCATAACCAAAAGACAAATTGTATTCCTAGTCTTAAGTAAGTAGAACTCCTTAACTTTAAAAAATATAAATTGACATAAAACAGCATGATGTACAAAACATTTAAAGAAGATGTGAGCATCAGCTGCCTGTCTTGACATTAATATACTCATTCTGTGCAGAGACATGAATCTTTCCGGCTCTCCTCTTATTCTCATTTCCCTTCTCCACTCGTGTCGTATCCATTTGAACAGTAACCTTCTTGTCAAGTATCTGAAACCAAATGGGGAAAGCAATCCACCTCATTACCACCTGGAGTGGCTTTAGGCGACAACAGGACATCTGGGCTGTTTGAGGATCAAACCCTTAATGGAATAAAAAGATGGAAGAGAATAGATCGACTGGGACATCGAGTGCGGAGACGGACTGATTTATTTTTCCTTCGGGCAAATGCTCTTCACATTACAAAACAAGCTGACTGACTTGCAAATCGAAAAAGTGAGTCAAGGCAGCGGAGTCACGGAGCAGGAGAGCCTTTGAGAAATAAAGTCATATATTCCCCTCCAGATAACCTCCCCTGATAATACACCGACGTTCATGAAATAATAAGACAGTGTCGCTACATGAAACACTTTGCATCCAAATGTCAAGTGTCTGTCAAAACACATCAGTTACATCCTCCCAGACAGAGGATGCTGATAGAAGCTAAGTTGGGAGGATGCTGAACAACTACTGCCTCCGTAGGCAGCAGTTGTTCAGATGAGACGCAATAACATCACAGTTACAATTCACCTTGACGTTTGTTTCATGTATAACAGGCTCAGCTGGTGATGCATGTCATCTTGATTCATCGTCAATGCCATTAGAGAATCCACGTTTACTTCTACTTACTTCTTGGTCACCTGAGACAGGAGGACCAGTTACCTTGTGTAACCAAGGGAAATATCAAGCCTCATGAATGGATGGAATTTGGGAGTTGTTGTTATATTTGATTTATTTACCAGGGACAGTGCACATCAATCAACATTTCAGTTTGCACCTGTTTGCACAATGTAAATGTGCCAGAGTTAGCTAGAGAGCTAATTGTTATCTGTAGTCCCTGGGCAGTTTATTCAAATTCAACAGCAAACAATATAGTGCAACACTGTACAGCACAATACAATACAATGTGAGTATATAATAACAGTGGCAGAGTTAGCAAGGTGCATCTGTAATTCACGTGATATTAATTGGGAGGCTAATTTTGGCAAGCAAAAAACACCGGAAGTTGTTCTGCGCCGCCATATTGATTAAATAGGACTACAAACAACTTTCTTCATTTATTAGAAAGATTTGTCTTTTCATGATTTGATATTTCCCTCAATAGTCTCATGTCTCCTAAAAATATGTCCTCATTTCCTCTCTCCTCGCATGGTTTCCTTGCATCTCTCCATGCAACCCTGGTGGGAGGGACTAAGATGCAAGGAAAGGATGCAAGTGAATGAAACGGGGATGCAATTCAGAGACTTGGGATGTCTCTTTTTGTACAACAAGCTAAGCTAATAAGCCAGGTTTGGCACAGACAGCTAAACCGGCTAATTAGTGCTAACATATTAATAAAATAATACAAATATTTCACTCACTGAAAAAACTGGTTCACATAGTTCTTGGACGGTCTTTTAGTACAATGACCTGCACAGCAAGCCATGTTGTTTGTCCGATATTTGCATGAAAGATTCTCCAAAAGGCAGCAACACCACAAAATGGCCGACCTAGCACCCAGCTGACATTCAAAGCAGCCACGACCTTATGCATAATATACCTCACTGTATACCTCTGTATACTAATATACCTCACTGTAATTTAAAAGGTCCCATCTCCAATCTCCCGTTTCTGTCTAAAATACTGGAACGCGCTGTTACCAACTCAAAACTCACCTGAACACCAACCAACTTTATGAACCATTTCAATCCAGATTTAGATCTCATCACAGCACAGAAACTACCTGATCAAAGTCACCAACGACCTCCTCTCCTCAGATGACCACTACCTCAACATCCTGATAGTCCTCTCCCATCTAGAGTCCTCCCTCCACATTACTGGCACAGCCCTCTCCTGGTTCAAATCATACCTCTTTGACCGCCAACAGTTCATTAGCATCAATAAGTTGAACTCTAACAACAAGTCTCTCAAAGTGTCCCCCACGGTTCGGTACTTGGTCCCCTCATCTTCATCCTCTACCTGCTCCATGGTAACGTCATGGTCTCCACTTCCACTGCTATACTGACGACCCCCAGCTCTACATCTCCACCAAATCCATCACTCCCACCACCCACTCCCCCATCACCAACTGCCTCACAGATATAAAGACCTGGATCCAAGCCAACTCAACAGCGACAAATCTGAAATCCCCATCATCGGCCCCAAATCACTAAACAAATCCCACCACAACCTCTCCCTCTGCATTGATGGCACCACTGTTCCTACCTCCACACATATCCGTGACCTTGGTCTGATTTTTGATCAAACCCTCTCCTTCGAACACCACGTCAATCACATAAAAAAAATGTCTTCTTTCATTTCAAAAACATCGGCCGTCTACGTCTCTCACTCTCCTCCACAGCCGCTGACACACTCATCTTTGCCTTCATCTCAACTGGACTACTGCAACAGCATCCACCAAAATCATCAACAAACTACAATACATCCAGAACTCAGCTGCCCGTCTGTTCTCCCACTCCACCTGAGATCACATCACCCCAGTCCTTCAGAACCTCCACTGGCTCCCCATACAGCAAAGGATCCAGTTAAACATTGTCCTTATTACATACAAAGGCCTTCACAACCTCGCCCCTTCATACCTTTCTGATCTCCTGCAGTGACACGGCCCCACCTCAGATCCACCGACGCCAACCTCCTTACCCCCCTACTCTGTCCAAGCATCGGACCTGGGGGGACAGGGCCTTCTCCATTGCTGCCCCCTCCCTCGGGAACTCCCTCCCCCACCTCAGACATTCTCCGTCTCTCAAGACTTTCAAAACCTATTTAAATCTGCTTTTAACCTATTATATAATGTATGTATGTTTCTGTTTTGTTTACTGCTTTTATGTCCTCTCTCTACCTTGTTTACTGCATATTGTAGTTGCTTTTATTGTTTCTGCCTTTGAGTACCTTTTAAAGCGCTATATAAATACAATGTATTATTAATATTATTATGAATTGCTCCACTTTGTTATCCAGCTAGTTGCCAACTTTGTCCGTCTGCTGTCAGGTAGTACAGAGTGGGTTTAGCAGAGCTTTTTCACTGGATGGAAACCAGGCATGAGAGCCGTAAAGCCAAAACAATGAGCTGAAAGACAGAAAACTTTCTGAGGGGACCTGCAGAGTTGAGTGATAAATGATAATTCTCTGTGCGTTCGTCACTACATACTGTACAACACAATTTCATGTTACACATAGTCATCTGGTCAATTGTACTATAAAACTATTGATACATACAGCTATAAGGATTTTAGCTCCAAGCCATAACAGTGAGGGCTCCAACACAGAATATGGTGTTGCCTCATCATATTTGGACCTATCCAGGTTAGTGTTGTGTCGATATACCATGACCTCGTGGATCAACGATGTTCATAGCGATCGCCAAGAGCCGATGCCTTTGCCAATTTCAAGACGATATTTGGTTTGTTTTGCCATCAATGTATTACATTATTATTATTTGTAGAAGTATTAAATTAATATTACATTACATTTTTTCCATCATAATTTCTTGATGGCACACATTGACTAACACACACACACACACCTAACACGCTGACCAACTACCTAGCAATTCAGCAAAGATCTATGTCGTTAAATAGGCTTTGAGCACAACATTTTAAGGAAATATCGGACAAATATTATTGGCTGAAAATGACATTATTTTGTTTTGTTTGTATGGCAGTAAAATGGACACGCTGCCTCAGGTTTTAGAATTGTGTACGCTATAGAAAAAATAGCAAAATGACAAAAACACCGCTGGGCTACGTTTGAGCATCGGCCCGGGCAGCGCTGTCACTCAGAACAGTTCTTTTTTTTTTACACATTTGATGGAGGTAGCTCACAGCTTCGGCTCCACAGTAAAAAAAAATGTTTCTCCTGATAAAAGGGAGTCAACCCTTTAAAACCCCAGACTGCTGCTGCTGCTGCTGCTCCTCTCTCTCTCTCTCTCTCGCTCTCTCACACTCTCTCTCTCTCTCTCTCAACCCCATTCTGTCACTGTCAGGGAGCTGAAACAGCCCCTTTCTAACCCCTCTGGACTGGCGGGGCCCGGGGACACTGATGACCAGCAATAGCTTGTCACAATCAGCAGCTTCAGGCTTTATTAGCTCATAGACGCGGCCCAGCAGTGAGGGGACGCGTTGGCCTGGTCCATCAATACTCTTGAGTCAGGTGCACTGCCAGGGCAGCACCACTGTGTGATTTGTGTTTCTGTCCAGCCGACACGTCAATATTCACTCCCCTTTTAGCTCTGTTTTTGTCTCCACCAACTCCTGACCCCCTGAACTTTTAGCTGCACCGCTGTATTCACCAGATAGTTGCTAACTTCAGTCTGCCTGCTGTTTGATGCCGGGCAGGTATAGTGTGCAGTGGGTTTATTGCTGCATGCTGCTGGGAAACGGTCTGTAAAGAAATTAACTGAAAGACGTTCAAACCTGCCATAGAGCTGAGGGACACTGCAGTCTCTGTGAAACTAGAGATTGAGACCATCAACTCATGTTTACTGAGGTGGACAAGAGGCAAGTGTAGGTGGAAGAGGCTTTTTTAAAGGACTTTATGATGCTTTAGTGTGTTTAACGAGTTCACCACATTTCCAGCCACCCATCCTAAACAATGACATTCCCACACAACCAAACTGCATTGTGAGTTTGGAGGGAGACGTATTTCGTCATGGATTGCGTTTGCTTTTGTCGTATATCACAAATATGTTTTAAATGCTTCCTCTAAAACACCTTAAACAAACACTCTAATACATTTGATGATTAACAGATAACAAACAACGCCAATCTTCTTTCCCACCACAAATACTTGTGGACTATAAATATATAACCTGTATCCCAGTAAAAACATGCTTAGTTTAATTTTTATCAACTAAAGGTTTTTATAAGTACTAATACAATGTTTCATGATAGAGGTATCACAGAGAACGGGGCAGGGAAGGGACAGTCACAGAGTTTCAGGTGAGGTTTGTTGAGATTTGATTTGTTATGAAAGAATTCATGCTGCTTGGAATCCCAAGAAAGCTTTTAGTTTTCAGTACAAACTATATTAGAATCCTTGGGGGGGGGGGCACTCTTAAAATATACTAAATTCAAGAAGTCTTTAATACGGGGTTATAACAGGTCTGTATGTAAAATAAAACATACGCCTTTGGATCAGCCAACGTCTCACACGACGGAGACCTCCATACCAGCTCCCAGCACACATATTCCCTTTAATCTTTTACTCCTTTTATTTCCTCTGCAGCATTTCCATGTACGGATATATATTTATTTATTTATTTATTTATCTCTATAAACATCACCATGTAAAACTATCTTTGGTACTTCTATGAGCCCTGACAGCCGTACAGTTTCCATGTGCTACATTCTGCTTCTATTATGAGTTATAGTATTGTTAAATTATTAAAACAACCCTTGTTCAAAGCACACTGGGAGCTCTCTCTCTCTTTCTCTCCGTGTCTTTGTCTTTCTCTCTCTGTCTTTTCTTCATTGTCAGTTGGAACATCTTATCCACGCACTCATGTGATCTCAGAGTTGCGCTCTCCGGAGCTCTCCACGGCACTCAGAATAAACCCTGGCACTGTTGGTTACTGCAACCATCCCCCCACGCACGTCTATACACCCACAGCACATGCAAATTCCTCCTTTAAAAAAAAAAAAGAAGAGTTGCTCCATGCACGTTAAAGACACATAATACTGATTAAAAGCGCGAGGAAAAGTCTGAGATTCATAGAAAAATGTAAGCAGAAGAATATCATTGCACCTTAAAAAAAATCATGACGACAAAACTGAATGCAACACCAATATATGTATGTGAATGTAAAACATGAATGCTTGACAGGTGAGTGTTGGGGGTGAGGGGGGGGGGGACGTGTTTGCGGTGCTTACCTGCAGGAAACGGTGATTTCAATCTTTGTCGCAGGTACGGCGGAGTTGAGCGGGTCGAAATCCCCTATTGTCGCCATGGCTGAGGCTTTTTCTTTTTTTAAATCACTTCTTCTGAAGCGTTGAAGTTCTCAGTTATATCACAGCGCGAGTTTGCTCCTGTGGCCGGAACGTGTTTGTTCCATCCACCCGAGAGAATGACGAGAGACGGAGAGCGGATCGACCGGCACCGGCGTTTGGAGCAGTGGTTGTCTCCGCTGACGGTCGTTGGAGCGCAGTTGAGGGTTAGGAGGCATACCTGAGGCTTTCATTCATGGCGAGAGAGAGGGGAGAGGGGGGGGGGGGGGGGACCGGAGGATCCAGAAGCCCTCGTTTCTCTCCATCCATCGCAAGGTGGAGGCAGAGATCTCCACAAGTTTAACTTGTGGTCCGTGTATGGGGGTGATTCGTGCTGTAGCAGAGCGGATGTACAAGAGGCAAGTACAGGTGGAAGAGGCTTTTTTTCCTTTCCTTTTTTATAAATGGAGCATACAATGCTTTTGGATGTTAATTTGTTTACGGCAGTTCCAGCCCCGTCTCCTAAAAGTGATTTTCCTATACAACACAATTGCACTGTGAATTACGCTTCGAGGGAAATGTATTTAGTTGTGGAATACGTTTGCTTTTAATATATCACAAATAAGTTTTAAATGAGATTGTGTAGGAAGGAGGTCACAGTGGTGTATGGGACGAAAAACAAGGCTTTTACCTGGGAAGTGTCTTAAACTTGCATTCTTAGTGACCAGCAGGGGGCGACTCCTCTGGTTGTATAGAAGTCTATGAGAAAATGACTCTACTTCTCTCTTGATTTATTACCTCAGTGAACATTGTAAACATGAGTTTATGTCTCAATCTCTAGTTTCAAGTCTTCTTCAATACAGCATGCTGTTAATTTAGTAAATTATGGCCCATGTAGAGTCGAATAGACCATAAAGCAGAGTACCCTTTATGACAGCCTTGGTATTTTACATAAATGTCACAACATTGTTCGAAAATCTTAAAGAATGTACAATTTGGTTTTAGACGTTTTTTTTCGTATACTCTCATGTTATCATTGACATTGTGTGATTTTAGTCATGTCAGTTGTATTTAGCCTATATAGCCAAACATTAGCATCAAAGGGCTCTATAAGGAAAAAACATTGCACCCGACTCATATCCTTACACAGGATCGATTTGGATAAACTCGGATCAAGATAAAAAAGTAAACATCAAAGGTTTCATCATTTTAATCACACTAATTGTTCAGGATATTTTGGCTTCATTTTTGTCCAGTGGAAAGAAGTGGAGACACTTTGTCCACCTTTATATGTAGTGTATCATTTCAACTCTCCACTCATTTTGCCTTTGTTTCACAATAAGAGTCATTTAGGATAACTTCATCCAGGATTAACAAATCAATCCTTAAACTGCTTTCAAAGTACCAAATTACAGGGTTGGAAAAAAACTTTTTTTTAGCACGATATAGGAGCATGTAAGCCTGAGCTAGTTAAGCCACATTTGAAGATCAGGACCAGCTAACAAAACAAACCTCCACAGGGAAGAACCTTTGCTTTCCAAACCACTTTCCTTTACCCACGGTACGGTCAGCTCCACAAGATACACAACACACTCTGTTTCTGACGTTATGAGTTTGTGAATAATCCGGTTATCCGATCACAATATAGTCAGAGGAATGTGAAGATGCAGAAAAGTAGAAACTGTGCAAAGAGAAGAGGTCAAATAGAAAGAGGGAAAGGCACAATGACAGAGAGGCAGGAAGAGGAGAAGCACGAAGACAAGAAACCCCGAGCGGACGAAGTGGAAGCCTCGGCATTAATCACCCCTCCTACGTTTTCAAGGCCATTACATCTGAACAGTTTATCCACATTCCATAAGAATTATTTAGGCCTGTTAGTCAATTAGTAGGATGAATATTTCATGAATCAATAATTCATAAATATTTTAGCATTCACACCTCTGAGGCAGTGGGAAGATGCAGCTGATTAAATAACCACGAGCTGACTGGGTTCAGGCCAGGTTCCAGCAAGCATCGGGCCTGATGACATTGTGTGGGATGACCTTTGACCTCAAACTTTTAAAGGGCGAAGACAGAATTTTACCAACGAAAGCTAATTCGTCCTATTAAGTTGGGACAATTAATTTCGCTCAACAGTTGAATTTCCGTTGAATTTGAACATCTAGTTATATAACTGCATTATGCAATCACGCTATATTTTATATTATTGAATTCTCATTTGTCAAACCGTACTTCGAGGTCTTATCTGTGTTACGCCCACTTAGTCATCTTAGCTGCTAAGGGTAGTATATCATGTGGTGTAAATAGTTAATACATCTCCATGAATAACAAATGTATCAGAAGCTACAGAGATGATCTGCAAAAGCAAATTCATTGAGCAAGAAACAAATAAGCAAGGCACAAAAATGTTTTTTTGTTGTTTATTCACAATTGCCACCTGCTGCTCAGTTCACTTTTCATTTGTAGCGTGCCAACAATTAAGAGCAATTAATAACAAAAGAACTAAAAAGGTAGAATTACTTGAAAATGCTTCAACTGTACAAAGAAGAAACCTCTTCACACCGAGGAGATCAGGACGAGTGCAATGCAGCATTTTAAAAAGAGATTCTGAAATAAAAATGAAAGGATGTCATGCAAAACCGGTGAGTGAAAAAGTGACGACCAGTATTTAACTCCGGAGGAGATCTTCTTTCTGATAATGCCTGTTTTCAGCACTGTGAAAATGACAATGTTTTTGCAAGTGTCCTGTGACTGGCTGCTTAACAGCTGCAAGCGGACAGAAGACATGACGCCAACATAAAAACAAACTATATGAAACCTCGAGTGAATTAGAACTCCTTTTCAGGACCGATATGTTCAGAAGAAAGCTTCAAACTGGACAGGGAGATGAGGCCATGCCTGAAAGCCAGGCAGATTGTTCTACTGTCAGTTGGTGGAGGAATACAAAATGAAAACACTTCGACTGATACATGCGGCCATGTGAACCAAATGCTCACAAATTCCTTCATGCATCAAGAATAAAGGGATGAAACTCCTGTGGCTTAAAAACAACTCAGCAAATGTGTTTTGTGGTACACAGAAAGCAGAATTTGGTTCAGAATGTAGCAGAACAAGTTATAAGAACCCTTGAACATTTTGCAAAATACGTTTATTCTAATGCTTTCTAAATCAATTCCACCTTCATGTCTGAGCATTTAGTACAGAGCCGGAGTCAGAAAGTGGTTAGCCTAGCTTAGCATAAATACTCTCAACAGATACACCCAACAACAGCTGCCTGATGAGAAACATATCTAATTAGTTGAACCCACTTGGCTTCAGAAAGCGACATACCACATGGTGAAAAGCTTCTGAGGTGTTGGTGTGCACATTATTTACCTTGAAACAAAGCTAAGCTAGCCCTGTCTCTATGCAAATCTAAGGTAGATCGGTTCCGGCTCTAGCTCTGTATTCGTCGTGTTTCCATTTCATTTTGGAGCAAAATTTAAGCACACTTTTGAAATGCTGCAAAAAAAGAAAATGCTAATTAGGCGCAGTTTCCATCAACTGGTTTGGAGCCAATGAACTCGGCTACAGAGTAGTTTGGTCAGAAGCTGGAACTATCGGCCAGCTTTGTGCATGGAGGTAATCCACCAGTAACCACAGTAGAAGAAGTAAAAGTTGTGAACCAGAAACAAAACAAGTCGCCTTGGCCATCGAACCGTCTACGATTAAGAAAAAATGGGAGAGGGGTCTTTATAGAGGAGAATTAGTTTCAACTGTGCAAGTTTGAATTATTCTTTGAGTATGGGAACATCTGGGAAGACGACAGCAGAAACAGCTTATCGCTCATGCGAGTTAAATAGCCACTATGTCAGAATGTATTTGACAAAGGCGTTTCTATATCCAATTGAGCGCATCAACTTTCATTCGACGAAGGCAAAAAACATCTCAAATGACCTCAAAAACTTCTATACTTTCCACGATTAAGGAAGTTTTATCAAATTTTGCTGTTTTGATTCGGCTTTTCCAATAAGATCCTTCAAAATCCAAATTAAAATATGCAAAAAAAAGTCATTAACCTTATTAGAGATGCCCATAAGACTCGACAGCTTTACGTTACTATACAACAAAAAAGGGATACAGGGGAAACCCCCGAAAGCTACACCGCAAAGCTAACGCTGCTAATGCTCTACAGTCAAAACTTTCATTAAGAATCAGCCGCAAACACCCCAAGCTCTGAGAACCATTTAAGAAAAAGAACTACACCTGACACTGGACCAGAAGAAGTAGAGATCTGACCCAGTGGTACTGAAGATAAAAAAGGCACAACAAAAGGTCCTGAGGTACAGCAGCCGTCCAAACTGTTTTGGCAACACAGACAAGCTAGTTTCAAATTAAATCTCTCAACAGGATTCTCTTAAGAAAATTACTTAAAAAGTGTGAATTTACACAAAAGCAGCTCAGGTAGAAATGTCACGTTTTTTAACAAATTGCGTGATAACAGCTGGGCAGAAATCACAGGAATCACGTGGACCTCGCGTCACTGGAGTCCGACAGTTCACAGATCTGCTACCACGATGCTCAGTGCCTCTTGTGCTACCATGTCAGTGGTACTGAAGAAGAAGAAATGACTGGATATGGACTCAAGAAGAGGATATGGAGACATTAGACTGGCAATGGCGCAAACGATCGCTTGGGTACGTTCGTCACTTCATTTCCGGGGTTAGGCCAATCAGGAACAGTCCCTGTAAATGGAAGTGATCTAGTTAAATGATGGGATCAGATCTTTTTACAGACCATCTTCCTCATGTCAGATGTAATCATCCCTTCTGTGCATACTGGCTTTTCTCCCAGCCTTCAACCACTCTTACTGACCAGTCTCAACAGCCAGAAACTCTTTTGCCTTCAGACGTGTTCGGACAACCCTTCACACAAACTACTTTGCGTACTTCAGTTGAAGCGAACTGAGGCTTCATGGATTCGGTGCGCTTCAAACTAAATGCTTGACGGATCTCCAAACACAGCGCGGGAAACCACATCCTCCCACAGCGTTAGTGATTTGGAATCGGAGTGCTGCATCTGGCAATTTTGAAACTTTCTTGAAACCGTCAATGAGGCCACTTCACAAAGTGACTGACCGGGGTTGCCAACACACCATGCTAGCCTCCAACAAGAACCACCCTTACCCCTATCTGAACGTTTCCTCTCACCTTCTCTCTGACAGACAGGCTTCAAGTGTGGCATTTCGAAACTGGTTAAAACACTTTTGCTGTTAGACGACATGTGGTATGGACCAGTTTGTTACCTGAACGGTGAACCCTTAACCCCAAGAGGATCTTGCCATCCCTAATCAAAGTATGACGCAAGACCGGGACAAAATACTGGCACGAACTCAAACTGCTGAAGCCTCGTATTACAGACAGAAAAAGGACGATAGGTTGAGTCCCCTAACTTAATAAGGGATCCCTTCACTGCCAGTGCGGACAAAGGAACTATTACTGCAGCCAATGATTCTTTTAGCGTACACATGGCATGTGAGTATTGCATTAAGACAGATTTTAAAAACCCATCCTTATCCTTTGAGTCTCGACCCCAAAGCTGTGAGCTCTAAAACTAATGCCCTTATTCCTTATTCTAAATTTAATCAACAAATTACAAACCAAATGGTGCCATTTCTGTCGGAACACAATAAGTGCTGTATTTATCTAATCTTTAAAATCTGCAGTACACAAAACAACAATTTCAATCAGTAATGAATTTAGCAGCACAAAACATGATCAGGAGAAACACATCACGGCCTGTACATGGGACGGTCTCTGCAGGGACTCTTAGGAGCAGAGGGAAAAGGTTCGTATTGGGCCTGGAACAGGCACAGACCCCATGCTCTCAGCTATTTACATTTCAGCAGCTAGAACGCATTCTTAACATCCATTTTTGATACTGTGGCTGAAAAAACATTTCTCTCCCTGAATGCGACTGATGAACATGGAAGATTAAAAGTCCAGAGAAAAGTTGGAGCATGTAAATGGTCTGAAAAACAAAAATCAAAGGAAATTCAGGAAAATAAATGAATGCTTCACCCCTGGACTGAACAGAGACGTTTGGCACTTTATTGTACTGAGTCCAGGCATGTTGTGTCGACTGTGGATGGATGGAAGCGGAAGGAGGGTCTGAAATCACATTGGGAGGGTTCAGACGATGGCGTTGGTGCCCCGGAGGCCGACCCCGCGGGCAAACTGCTCCAGCAGGCCGGAGATGGCGCCGGAGGGGCTGGGCGCAGAGGACGTGAGGCCGACGGTGGAGCTGTAGGCTGCCAGGAAGACTTCCCGCACCGCCTCCAGGCGGGCCTGACGCTCAGAGGGGAAGGGACACCTGGAGAGGGGAGATGGAGGAGGGAGTGAGATGAGACAGGAAGAAAAAGGTTAGGGGGAGAAATCCCATTTTAAAAGTGCTCGTACAGGAGAAGCGAAGAAGAACAGAATGACGCAGACAGAAGCAGTTTAGATCAACCCCATAAGGTACTTCTGTAATAACCACAGAGCTCGTCATCATCATCTGTCTGCTTCTCTCTGAATAAAGATTGTTAGCGGTTATTAGCCTTTTCCCATTGCAAGTGGTGCTGGCGGGACATTTTGGCAGTCAGGACAAGCCAAAATGAAAGTGTTTTCCCCTGATGGGAGCAGAGAGTGGGAGGATGAGTCAGGGGGAGAACCTGGTGGAAATGGCTCGGTTCAGTGGGGGGACAGAGAGCAGCGACAAAAGGTTCAGACAGGAAACCATCTCTGCAGAACGATATTCATGTTTTACATGGACACATACACAAACATTTGTTTCTTAAAGAATACTCTTGTGTCAGTTTTTGCACATGTCAATTTCCTCTCACTACATTTTCAAAATAAACTTCTGTGTTGACAGGAAAGTACAGAGTCTGGGAAGAGACATGGAGGGGCTACAAAATATAAGGTTGATAAAAAGTAAAATAAAAAAAGATGTACTTTTGCGAGACTTTACTCTATTCCTGTCCATGTCCACTCCTGGGCTCGGAAGGAAAAACGTTGGTTCGCTTAAGGATAAGATCGTGGTTTGGGTTCAAATAAGTACGTTAAGTATGTTACATACATAACATTACGAATCCTTGTTAACTTGCGTACCTTACTTTTACAATGTCTGACCAAAATGTCATCCCTTCATTGTATACTATTGGACATTTTTGTGGAATTGTTATAATTAGCATATGCATTCTTGAGTTATGGCGAAAAATGTGTTTTGTGAGGTCACAGTGACATCATTCATCCTGGAGTCCAGGTGGATGTTTGTCGCTAAATTTAAAGTTACTCCCTCGAGGTGTTCCTGAGATATTACTACATTCACGAGAATGGACCGGACGGACAACCCGGAAACACAATGCCTCCAACCACGGCTATCGCCAGCGTGGAGGCATAAGGACAACTGTAAACGACATTGGAAATGTAGCTGCTGAAGCACAGACTTAAACTCGCCACTACAGAAGCACTTTCATATTGGGACTGTAAGAGAGCTGGATGCAGTGGACACCCAGGGTTCGGGTCTACTCAAGTCTGTGAGGCTGTACGTAAGCACAGGGAGCTTTCAGCTAAGTAATAACGTCAGCATGCTCACAATGAACATGCTCCACACAGTGAGTTCCGGGTTAGGGTTCAAAATAAAAGTAATGATTAACTTCTCTTCTATAGCACTCTAAAGCAGTTGACAAAGAGGTAACAGTACATACATACATAGTATGCTGGCTGATGCTGATGTGACAGAGCAGGGCGAGCTTCTTTTCCTCAGGAAGAACAACAGAGAAAGATGCAAAGGCTTTCCTCCAAAAACTGGTTGGAAAACACTGTCAAACCCAAACCTCACCTTAAAAGTTCCAACAGGAGGGGTGGTACGGTGTTACTTACATTCGGCCGCTGGGTCCTTCATCCTGAAAACTGAAGGGCAGGGGGGAGTCGTAGGCAGCAGCCACAGCAGAAGAGGTGGAGGAGGCCGAGGCCAGGGGTGGAGGGAAGTGGGCGTGGTCGTGGATGCTGCCACAACCCGAAACTATCTGCCAGCTCCCGTAATCCGTAGAGAGGGAGGAACCGGACCGGGTGTAGTCTGCTGCTAACCTGAGAGAGACAGGGGGGACAGAGAGAGGGCGGAGCCGTCAGAGAAGTAAAGACAGAAGACAAAGCACGACAGACAACCTGAATTAAAGACAAGTAGGGTCTTATGCCGTGTTCACACCAAACGCGCCGCGAATAATTTGCGTCATTCGCGCCGCCGGTCTCGCCGGGGACTATTTGTGTTCATTCGCGTGAATTGCACTTCATGGGCCGGAGAGGGGGCGTGGCTAATCACACTTCATGCGCCGGAGAGGGGCGTGGCTAATCACACTTGCTGCGCCGGTGAGGGGGCGTGGCTAATCACCCTGGAAGCCATCAACCATGGAAAAAATAACTTCTATTTCTGCTTAGTACGTGTTGTGGAAGTCACAGATATCCCCGGGAAACTAAACGCGGTCATGTCTGGTTCATAACATTGTCCAAAGGAGCTCCGTGGATTTTATCGAGCTGTATTCCCTGTGTATAGCAAGCCACACGTCGCTGTTTACTACAGCTGTATGAACACAAAATAAACAGATTTTGCTGTGATTCAACTGTAATAAACCGACAAAAAGGGACTCCGAAATAAATACGTAATGATGCCGATTTGTGTAAAAGTCTGAATTCATGTTTTGTTAGTTCTCTCCGCAAGACGACAAGCAAATAACTTTTAAAATACTTGTTTTCTCAATGGAGCTCGGATCGATCGGTGCTATTCTATGCTAACATTGTAGCAGCTCCATCAACACTCACAATAACGTCATCTAGACGTAAATAGGGCAGCGTATTTTTCATTGTTTGTACCATATGGTTTACACACACATTTATACACAGTTTGGTCCGGTCTCTACTAATATGAGGTATCTTAGAGCTCTGGGTGAACACAGACGGCGACAGCATTGGTTTCCTGATTCAACGGCAGGACATCAGTGATGACAGGAGAAACATCTCAACACTGATAGGCCATCGCGCCGCAGCGGCACAGCATTTTTTCGACGAAGTTGAAAAATTTCAACTCACGCGTTTAGGGTGTTTTGTATTTAATCTACTTGCGCGAATAATTCGCGCCGCATTTGGTGTGAACGCACCTTTAGGGAGGTCCGATCGATCGGCAAGCATTCCTTATTGGACGATTTTCGTTCAAAATTGTTTGATCGGTGGTCTCTATGAAGGCTGATCAGAGGACACATCTTAAGTGCAACCCCTACACACTGAAGAGTATGCTTTCTTCTTATTTCAGTAATTTCTGGGATAATGTACTGTATATACATAAAATGAGAAAATGGGTGAACACCACAGGAAGAGAATGTCATGCATGAGCTGCAGTTTCAGGCCACAGGCTCTGATGGTGGCTCCAGAGCTGAAGCGCTGTGCCTCCGGTGATCATCCAAGATCTACATCACCGAAGTTAAGCGCGTGTGTAAAAATAAGGTGGCACGAAAGCTCGGACTGGCTCGTGGGAGTTTCATCAATTCGCTCACCTTCTTCCGGGGACGGCCAATGGGCTGCTGCCGGTGCGCGTGACGCCGTGTTCCGACTGGTTGGAGGAGGAGGAGCTGGAAGACCTTGCCTCGCTGAGTAGGTGGGAGAGGTGCTCGTCCAGCGGGTTCTGTTTGTTCCAGACTACCATCTGAGGAGAGGAGGTGGGGCCTTTCCTCCTGAAGGGGGAGAGAACATGTGAGCTTCCACAGAGCAGCAGGACCACATGCAGCTTGTGATGCAAGTTGGCCTCACAGTTAGGATTAGGTCAGAGAAATAGCTTTGTTCTGATTGAAGTCTATTTGGATTATATAATATTGACTGAAATATTTGACAGTATTACATTTGAGTTCTCTTCAATTAATTCAATGTAACCCCCCCCCCCCCCCCCCCGCCTTTTTATTTTCAGCATTTGTTTTTTATTATACTATTATACCAATAGTATTTTGATTTAGATTTATTAAGTGCCAATGTAGTGTAATGAAGTGGTAATTATTTTATGGTTGTGTGTTTCTCTAATTTTGGAGGATTGAGTACGATTGTTTATGTTTATTGTTTATATGAGAAAATCATCACAAATATTTGAATATATTTCATCTGGCAATTTTTTTAATGTCTAGTAGTGCTCATCCTGGCTGATTTTGTGAAGTAAACATATCTGCTGCTAACCTCACAATCCTCGAGACTGAGCCTTTAAAAATATAAATAATAATAATAATAATAATGCCCACTAACGTCTCCTCTGAGCCAAATCCTGTGGATCATCCCTGTTAAGCATCATGGCTGTGTGAGCTTGTATACTTCAGACTGGTTAATGAACGGTTTGTTATTTGTGGATGTCCTGACCTATGTCAGCATCATAGAACTAGTAACATAGTTACTGTGATAACCGTCCCAAGTTGTAAGATACCGTCTAATAGAAAATGACATAAATAAACATAATAAATGACTGCAGTGTTTTCTTTCAAACTGAACTTCCTGGATCGTGTTTCATAGTCTCGCTGTTACCTGAAGCACGCCAGTTTTAACTGACGAAATATGAATGACTAATTGTAAGAAATTTGAGTAAAAAACTGTAGTTAGTAGATATAATAAAAGTGTTTAATAATTCATAATTAATAATTCATAGTTAGTCATAATCATAAGGGTTTTGAGAATGCATAATTAAGATAAACATAAGCATAAACAAACATGCAGAAGCATGAAACTTCTGCCAAGTGCAGAAGTATAACTTTTATTTTGAAGGATTATTATAGAAGGGTTTAAAACGTAACCGACAGTCATTGAATGTGATGATGAACTCAGAGCCAGACAAGTGAATACGCTCCTGGAAGTTAGCCAATAGCAATTGAGATAGACGGAAGGGGAGGTGTGTCAAACAGGGGTGGGAGGGGTAATTCAAAGTCTTTTTTTCCTCGCTCTCTCTCAGTGCCATGGCTCCCGGACGACAGACGTGTTTCCACCGGAGGAGCCGAGCGAGGTTTTTTGCAAATGGGGTTTTATTGTTTTAATATGTCATAGGAGTGTACACTCCAATGTATAACTGTAATCGTGCTTACATCAGTGGAATTAAATTCCTTATAATTGTAAACCAGTTTTGGTAGCATTATTGGTGCAGCGTGTCGACGGCACAAGGAAGCCGGCCACATGGCTGGCTCGGCCTCCCCTTTGTTATGAGGTAAAAAATACTATCTTAACATAACCTATATCAAAAGGTGCATCTATCAACTTTCCCAAATATACAATTAAAAAGATATATAAGAATTCTGTGAGCCTGTGTGTGTGCGACGCTGACCAGCTGGAGGCCTGGGGTTGGCTGGAGAACAGGTCCACGGTGTCGTTGGTGAGGCTGGAGGCGCCGCCCGCCTCCTCAGTGATGAGGGAGAAGTCACTGCTCAGGCTGGTCACGCTGCCGCGATCCCTCGACTCTGAAAGCAAACACGCAGCGGGACGGTTAGCTCAGCTCCCGACTCCATACACCTCATTTAGACATTAAAAATCCCAGACATTCTGTAACAATGCTGATAACTTCACACCATTATGTCGGACTCTGGATTTAGCTGTGAGGATAACACGAAACTTAGATTTGTTAGCATCACGACTGTGACTGCTCATAGGAAGGACCTGGTACTGTGCAGAGCCATTATTTATGTTATTAATTGCACCTATGCTTTTCCTGTTGTGGCAGGAGCCCCCTGTGCTGTGTTAGGAGCCTCTTAGAGACATATTTAGCAGCTTTTCTCTTCCATTCTTCCTCCAGTTGTGCCAGAAGTGTTTATACATTAAAATGTAAAATAGAAATTACAAGCCATTTATATCTGTGAAGTTGATCAACTATGACATAAGGCAGCATGCTCATGTGAATGCAAGACTCTACTGAAGGTTACGAGCCTGCAGAGCCTAAAGGTTTGTGACGCAAGATGTTCTGGAATCAAGCCCTGCAGATTTCTGAAGAGATGAAAGCTCCGTGTTATCACCCAGAGTCTCTCCGCTTCGTCTCTCAGCGCTCGGAACCTTTGTTATTCCTCATTGCATCAGCCCAGAGGCCAGTGACAGGAGCTCCCACAAGTACGTCACCCAAACATTTGTTATTTTAAGTCAGCACGTTTCCTGTATTTCAATTAACCAATGTATGGAACAGTCACTGTTATAACACCCCCTGGCTCCAGTACCCAGCACCATGAAGCATCCCACCAGTTAGTAGCTTTAACAAGAAGGTGAAATGTAGCTTTCACCAATCAAACATATCTGAGTGCTGCAGGGTTGAGTTCTAAAACATGACAATGAGTCAGCATTTCTTGCCCTTCTGGTTCCTTCGTCTTGAAGTAAACAGGTTCTTTTTTTGGAAGTGAGGCAAAACGCATAAATGCCAAAACCTGAAGTTCCTCAAATGACCACTTGAGGCTTGCTTCAAATCGACTCGATCCCATAGAGCAGCGGTCCCCAACCACCGGGCCGTGGGTCATTTTGTACCGGGCCGCACAGAAAGAATAAATATTATATTATTTCCGTTTTATTGATTATCAGAGTCTGAAAGAAGTTTTATTTTGAAAAATTACCAGATTCTCTCACAATTTCATCTGCCGGTGCCTCTTGACATGTCAAGACGCTTGTCTCGGTCATGCGATACGTTACCTCAAGCTAGCAAAAATGAGTAAATAACTTTTGGAGAGCTTCTTTGCAAAGGGGGAAAGGCCCACTATGGAGACAGAAGAAGAGCAGACAACTAAATGAAAGCTTCATTTAACAGACAATATCAGGAGTCTAATTAAATATCAGGAGTAATTCTGACGCGCCAAGCCCGCTCTGCAGAATATGTGGCGACAGAGGAAGATCAGCTGCTGGAAGTTGTAAATGACGGTGGCCTTAAAAGTATGTCTGAGACAACAACTCTGCTGGTGTTTAGGATTAAAATCAAGGCTGAATATCCTGAGATCGCCACTAAAGCACTGAAAACCCTGCTTCCATTTCAAACATCCTCTTTGTGAAGTGGGATGTTCTGCAGTGACGACATTCAAAACAAAATTACGGAGTAGACTGGATATAAGGAACAGACTTCGAGTGTAATTGTGTCCATTACCGCCAGATGGGACCGTCTCGTTGTAGAGAAACAAGCTCAGGGCTCCCACTGATTCAGCATTATTGTGAGCAGGGTAGGAAATTCACATATTTTTTTGGGGGCAATTTTTGCCCCCACTGACTGAAATCCAGGGGCATTTTCAAAAAATTGGGGGCACTATTTGAAACTTGTGAAATAACATTTAACTTTTGTTCAAAATAATAAATATACTTATTTAGGCTTACAATATATGAGCAATTGTCATCAAATGGCAATAAGACTATTAGGCAGTAGCCTACAGATTCAAAGTGTTTTCTTAGATTTATTTAACAAAAAACAAACATAAATCAGACAATCACATTCAATTTCATTCTTATTTCTTTGTGGTTATTTATTGTTGTTATTAAATGTTTTAAACAACTATTAACATTTATTAAGTCAACGATGCCTTGATGCCTATATACATAAGTCATAGTGTGGAATTTTTGCGAAAAACACTTTTACAGCACCTTAAAAATTAAAAAAATGTGCCATTTGAAGGTACAAATTCAGTTCAGTTTATATTGTAAAATATCTCAATTGACTGTTAGTCAGGTATTATTCATTTCCAGCAACCCTCAAATCAAAGACTAAAGACACGTGACACACAATTTAGGTGTATTTTCCCTTTAACTCACGAGATGCAGGTAGCATGTTTTATACTTAATGTGAATATAATTCATTTAATCTAATTTCCATTATGCAATATGTATACTTTGTTGGCATCTTATTCTGAAAACCGGATGTTCGTCTGAAGAAACCGGATGTTTGTCTGAAGAAACCGGATGTTGTCTCACGGTAATCTTTCTGTTAACTTTCAACGTCCTTCCCTCGCTCCTGATCTGCGTTACCGTGAATGTCAGGATATAGGTGCACTAACATGTAAGTGTCGTGTTTATCCGCCACACCTTGAAGGCCGGTCTGTGAAAATATTGTCTTACATGAAACCGGTCCGTGGTGCAAAAAAGGTCGGGGACCTCTGCCATAGAGTGGATACAAGAGGTGGACGTAGTTTTCGTGATGTCACCCATTGGTTTGTGAACCACGTTTATGAAGCCTTGAGTTTGGCGTTTTGGCTTTTTTGCAACCAGTGAGGGGTAAGTGACCATAGTCACGATGCGCAAGACACTGCGCATCGGCTTCACTTCATTTCAGAGCCTGAGATTGCTGCCTGCTCAATCCCAACAGACCTCCATGTTAAAATGCACAACTTTACAGCAGAAATAAACATGTTTACAGCCGGGTTGAAAAGAACGTTTTGGCGTGTATAGGTAATTTCCCTGTTCATAACGACTGTAAGGGGGGTGAATTTTGATATAAATTATATCAAGGCTTAAAGTTAGGCATAATAAAGGGCGTGGCGTCTTTGAGTGACAGGTGGGTTTTGTCTTAAGTTGCTAGCTGCTAGCCGTCTCCTCTGCTCCACCGAGGTCATGTGACTGTGGTGTAGTTTGTTTATAACCTGACTTTAGCTTTAACTGACACCTGCATTCACACTTTAATAATCACAACGTGATGTTCATTTGTGAAGATTATATTGCTGAACATTACGTGTCAGTGTCATAAACGTTTGTTTGCTGCAGTTTATTTTCTGCAATAATCCAAAATCCAATTAAAACCCCATTGTCTTTTTCTCGAGGGAAGCAGTGCGATGCCAACTACCCTGCAGCACTCTATAATGATGAAATATACTAAATGAATTTGTCTCCTGTATGTAGGCCTGTGTGGAGGGAAGGAGGACTTACTTAACTGGCAGAGATCTTCGACAGTGAAATCACCATCTTTGATGTGAGAGTTCTTCCTCCTGAGAGGAAAAGTAATGATGATGAAATAACAATCGGAGATCAAAAGAAGAGGAAGAATACAGGATTTGCCGAAGGAAGCTGGTTATTCACCGAGTTAGTTATTTACTGTCCAAGTGTTACTATAAACCTTTAGCAACAGACTCGTCTATAGCTTTATGATGAAGACATTCTTAAATACATCATAACAGAAATGCATAGAGCATAATGACACAAAAGAACGTACACGGAGGAACACACCTCTGTTTCTTAACAGCTGAGAACTTCTCTGAGACGATGTGCTTCAAAAAATTGAAACAAAAAAAGAAAATCTGAGGGAGACAGAAGAGTTTGATCAGAGGGGAAACAGTCCTGAAACTCATGGAGCAGTAGTCATATGTACTACAGTTGGCTGTGACCAGCAGGTACAGCACCGTGAGAGGAATGTGCCTGTAGGAACATGATCGCTGACTAGATTTCATTCTGTTGGTAGAAATTGGCTGTTTAAAAAAGAAGCCCTCTCTTTTAGAGTTTCTGGACTGACGACTAAATATGATGCTAATGTTGATATTTTAGACAACGGACACCTTTTCTCCAACCATGTGTATGACTGATAGTACATTCATGACAACAATACCATATCTCTATTATATTTAACCTTTGTTTAACCAGACAAGTCATGCATTGATTTGAATTATTTTTTATAAGATAATTTCATAGAGCATTTGTGACCATGACATGTATATGAGCAGGACATTTTACTTTCAGAGAATAAAATTGGAATCAGTTGTCTTTCTCTTGTGGTACTGTGATGTCTTTTGTCTTGGAATCAAATTAAAAATGTAAAATAATTGTGTCTGTGGTGTGATGAGGTTGATGCGATCTTGCAAAAGCGAAGCCATTTGGTCCCTTGACATAAAACAGATTTTTCGAGTTTTTTTCTCGGAAATTTGCGAAGCTGTGTCATCGTAGCCGTAGAAAGAATAAAACTTACCTCCTCCCCTTTGGAGAGTCGATCTGGCAGCATGTGACTAGAAATAGAAAAAAGAAGAATGCACCGCATCACATGCCAGCTGCCACTTGTTTATGCAAAAGAAACTACTCAACACAGAATCCCATGCTCTCCATGTTAGAAAGTCTTTCAACATGAATGAATCAATCGTGAATTCATCTTTTTTGATGCAAGTAGTTTTAGAGAAGTGGGATCCAAGGATGATTAAATAGCTGGCTAGATAGCAGTAGGGCTGAGAGAGAAAAGGCTTTTTGGAATTAGGACAAACTGGCCCTTTAATTCAGCCGATCAAAGTATGAGTCGAAGACTTCTCTGGGGATCGTGGTGGGTATCATAAAACAGCCATGAAAGAGTGCAGAAATCAAAAAGACTACTCCACAGCTGGAGTAATCTGGAGTCCAGATGTGATTCAGTTGTGATGGCAGCAGCTACAGCACCTCTGGCCACTCCCTCTGGCTCTCTGCTTCATCAGACTCCTTCCTCACTCCATGGCTCAACAACAAGGAATGCCCTGGGCAAGTCAAATGCCACCTCGGGCTGCTGAATCTCACCTGCCTGAATAAAGCACATTGTTTTTTTTCCTGGGATGATGATGGAAGTAGTGAAGCAGTGAGCCTTCTTATAGATTGGATTGTTTAACTTGTGTCGTTTTTATTGTGATCTACAAATAAACTGAACTTGAGCCATCTCGCTTCCTTCTCATCTTTGTTGAGAGTTGCACATGTGCAGTACCGATCGGGCACACGGGGAGAAAATGGCAGCGGGTAAAGGAGATGTTTACGAGCTGAAGCAGAAGCGAGCATTTTAGTTATCCTGGTTTCATTAGATAGAGGATGTGGCCAGAACTCCAATTATGTATCGTGCAGTTCAAAAGCAAGTTCCAGAGCAAAGCGGAAAAACACGACTGTTAACTTCAGTCTTTCGTCTTCTTAACCACAAATAAATAAAACAATCGGTATAGCGGCAAGTAAAAACTGACTTTGGGCAAGAAAGAAAAAAAAATATATATATATATATATATATATATATATATATATATATATATATATATATATATATATATATATATATATATATATATATATTTTAGGGGTGTAACGGTTCACAAAATTCACGGTTGGGTTCGGTACGATACAGTGGAGCCACGGTTCGGTACAGTAGAAAACTATAAATGCCAGAGAAATGTACTTGATTTTAAAATATATTTATTCATTACAACTAACATCATGAAGTTATTCTTTGACTTTGAACAATGATGGAACTATACCTGAGTGACTCATCTTCTGGGGTGTCTTCTTAGCAACACATAAGCATAAAAAACAAAAACTGCTCCTTCATGTTATGTAGTATTGTTACTTACATCTTGCTTACATCTTGTATTGTTACTTACATCTTGCAAAAGAGATTTTTAATCTCAATGGGACTACCTGGTTAAATAAAGGTTGTTTTTGTTTTCAAACGTATTGTTCGGTTCGTCATGCGTACCGAACCGTGAGCCTCGTACCGAACGGTTCAATACGAATACGCGTACCGTTACACCCCTAATATATATATATTAACGTTGAACCCAGCACACACAACCACCCTTCTCTTCTTCTGCTGCTTGGCCAATGTCCCGAGGGCTTGGGCAAGCCTGCTGATGTATAATTACATGGGCTAGCTTTCTATGAGATACCCTGCTGGTAATCATGAAAAGGAGAACCCCGGAAGCGAGAGCGAGAGAGAGATACAGTGATTGTGTGTGAGAGGAGAGTGGGAGGATACAAGATGTGGTCAAGAGCGACGCCAGAGTCGTACTACTCGTCTCATGTTGTCCCGGCCTTCCTCTCCCCTCTGCTTCATCAGCCGGTCACTTCTCAATTATGCGTCGCAGATAAACGGTGCGCCTCAAACCAGAGAGAAGCTGCGAGTGCACCTCTCAAGTATGTGATAGAAAATGTCATTATGCTGTATAATGTTCTACTGTGACTTGATTATATGCTTTATTCACTACTGTACTGAATGTCGGCCACATCTTCCTTCAAAGGAAGAATCTGGAAGGGAGTGCTGCGAGAATGTTTAGATTAGATTAGACTTAAATCTAAACTCTGGTGAGTGTTGTTGTTTAGAGTAGATCAGTGATCACTGAGTGTTTAGCTTAGAGGTAGTAAACCACAGGATCTATAGATTAGGATCTGTAGCAAATGGTTTATTACTATTGTAATACTATTGTAAAATGTGTAGATTAGAAACAATCCAGATGTCTTGGTGAAACACACCTCCCCCCCTCTCTTTTGATGCTCTGACCCTTTAAAAGTGTACTCAAACGGGACACAGGTCACTCTCTCCATCCCACAGACAACACAGGCACTCTGTGTGATGATTGAGTCTTCTCTGAGCAGAGAGTAAATACTTTAAGGACAAACTTCTTTTCTCAATGTTTCTTGTTTCAGTATTATAGGACTCACTCGGTACTATTGAATAGTTTTTTCCACCACAAGTATTCATGTCAGCTAATGCAGCGTGAGCTCATGACATGTTGACGGTGATGATGATGACGATGATGATGTGTGTGATTTTGTGTTTCTTTTACCCGAAGAGGAACCAGTCGTAAGCGATGGTCAGGTACAGGATCTCGGCCGGCTCCAGGCTGGCGTGCACGGCGCCGTCCTGAGAAAGAACACACGAGGAGAATGAGTCACAACAGCCCACGTTAAATGACACGGCGTGGGCCGATCGGCCACGGGATGTCACGCAGCCACGGACATTTCTATTCGGTCTGAAAAGATGTGTGTGTCAGGAGCTTCCAGCATGGAGAGAAAGATTACATATTCATAACATACGGCTTCCATTTTTAATAAAGGCAATGAACACGGAGGCTAATCCAAACGCGTGTTTGAAGAGGTAAATTGGATGTATGTGGAGGAGTCTAAAGTCACGAATGAATATGGGAGGGGGGTGGGGGAGAAAAAGTTGGAACTTACTGCCCACAGGGAGAGCCTGAGGAGAGACACAAAGAGAGGCGTGCGGTCCCAGCCTGATATGCAGTGCACCAGGAGGCCACTGTCATCTAAAACAACACACATCACCATCGAGGTCAACAGCAACTCTGGTTAGAATAAGGCCCACGCTCAGTAAATCATTGTTCAAATAAACATTTGGAATAGTGCAGCTTTAACATTCTGAACCCCAAAACATTCTTTAAAAAACAATCTTAAAAAATACAGCATTTATAATAGCCAGACGTTGTAAAAACAGACATTATGGTGGAGTCCTTAACTTTCTGACGGTCCGTCTGGAGAAGCAACCAAATCAAAACCAAAGCTTAAAGTTGAAGACTTTATATTTCATCAAAATGACTTTATTCGCAAAAATCAAAAGGATAATTTTGTGGGGGAAGTGTTCCTTTTCCATTTCATTGTCTACATGAACTATCAATGAAAGAAACCAATCAGATGAAGTAGTCATCAGCTGCAGAGCTCTGCTACATTCTAACTTTAACACCCAACAATACTTAACTAACATTATCTGCTGCTACTCTCACAAACAACCTACCATCACTGTTGATGATGTGCAGCAGCAGCTTCAGGTAGTTCTGGGTCTGCTCCACCAGGTCCCACGACTGAAACACACACAAGAGTAAATGCACTGTTGGTACAACAGAGAAATTAAATGACAGGGATTTTTTTTTTAACCAGACAATGTTCCTCTTAAAGCAGCACCAATCATCTTCCACCACATCTGTCAGTCAGTATCATACAGTCTATCCTGCACCAGCTTGTTCCAGCTTTTTGTTTAACCAAATTAAAAATCTTAGACAACTCTCCAGGTTTACGCCATCATGGAGACACCATCATTGCTCCAAAAGTCAGCCTTCCATGTGGTCTTTTTTGGATTAGAAAATGAAGGTATGTGGGTTTGAACACACGTTTGGAAGCACAGCCTGAGTCAGTGAGGTTTAAACCGCACTCAAACTATTACTGCATGTGTGCAAGTGCTCATCTGAATCGCGGCCGAAGCACTTTGCGGGGTCGAACAACAGATGGCACTGACGCACCACAAACATGACACAGAGAGAGAGTCCCGACTGAGAAGAGCAGAGCCAGGCATGAGGTGAGAAGAGAAGCGGTAACCTGGTATCGAGTCCAGTCGATGTTCAAGTTTTGAGTAAAGCACATGGGGATTGTCAAAGGAGCGTCCACGTAGTCCTGTCGGAGGAGACACAGTGACGTCAGAATGATACAACAGAGCGGAGCGACTCTTTAATGACGGACTGAACAGACAGTCTCCCTACCTGATTCCAGTTGAACACCAGACCCTCTGCTGTGTAGTCTCTGTCTTTGTAGTCCTTAAAAAACTCACACCCTAAAAAGGGAAAGAAAAAAACAAATTCACACACTTTTATTTTTTAAGCTGAAGCCACAGAATGTGACCCTTATCTTCAAAACTAAAGTCAGAAATAGTTACCGGTTCTGCTTTTTTTACTTTCCGGTCCCGCTACAGGCAAACTACTTGAACAAATCATAAAAGTCACGGGTTGGATCGTAACACAGGCTCGAGTCAAAGATCTCGGATCAGCACACATTTAGAAACAAAAAGGAGAAAACTGAACTTTTTGAGATCCACGATCACGCTGTTTTGTCACCGATACCAACAGCTGATCATATTAGCAGATACAGATTGTTTGGTTTTGTTACAGCAGCTGGTCTACAAGGCTCCACACTATTTGTTTTTCTCCACCATCCCCAAAATCCCTTCAACCGCTCTGAAGTCAGAGTAAACATCAAGAATTCTAAATGTTGTCCTCTTACTTTGTTAGTCATTTATAGCAGGGTTTATAGCAGGATTCAAATGAAAGGAAATCACGGATTATATTTGTATTGATATAACAAATCTTGTCTTTAGTAGTTTTAATGATGTATCATAAGCTGTTTAGAGCGAGTGCTAAACAGCTCACAATTCATCTCTAATATCGGTTTATATTGCTGAGTAAAGAACTTTACAAAAACAGTAAAAACAACAAAATGAAACACTGTTTAGCTGCTGTTTCAGGACAGCGCCGGTCGTTGTACATATCCACAGTGAGCCAATATCTGCCCATAAACCGCATCACTTCTATTTATGGGCCCAGCTCCAGTGGAGTGACTGAGAAGAGGTCACAGTGGGAGTGTACCTGGGTAAGGCACAGAGAGCAAGGTGAAGTCTGCATAGCGTTGGACCTTGTCCGCCTTCTCAGACGACGTCACGCTGCAGAGAAAGATGCAAAGAGACAGGTGAGACACACTGGGAGCATTCAGGGGACATTCAGCATTTTAATACACAACACTTTTACATAACAGAGGGCCATCTTATTGGCCTAAACTGCTGATCTCAGCTAAAGCAGGATCTATGTACGTTTTGGCACATTATGCAAAAAAAACTATGATTGGCAGTGAGACCTTATTTTGTGAAACACTGTCTAGAATTGCAGTTCACAATAGAAATACATTGTATTACTCTTTTTTTTTTTCTTTTTTTTTAATATATATATATATATATATATATATATATATATATATATATATATATAAATATATATATATATATATATATATATATATATATAAATAAAACTGCTCACCGTTTCCTGTCTTCTAGCATAAACATGATTCTATACCATTCCTTTCATCCTTCTTTAATTTGTCCTGTATGTTCACAGCTCTATTGATCATTCCCTGAGCACACTGTATACACCCAGTCTCCTAAACGGTGACCTAGATCAGTGATTTTCAACCGCTGTGCCGTGAGAGATCGTCAGGTGTGCCGTGGGAAAATGTCCAATTTCACTTAATGAGTCCAAAAAAAATATTATTGAGTTGTTGCAAATACGTTGCCATTGTTGAGCGTCTGAGCTGCAAGATAGTGGCTGGCTAAGTAATAAATACTCTTCCATGCCAGTCGGTGGCAGTAGGTAGCGCAGTAATGACGTGTTCATTTAGGACAGTAGAATGAAATGACGCGCGGGAGAGGTTGAGGTGACAAGACGAACAGCGATGGAGAAATATTTGAAAAGTAAAAATGCAGACTCTGAACTTGGCCCTGGACAAAATAACCCAGATGTAAAGCCTCGTAAGGATCAACACATGTAGAGACTTGTCATTAAATTGTCAGCATATATCCAGCCCTCGGTACAACGGCCCGCCAGAAAATATTATATGTTCATCATAACTGGCCCGCCACACCAGAGCTCCGGGACGAAAAGTGCCGATGTGAGCTGACTTATTGTGCAACATAACAAAGCATCTCACTGCACTGAACCTCCAGCTTCAGGGAAGTGTGATCACAGACACGTATGATGCAGTAAAAGTCTCCACCGCTGTGTTCCTGACTGCGCATTTTGCTGATAAACTGGGCGCACTTGGCACTCGGTGATTTACCGACTTTGCAGCTCAGCAATCCGTTTGCAGTTGACGTGGAAAGAGCACCTGTGGAGCTGATACACCTCCAGTGTAATGACACTGAAGGCAAAGTATGACTCTGAGGGCGCTGCACAGTTTCCAAGCTTCATCCCCGAAACGATGCCTTAACTCCACCTACATGCTGCTCAAATGCTCTGCATGTTTGGAAGCACATACCTGTGTGAAGCTTTTCTCTGTGATGATGATGAACAAAAACCCACACAGGAGTCGTCTCACTGATGCTCACCTTTACTCCATCTTGAGGGTTTCCACAGAACCTAACCCCAGATATTAATGAACTGGCAGCAAGAAAAGATGCCAAACATCTGGCTCTGGCACATATGCAGAAAATAATGTAGCCTAACTAAACATGTATTCTTTTTGCACTTTGTCGAATATCCTTTCTATCCTGGTTATTAAATGGTGACTCTATTTGGCCCTCAACATAGTCACAATTTTTAATTTTGTCCCTCCCTGAGGTTGAGTTTGACACCATGGCATATATGTTGTATTATGCTAAAAGGTGTCATTTTGTAACGTTGTTGGTGTGCCGTGGGATCTTTTCAATGTAAAAAATGTGCTGCGGCTCAGAAAAGGTTGAAAAACACTGACCTAGATAACAGAGAGACAGGATGTGGATAAACTAGTCTGTACTGTTCCTTACTTTAGGCCAAACTTAACCTTCTTGTTCTCCACCATCAGGTCACAGATGTAGCGAACCGAGAGGTAACGTAGCAGCTTAATGTCGAGGCCTCGAACCTTGTCAAAGAGCTGGGAGTCCCCGTTCCTGAGGAGGGGGGAGGGGGGGGGGGAATGATGGGTAGGTGTTTTACTAGTCAGTCACATATAACTTCTCAGCACTTCCATTGTTGCGTTTTCTTGTTGTCTAAAGGAATTCGTGTCACACAGTGTCTGATGCTTATTGTACACTATTCTATCTAAAGGTCGACTACATGAATGTTCTCTTCTGGGTTTTTCAAATAGAAATGCCCACTCAGCCGTTACTTGGTTACCGGCATAGACTAATCAATAAGGTTCGGAATATTTGTGAATGCTAGCACTAGCTGAGTCAACGTTAACTGTGCTGAATTTAGAAATAACTGAACGGGTTGGATTGGCTTTTTTTGAGTACCGGTATGTGTACTCAGGTGCTCTGCGAAGTAAAATGACTGTTTTTTGAATGGAGTCTTGGAGACACAACAGCTTCAGTTCCCCGTCAGAAAAGGCTGTAAGGAAGTAAAGACGTTATGGACCTTTCCGACTGGGAACTGAAGCTATATTGTTATTTTCAAAGCCACAAGACTCCATTAACAAAAATAGGAATTTGACCTCCAGTGCTATAACTTTCAGATCTGAACCACAGCAGTACCGGTACATGGCTAAGCTTCCGTGCTGGTACTAAGTTACTGTAGGTAGTACACTGGTCAAGGATATTTGTGTATATATGTAGCAGTGTCATCATGCAGAAACCTAGGTCAGGTCACATGGGAAAGTATTTATAGAAGCACTTGGGAAATAGTACCGGTATTTTGATGCTGAAACATGTGCTTTGACCAAAATTTGAATGTTATTGAATGATATAGAAAGCTAAAAATGTTTAAAAATAATAGTGCAAGGCAAGTTAATGCGTTATTATTGCGTTAACGCATTAATTAATTAACGCCGGCAATTATTTTATAGCACGTCAACGCATTTTTTTATTTTGAAAGTCTGGCAGCGGTGGAGGAATGGAGACTACTGGACATCGCTGTGGTAAAGTCAGCATACACTCAGATCTTCGTGGTCAACTCAGCACACTTACACTTTAGTGCACCTATATGCTGAAATTCACCGTAAACGCATTTAAACGGCACGGATCGGGAGCGAGCGAAGGACTTTGAAAGTTAGCGGAAACATTAACGTGAGACAACATCCGGTTTATTCAGACAAACATCCGGTTTTCAGAATAAGATGCCAACAAAGTATGAATTATATTCACATTAAGTATAAAACATGCTGCATCTCATGAGTTCAAGGGAAAATACACCTAAATTGTGCGTAAAGTGTCTTTATTCTTTGATCGCTGGGTAACCATCATTACCTCGGAGTTACAGCATTATGTTGATGAACAGTAGAGCTGCATTCATATGCTCTGACTGTCATGAAGACACAAGAAATACATTTAGATGAAACGTGCTGAAACATGTTATTCCTGTTGCACAGCAGTGGAACGTTTCACATAAAGTCAGCACACTGAGCACAGAGAGTGAAGAGATAGAACTGCTGCTGTGTGAAGAGAATACTGCTGTTAAAAATAACCTTATTTGTTTAAAGTGTTTACACCAAATGTTATTGACCTTTTGTTCATATAGCAGTACTTTTAAAATAAAAGTGCACAATACACTACTTTTGAATTCATTATTGAACTTTGCCATAACAATGCGATTAATCGAGATTAAAAATTTGAATCGTTGCCCAGCACTAAAAAATAAATGATGGACCTGCCCTTTAAAGTCCTTTGATTACCTGACTGCACTGTCATCCTCTGGAACCTCCTCAGACTCCGTGTCATCGGTGCCCCCTAGAAAAAGCAGAAGCATACAAGATGAACGTCTAATGACAAAGACTCAAACTCTGTTCATCATTCAATTTTACAGTTTGAGAAAAAGCAGGCAATCCTGTTGAAAATGAATTGAGTGTTTAACACAATACCATTCAGAGCAAACATTTTACACACATTTTAGGCAGATATAAGGGACGGAATTGTGCTGGAAACATAAAATACTACTACTACTAGTGCTGCTATTACTGTTATCTTGGACTCTTCTATACTAAGTCACATTCAGGTATTTAGTTATAAAGGTTATGACATTTATATATGATGGCCCAAAAGTTACAATTAGTAAGAAATCTAGTTTTAGATGCATTTTTGTCTAAAACATTTAAAAGAAAGAAATCTGCCGATATGTTAAACCAGTATGTGTGAGGCTCCAGCAGGACATAGTGAACGTTTTACTACATCCATAGATGAAGATCTACTCTTTTGTTCAGCATACAGGTGGTCACAGCATTAAAATATTACAGATACTCCTGTTTGTAACAGATGGATGTTGACAACTTATCCACGAAGCACGTTTCTAATCTCACTTTCACACTGATTCAAGCTAAATCTGCTGACGTATCATCACCCTCAGACTCACAGTTAGTGTGCGTGTGTGATTCAAAACAACTTGTGATCAATTAGAACAGTGTTTAGAAACACTCCAGAACATTTGCACTGCCTTCGACGTCGCCTGATATCATCATGAATAGCTAAACAGATATAGATTTGATGAATCCCTACTTTCTTTTGTGCATGCGTATATGTAATACTTTATAAATGAGACCAAATGAAATCATTGAGGAGTGAACATCTCATTCTTTTCACTTCCTCTCATCAGTAAAACATACAGAGGTGTGCTCTTGCCTTTCATATCAGACTCAACGTTATAAGAAGACTACAAGTATCAGAACTATGTGAACATTCAGGCTCCCTCGTGTGGCTCAAAGGTGTACTGCAGATCAAGATACAAACAATTAAAAAGATAATATTCTACTAATGCAGGGATTCCCAAAGTGAGCTGCCTCTAGGGCAGTGATTCTTAACCATAGGGCCGCGGCCCATGATTGGGCCGCGAGCGCCACCTAGAGGGCCGCGAAAAACGTTCAGTTTTGCACCTGTGGGCCGCGAGGGCCGCGGGACCGCATAGGTTATCAATTGAAGACACCAGAGATATCACTGTTATCCACGAGACGCTCAGTTACAATACAGCTTCCCACCACCAGGTGGCGGTAATGCGTCAGTCAGTTGTTTAACAAGCTGCAATAAGCAGAAGAAGACACTCAGCTAGCCGCTAGCCTGTAGCGAAAGTTATGGATAAGTTATTAAAAAGAAAAAATGAAGACGACAGTAGTGCCAAACCCCCAAAAGTCTAAATGTGTGCGCAAGTACAACCCTGACTTTCTTAAGTTTCTTAAGCTTTGTGAACGGAGGCAACGAGGCAGAGCCGAGTGCTCAGTGTGTGGAATGTGGGCTAATGCTATCAAACGAAGCACTGAAGCCTTCAGAAATAAAGAGACACGTAGCGACGAAACATCCAACGCTCGTGGGAAAGTCTGTTGGGCTTCTTGTTGTGTATGCAGGTTTACATACACATGATAATAAATGTCTTTGTGATCATCACATTGTATCATCTCATTTATTTAACAAGGGTTTTGCCTGTTCAACACCGGCGTCCTCCATCCCCTCCCCTTCCGTTCCTACGGCTTGTTTGCGCAAATACGTCACAAAACATGTCCGTGTTTGGTATCCCAGCATGCCCAAAATCCTCATCTTTGCAAAGAAATCATCGATTTTCTTTCATTTCTTATGGTTTCTCCACAAAAGGAGCCCACACACACACTGTCCAAAGTCGCCATAACCGCTGCAAGTCGTATCTTGCAGCATTTCGACGGAAAAAGACACATTACAGACCCGACAACGTGCTAGCGGATGTTACCATGGAGCTACTGCCTTCAGAAAACGCTAGTACTTATAGTACAAACCTTATCCTCCTCTTCCATAAGCCGTCAACCAACGTTTGCGTAACTGAGCTATTCTCATTCTCGTTCGTGCGCTCGGTCGCAGCCATTAAGCACAGCAAGTCCGCTACTCACACACCATGTCTTCCACCATATATACATAGTTTTTGCAATTTGTAAAGGCTAAAAATAAAAGGAAAATAATATAATATCACAATATAAAGGGAGAAACACCTTTAGTGTGTCAGAATATCATGTGGTTACCATGTGTCCATTTGGGTCTCCAAATGTCCTTTTAGAGCTCCGCCTGGATCTCTTCATGGAAGAAACTCTGTAGAATGGTCATACTTTGTCCAATCTTCTTCAAATTTGAGGCAGTTGTTCACTGATAGTGTAGTTGCAGCCCTATACTGTCCTTTACCTGTACAGATACAGCCACCGGCAGTTATTTATACTGAAAGATACTTTTTTATTTTATGCAGACAAAAATCTTAAATTTGTATTGACTCCAAAGGCCCACTGCTCTGTTTCTGTATGACCTACAGGTTGTCTGACACTTTTGATGCATATAGTCAGAGTGGGCCCCGGGACACTTTGTACTTGAAAAGTTGGGCCCCGAGGTCAAAAAGGTTAAGAACCCCTGCTCTAGGGGGTGCGCGAGAGGAAAAGTGTAATGGCGGTCTGATGGTGTAATAATATTAAATATTAAAAAAAATGTAATTTTAATTTAAAAACTGTCAGGTGGGACATCTGAAGCTATCAGTCGTAAAAGAGGAGAGGGACAGAGAGAGAGAGAGGAATCGGAGGCGAGGGGAACGGAGAGGTGCGTTGGGGAGAGACCGGGAGAAGAAATCGAGCCAGAGTCAGAGGAAGATGAGACGGAGGAGACCGAAAAGGAGGAAGGGATAGCACAGACAAATCGGGAGCACATCGGCCCATCGCGGCGTCAAGGTGAAAGAAGAGGAAACGAGAGAGAGCATCAGACTGGGAAAACAAGAGGAAATATGATGAAAAGTATCTGTGTCTGGGCTTCACTTGGATTGGCAACGCAGATTCCCCAAAGCCACAGTGCGTGGTGTGCAGTGAGGTTCTGGCTAACAGTCTGAAGCTCTTATTTACGTCGCCACCTGAACACCAAGCATGCCAGTGCAAGTCAAAAGCCCCTTACATTGTTTATATCGAAATCGGAGGAGTTACAAAACAGCCAAAATCAACTGGAGTCTCATTCATGTGTTGGGTCTATAAATGACGCACTACGGGTTCATATCTGGTTACAGAATAGCGAGAAAGGGGCTACCGCACACAATCGCCGAAGACGTGTGCTTGCCAGCTGCCAGAGAGATGGTGGAATGTATGAATGGGGAGAAAGAAGCAAAAAAGTTGGACATGATCCCGGTGTCCAACAACACTGTGTCGCCGCATCGATGCTTTGTCCGAAGACATCCTGGCTACATTAGTCGCTCATTAATTGTAAATTAAATGTGATAATCTGCCTCTGAGCCTGTGCGTGTGTCCTCGCATCCGTATTGCTCTTTAAAAGTGATGCCTTGTGTCACTGAAAGTTATTGAAACTTTGTTGCAGTGTTTCAGGGCGTTTTCACACCTTCAGTTCGTTTGCTTTGTTGCAGTTGCTCCTTTGTTCGGTTTGTGTTCACACTGCAACATTTAACAGCGGACTAAATCTTGTAAACAAATGCCACGCGCGAGCAAACTGTTCACTCATTGGTCCGATTCTTATGCGCTATAAAGGCTTAAAAGGCTCTGTTGCTTCTTTTTTTTTTTTTTTATTAAGGGGGGGGGGGGGGGGGGGTGCGCGAACCCGGTCGGGATGTAGAAGGGGGTGCGCGGCCTAAAAAGTTTGGGAACCGCTGTACTAATGTATCTCCTGTTGGTCCTGACCCTGCTTTGGAAATTAACTAGAATATACTACTTATCTTCAGTAGATGTGTAGAACATCCACAGAACCTCCTTCAGCAGAATGTTTTGAGTTTGTCACAATAAATACAGAAAAGACACTCTCTGGTTGGTTGTTTGGAGAAAGGATGCACTTACAATTCTGATGACATCTAGCTCTCGTTCTTATGGAGCTTGAATGAACTTATTGTAAGTGCTTTGAACAAAGGCATCTGCCAAATGAATGGAAGTACTGTAAAAGCCCAGCCAGCCTCTCCACCTCACTTCATTTGCTGATAGCTCACAAAAGGTGCTGCAGGCCGTGTCTTAGAGAAGAGATGCTGATTACTACAGGAGCAGATCGCCACTGCAACCTGACAGCAAGGAGCTGGACTTCTGATTTGAAGTGACAAATATTATAACAATAATATATAGATTATAATAATAACATATAGAGCAAATAGAATGACACTCAACAGGTGGATAATCAGGCGTAGCCCTCAATACAATCAGGAGTTTCGAGCCTTTTGATTGCTCACTGCTGTGTGCGAGCGACTGAATATCATTTCTGTAGTTCTGCCCGTCACTTCTATTGCTCATCAAACAAGCAATCAAAGCCATCATTTAAGTCAAATTAATGAACCGACAACTAGTTTGACTTGATTGATGATTTCAGACATTTGATATCTCCAGGTTCTGGCTGCTTTTATTGTTATTACATGTGAGGGAATTAAATATGTTGAACAATGCAATACGTTTAAAGGAATACTTCACCCCCAAAAATGATAATTTGTATATCAGTTACCCAACCCAAAGAAGACTTCTCTCTCATGCTGCCACTGTGAGTAAAACCGAGATCACTAGAGAACGCGTGCATCTCCCCAAAACCTCCCTTTCTAAAACACTTCTGCACAAAACAAGCTCACGCTCACGCCTGTGCAGGTGCGCTACTCGTCCGGACGAGTTCGAAGCGCTCTAAATAGTTTGTGAACAGATGTTTGGATTTAGTTTTACTTCCATTCATATGGTTATATTGGGGGTATCGCAGCATTCTGAGATGCAATAGTCGGAGAACTGATCCTACTGACGAGTAGTAACACAACGGTATTGTCCTTCAAAAGAACCGGAAACAGTGTTGCTGCATATTTTACTCCAGCTAACATTCTCAACGTACTTCTGAATGAGGCTAACCAGTCTCTTACAGGAACACTGTGACTCAATAGGAAAAGTTTGACAGCCGTTGACAACTGATGCAACTATTAACAAGTCAGAGAGGAAACAAGGAAGTGCAACCTCTCGTGGAAAATAAGTTGGCCGCAACTTCCCCTGGTTTAGGCTAAACTTAAGTTGTTGTGTGACGAGGGATGTCATGAGACCCGATACTTCTACGATAGAAGATGTCCATGATAATGCTGCACCGTGAACAACAAATCTGTGTAGAAATCAGCAGCAGGAGGGCAAGCTAACGTTAGCGGTTAGCAGCCGGTGAGCTGCTTGGGCTAACAGAGAAAACGGCTAAAGCTAACGGAGGTTACATTATGATGTGTTCAAGCTCTGTTCAATAAAAATAAAGGTAGCTATGACGGGCCCCAGTGCACGCTATTAACTAGTTATGAAGCACTGATGCACCATTAGGAATAGGTTATATATAGTTTACCAACAATGTGTTGGATGTTACAGTCAAATGAGAGTGTGTGTGTGTGTGTGTGTGTGTGTGTATGTGTGTGTGGGGTACCTGAGAAGATGTAGTTGTAGCCCGTGCGTCCATACAGCTCCCCCCATCCCGCCAGAGTGGACGACCGGCAAATATGCTGAGATGTGGGAGAAACAATACGGGATCAGACTGTTGTCTCACGGCTCATACGAGCAAGTTCTTCCAAGAATGATTAGTTGGTCACCTAACCAGCCTGAACAAACATGGAGGTATTTCTTACTTTGGCGTCAGCCCAGGTTGTAATGCTGATGTTATTTCAATTTCACATTCTCTGCAGCAGTGAGGTTTAAATGTAGAGAAAACTCATTTGTAAGTATTGAATGTGTTGATGGACTTGCCATCAGCTCTCAACATGTCTTCAGTTGCTGTTAAACACGTCTAGAGAAGGTGTCCTCACGCCAACAACAAAAGGTAATTTTCCTGACTGATGTTTGTGTGATTGTTCAACTAGAACTGGATTCTAAATGGTACACAACATGTAACTAGGTGGCGCTGCAGTTGTTACGAAACGCCTCCTCGTCAACCTCTCTCTGTCTCAAATACAACTTGTTTCGCGATTCACTGTTCAGTGATTTGGCGTGCGTCATCATGGCAAAATAACGACACCTACTGTCGCAGGAACTGCACATTATAGGCCTGTAGTTGAGATCAAAATGAAGGTGGGTGTGGTCTGAGCAGGGGCTCCAGAATAAGGGCTATAGGAAGGAGGTGGGCGTATTGTTAGGGACCCAAGCATGTGTCAAATTTGGTGCAGTTTGGACACGTTTATTATCAATAAACTTTCAAAAAACAAGTGTTGGCGCTCTGTGCAGGCGCGGGGCGGAGCTTTGGGACATGTGGTCTGCAGCGGGCCTTTCCAGGCCAAGGCTCATTGACCGCAATTCACTTTTACTGCTGGATTCATGACAACCAAACTCTTCTTCACTTACCTGGAGTCAACAAGCGATGAGCAGTTCTCGTCAACGCTGCAAGCAGCACTTCTTAATGCGATGCTCTAATCGGCCACGCCACAAACCGGCACTGTACTAGTTAACTAAAGCCAGCAGGGCTGCAAATATAGATTTTTTTTGTTGTTGTTCAATCTGTAGATGATTTCCTGGAATAATCGCAGAATTGGTTGGTCGATAAAATGTCAATTAGTGTTTCCGAAAGCCCAAGATGACATCCTCAAATGTCCTGTTTCCAGAGAATTTTGCCTTTTCTTTCTTAAAAAATTACTCAAACTGATTAAGCGCTTATCAAAGTAGTTGGAGATTAATTTAACAGATGACAACTAATCAATTCATGGAATATTCATCGCAGCTCTGGACACGGAAAGAAAACACAACGGAAACAGACACAAAAACAGCTTCTAGACATACTGGCATTTACACTGGTAATCTACAATATTACTAGTGCAGGGACTGACTGCAGACAAAGTGAAGTGAGGAGCAGCAGCAGTACCTTGCCATTGTAGAGGATGACCGGACAGACGAACCTCCCTCTGCAGCGAGCCAGCTTACTCCGGTTCACCAGGTCCTGCAGCTTACTGATCTGCACTGTGCTCTCAAACCTGCAAACACAAACCACCACACGTTCTGCGTCAGTCCACTTAGTCACTTCAACATGTGGAGAATACTATTATAAAGCACTAGGCTACCACTGCTGACACCTCTGTATAATCCACTGTTCTCATCTTCTGAGGTTACAGATAATTGGAGGACATTCAGACCTAACAACCACTGATTATTCTGTTACATTAACCAATACCGGTACATCTTAACGGCCAGCCTGCGGTTGACACTTCAATGATTATCTGAAGGCATGAATAAGGTGCAGTGTCCATTTAAAAAGACCTCATGATCGTCTAAGATAATCAACGCTTTTCTGTGAAAACGACGTATCGACGTATACGATGCAGAAAGCTTTCAAACACTACTACATACACTAATACATACTACATGTCATTACAAATAATAATACTGCCTAGAAAGCCCTTTGTAAATATGTATATCATTCTAAATTTTTCAATTGAACTCCACTCTGGTCAATTGACCAGAGTTTAAAAAGAAACTCTGGTGTTGCCATGAATAATTTAAATGTTATTTCAGCAGTTTATTACTTTGAATCGTGGGAAGCTGCAAGACAGACGTGAAAATATTTCGCTTCGAAGAAAAATGTCCCGAGCTCACGAGGGGTTTGCCCGACGAGAAATCTTTTTGAATACAGTCTATGAGAGCCTTTGTTGTGAATACCGGGTTTCCTATGTTAAAGCACATCATCTATTTTCAGCAGAATGGTGGAAAATAGCTCAACCTCATTAAACAGCAGTGAGAAATAAGGACTTATTGAATCACTGAAAAGCTTTTTCCATTTCCGGCTACAATGTGACCTCATGTGACGAAACAGTCACCTCATCCCCTCTGCTGCTTTGACGCTATCAGAGGGGCCGGTAGATGGAGGCTGAACGTTGCCCCCTGCCCCTCAGTAAGGTGTGCATGATTAGAGGAGCAATCCAAACAAACAAGAGGGTAATTGGTAACTGAGTGGACTGAACTTTGAATCGGAGAACGATGGTTGGGTACCTGTCTCTCTCGACATCTGTGCATTGGTACTCCAGGAAAACTATCTGCCGGGGGTAATGGCCACACACTTCTCCATTGGAGTTGTCGATGATACTGTACTTGTAGTCTCTGGCGAATAACTCCAAGCAGCGCTTCTCTATCGCATCCACCTGAGGAGAAGCAACAAGAAAAAGTTAAGCAACCAGTTTAAAAAGAAACGCGAAAAATGACAGAACTTGGATACGTGTCCTTTTAGATGATCAAACTAAGTGGATAACTAAACCTGATGAATCTCTATTGCGTTATTAAATTAGATACTGATAATCACAAATATTGAGGAATTTACAAGGGTACCTCAACAAATATAAATGACATCAGGCGGTATTTAAAACCAGTGTTCCCTTTACACTGGTAGCTTGATGGCTTTCTCATTACAATGACCAAATAGGATATTGTCAACAGCCATGGATCTGCTAAGCTCATCTAAAAACGTGATTCACACGTACTGTTCAGCCATTTAGAGGCAGATGGTGTCAAACTTATGCAGACTCCCACACCAGTGAAGTGTGTCCCTTAACCATCCAATGTGTTACTACACAGTGTGAAAGTGTTAACACTTTTCAAATGTGGCATTCTGGACCATAACAATTTGAAGACAGCTGGTGCTTACCTGATATAAGAAAGTTTGACAATATTTAGCTCAGTCGATTGAATCATTGTTGATTGAGCAACAGCATGTTAAAGCCATTTTTATGTAATTGATAACAGAATATGCAGACTAAAATTATATTCCATTGGGAAAAAACTTAGACACTTAACAATGCCGGGCTTCACTAAAATCTCATCCGTTTAGGATACGAATGAAGGATATGAGTAGAACAGAGGGGTCACACCACAAACATGCATCAACAGTGGTCTGGTAGAAAACAGTGTCTACATAGAAACACTGTACATGTATTACGGGCAGTTCAGTGGATCATATGTATGCCGAACTGAGCAGTGGCTCCTTAAAGTTGTTAAGAGGTAATAAATCACGACCTACAGTATATGTTCTTCTGGATATTTCCAACGTCACTTTAATTTCCTTCATTCCGAAAGGCAGTTCGGCTTATCGTTCACACAAGAGACGATGACGGGCTGTCAAGTAGCTGAAGCACACCGAATGTCGAACCCCAAACTTACCCGAGGAGTGGCTTCCTTTGCTCTGTACTGCATCTTGGAAAACACATCTATCAAATCCGCTATTTCCTCGCTCTTTCTGACCGACAGCCCGGAGGCCGGATAGCCGCCGGCCGAGGTGGGAGAGGCGGCCATCATAGCGCCACGACCCGCGGTGGTGGCCTCTAGCCGAACTCGACCTCCTTCAAACACCGCAGAGCCTTGTCCTTTGGAACGGGAAGACCGACCAGGCCATCCCTTTCCAGCCAGCTTCTTCCTGACTGCCCGCTTGAGGGGGCCAGAGCCGGGGACTCTTCCTGAATTCAGGGCACCGGCGAGCTGCTCCACTCTCCAAACACAACCCACGAGCCAGCCCGCACAGCACGGCGGCTGGTGCTGCTACCGGAGTTAGCACGACTAGCTAACAGGCTCGTTCAGCTTACCAGACGTAGGTTGGTGGTTTTCCACTAACTCAAAACCCCCCGTATACTCATTTGAGAGAATTAATTCAGACCTTTGTAGTCCTCCTCATCACTACTGTTTAGTTTGCGTTTGTGACATCAGGTGAATTGAATGCGCGACTCTTAGCAACTAACTGAACTCCGGTCAGCTGGAGTCAGGAAATCTCCAGGATCTTTCCCCGGCCTGCGCACGTTTCCTCAATGTCACGTCTTCATGTCTCCTCAGTAACCACGATCATAGTGATAAACGAATTAAAGTTATACAGTAGTCAACCCGGTGGCTGCAGGATCGCAATGGTGCATATGTAGTTGTGGATGAAAGCCCCAGCAGTGGAGAGTGGTGTTGCAATATGTGTAGCTACTACAGTACGAAGGTACATCAGGCGGTAAACAGGAAGCGGACATGACCACGTGACACGGCCATCTCCCCCTTTAAATGACGTTTGTTGTTGTTCAGAGCGGGGTCTGATGTTTTGGACTGCCTGCAGCCACAGTTTGTTTACTCAGAAATGGGAGATCTTCGCCTGTAGTTGGTTCTATCGTACTGTAAAATAGGAACAAAAATAGTTCAGGTTGTCCATAAAACTAGCGAGGAATTCAAACTTTCTTCTTTATTAATGAACGCAACGAACTCAATGTAACACAAATCTTACTTCCTCAGTAACCCACTATGTTTACCCAAAGGAAAGCCAAAAAGGAAAATAAATACAAAACGTTAAATTTAAATATTGTCCATTATTGACGATTGCATTAACGTTGCATATTACCATTCCAAATAATTAGAAATCACAGAAACAACAAACAAATACAAAATATTGTACACAAAGCTGAGGTCCAACAAACAAAGGTAAATACAAAATCTGGTATTTTTGGAAATCTAAGAACTGTTTTTGAAATCTTAAAGCATATGCTTATACAATTTCTCTGAAAAAACAATCCATATATGGAGTTAATAATTATAATAATAATAATTAGTGGGTTTGTTAAAAATAAAAGGATATACAGAAGCATGGACCAGATATTATATAATTGTTATTGATGTCTAAACAATTATTGTTGTATTGCCAATTATAGTTCCATTAAACATGCAATGTTGACAAAGGGCCCCACTGCCTTCTATCTAACTATCTCTTCAAAACCCGGTGGAATACGTATTGTTTCCATGGTGTGATTAGACTCCAGACAGAGATGAGTGTCCAAACCAATCGGTTTCTTGACTTTCTTTTTTTGTAAAGTCAACTTATTACAACTTACAGTATACAGCACAGCCCTACTCAGCTCTACTCACTCTTTTTTGGTTTTCCATCAGCAAAAGATGCAGATCGTAACGTGGTGACTGATTTATTTTTTTAGCATGAGGATCCAAGCCAGCTGAGCTGACACTAGAAGGTAAGGGTATGTTAGATCCTGGGGTACTTCTGGCCCGATACGGGGCTACTTACTGACTCAGCTCTCTATTAAAAGATTGTCGAGCTGGTGTTCTTGCGAGGGAACTCGCCTGGCTCCGCTAACTGCCGTTACTCCCAACGTCTACCCTGCTTCCTCCGGTCTGAGTGCACTCGGCCGAGGGGCCACCCTGACCCCGGGCGCTCCTACCAGTCGCGTCGGTTATGGCAGCTTCCCTCTTCTGGATCCGTGCTCTTGGTAAATGCCAGGTTTAGGTTTTAACGGCTAGGATTACTTCTAAAACCGTAAGGGATTGTTAAGTGGATTCGGTCTCTAGGATAACCTTACAGAACTCAGTTGTTAGACATACAATGGATTTAACTTTTTACTGCCACGAGGAACTTTTACTACTTGAGCAAATAAATGCACTTGAGAAATTTACTTTAAATGCAGATTAGATATTTATTGCAGGTTATATTTAGTTAGTTAGCAAGGGTTAAGCTACAGCTCACATAAAATGTTACTACACTTGATTCGTTACTTTAATTTTCTTCTTAGATTATACTCATTGGTTTTAGATGCCGAGACGGCTCGGTTGGAGCTGGATTTCCAAAGGTGCGATGAAAAGGTTCTTTTGGAGTTGTTAGGAGCGAAGGTCTGGCCAGACCCTCGGTCCTCCTGCTCCTGCAGCGGAGTCCGTTCAACAGTCCTCAAGGCTCAGTACAAAGTCTTTCTAGACCTGCCGCGTTCCTCCGTTGTTCAGTTGTTAAAGTCGAGCAGTGGGGAGAGGAAAATCTCCGTCTTTCAATTCTTTGTCCACGAACAGCGGTCTTCTTTCCGTGAACAGAGACGAAGTCCTTGAATACTTCAGTTGCAATCGTCCGTATCTTCTTCTCAGAGCGTCTGGACGGCCCGTGCAGAAATCCCGTCTTGCTGTTTGCAAGTTACTTCTTTTATAACACTTTTGGGCTGCCTCTCGCGTCTCTCCCCCCTCTTCCCCAACACGTCCTCCCTCAGCCCATGATTAACATGACATCATTGATTTGGTGCAAGTGCTTCGAAAAGTACCTACATTTTGTGTGTGTGTGCATGACGAAATCACCCCAACTTCCCTGTCTGGGCGCTTACTTAATCAAGCTCTGCACGTGTCTGGGTGTTCATCTGTTGCACTTCCACTTTTCCTACACTCACACATTTCTAACACAGATTAGTTATCATAATCACAGTTACAGTTGTTATAATCAGTTACAGTTGTTATAATCAGTTACAGTTATTATAATCAGTTACAGTTGTTAATCGCTTTATTCAGCACGCGCTTGCTTTTAAAACACTTATTCGATTTTTCTCTCCTTCTCTCTGCAGCCGTTATTTTCTTAAGGCTGCAGAGGCTATCTTAAGGCTATTTTCTCTGCACTCAGCTCACTTCCTCTTTCTCCGTACTTTCTACACCCAGACTGCACGATACTCAGATACACATATTATTATTATCAGGTTTATATTTGTTAGATCACTCTATGTATTAAACATTTGTTATGTAACGATCATACACTTTATCTTTCGATTACACTTTAACTATTGATTTCTGAGTATATGCTTTATGCTTTTTATATCCTGACCTTCCCGATCGTGTAGTATGTATCCAAGGCGGCTTTCTCTGTGAGCTCAACTCTTCTCGACAGGTATATAGGTTTACATATAGATGGTATGGACATGTCCCTACCAGTATTTTGGGAGACCGAATTGTCCCTACCAATATTTGACCAAACTTCTCAAATATTGTTTGCATTATCTTTGGAAAGATGCACACAAACAGAGAGAGAAAGAGAGAGGAGCAGAGTAGTGATGTTATGGTGTGATCATCATGGCCGTAGCCAGCTCACCGAGGTATTTATTTCCTAAAAAGTCCACCGTGATATTGAGCGGAATCTGATTTAAGATTTGAATTGGTTTATATTTTACATATCTTTTACAATTGAAAGGTTATTATGGAATAGTTATGGCTCACTAGCACAAGTACAAATAACTCAGAGTTTTGTCTCTGTTTGAATGTTTATGATTCAATCCGGCACTTCATCAGAGGTGGTGTAACTACTCGTAACATATTGTTAAATAACTGTCTCTGCATTTGATTATTGTTTATTCAAGTGTAAAAATATTGTACATGCAGTTATATAAATGTAAAAATATATTTAAGCACATTTCTATTATTACAAACTTTTAATTTAGGGTGAATAAACCCACATTACTCTATCAAAGATCAAACTATTAAAGAAAATAGCAAAGACAAATATCATCAAACACAAGTTATTACAATAACTTTGTTCAATGCTTAAAATCTTTTCAAGGGTGCGTTTGCACAATCCCACATGAAGTATTTCATGTGTTGTAAAGCCCTTGGTAAAGACCCTGCCTTTACCAAGTAAAGAAACCTATACCTGAATCTTGTCTCCGAGTTGTGCTTTTGGGTTCTAGTATCTGTAATCCTGACACCTAGTGCCTGAAGTTTGTGTTTTCCTTTACAGTAAATACATAAATATCGTCAGTTGTCATTATAGTGGATATAAGGTATATCAAGGTATTGTTTATGATGATGATGGTGGCAATAACTTAATATGAAACAAATAGACAGCACTTGTAGCCTCCTATTCACTAATGAGAAAAGGATCAATATCTATGCAGCAGAACCAGAGACGAGCTGCGCCTCCCCTGGAAAGTGGACAAGATCAGGCAGCAGCAGCATGATGGGGGGGGGGGGTGGTGACAAAAAGCTGCGGTCAGGTCGGACAGTTTCGAGCCACTGTCAAATAATACACAGGAAGTCAGCATCTTTCTGAAGTGGCAATTGTTGCCATGATCCACCCGCTGTTGAAAGAGAGCTGTACATGCAGCAGATGCTGCCTCCCCTGTCGTGCTGTTGTAGGTTAATCCAGAGGCCTGCCTCAAGAAGGATTTGTTTTTGTAAGAAGAACTATTCTGGCATTCTTGCTGCAGTTCATTTCTTTACCAATGGACCACGGTTGGGACCAGGAGATCGAGGTTCCTGTTTTTCCTATAATGCTTGGTCCATGCTATGTTCCTCTCTGTGGTGAGTCCTGCCTTTGGAATTCCAAGAAGCATTATGTAGAAAATGATCCACAGAGTAAGCAGGGAGATAAAGGCCAAACTCTCCACTGTACTTTGACTCCCATGGCCACATGAGCGATTCCTCAAGGCTTCAGTCAACTTGCTTGAGTTGAGTCTTGCTTTTACCCATGCTGCTAGTGCCATAGATGGACGCCACATTCGGATTAAAGCTCCAGGGATCCAGTGCTGGGCAGACCATGTGAACCACAAGTTTTTTCCATCCATACAAATGCAGGCCATGTGATGCAAGAGGCAGATTTCTAGATGCGTTTGTGGGCTATCCAGGCGTGGTGCACCGGCTGGCTATCGGTGCCTATTAGAGTGTTTTCCAACACCAGTATCAGAAAACCCTGTGATATAGCCTCAAATTCTAGATTGGGTATGGGAAAGTATACAAGTCTATATTATGCACTGATCTGATATCACGTTATCATATCTGTTATCTTATTTACACTACATAAGAACAACAGGTGTCACTACTCGATCCGTACATCCTGCCTGATTGGTGGTGTGCTGATGGAAGTAGCTAACGAGTGAGCCATCTTGCTTCTATCTCGTCTCTGTTGAGTTGCACATGCGCATTTACCAATCCAACAGGTGCTGCCGGAGAGAGTAACGTTAGCTGAGCTAACAAGATGTCAGCAATTTGGCAATATTTTACACTAAATTTGTCATACTAGATAATAAAAGAAAAGTTCTTAGCTTTGAACGCAGTGGTTGGTATCATATCGGTACTGGGTATCTGCAGATATGCAAGATCAGGTATCATAATTGGTAAAGGAAAGGACAAATGGCATCAGAACATCTCTTGAACCTTCTTGCCTGGAAACGCTCATTTGCATTCGAACATTGCACACGCATCCTTCTGCAAGGCCGGGTCCAGGAGAAACTCGTTCTGATGTTGAACGAGCTGTTGGAATTATGAAAAGACCTTCCCCTGCTGCAGCAACATGAAGAGTGGCGGATGTGAGTTAGCCAGGCTGCCTGCAAAAAAGATAAAAAATGAATATAGCAAATGGCACCAAATATTTCCGATGTGCCAAACTGAATCAGATTATGATTTGCAACGTTTGTAATTCCTTCATTGAAGGGTTCTGAGGGTCTAATAGCAGTTGGTCATTAATGTCTTTCTAAATGTATTGTTTAGTTTAGTAAGAAACTACTTTAGTAATTCCAGCACATATTTAATCAGTGAGCGTGTGTCGCTGTAGAGGACGGGGGTTTGCGAGAGAGGGGGTCGTTCACATTTCTGCAATATCAAAAATGAGTATGAGATGCTGGAGGATGCACGTGAGAGAGAGAGAGAGAGGGGGGGGGCACAGAGAGAGAGCGAGTGAGAGGTTGTCGGGCTGTGCAGAGTTCTAGGACTGCTGTAGATGCTTTCATACATTTTATCATGCATAGTCGGACCTTCATCGAGTCAAATGTTCCTTTTTTAAGTTAATTTTTTCCGCCTGAAGCATGTCAAACGTGAATCAGTGTCACCGCTCATTTCTTCTGGATCCTTTTTGTTCGTTTGCGGAGGATTCAACATCATCACTAGCGTCATCTCGGGGAAAGTCGACGGGGGCATCTCCTATCTTCTCTGAAGCCTCTCCGGTCTGAACGAGCGGACGCCGTTCAGCGGAGGTGAAGAGCTGACAGGAGACAATGCCGCTCGGCTCGACCGTCACTGGTCGCTGTGTTCTGGCTCCGTGAGCTCGGCTGTCGACTCTGCTGGACCGTTACGCACTGAGAGCAGCGGAGGAGAAGGAGGAAGGGCTTCCCCCCGTGTTTTGAATCACGCTTCGCCTCTGAGTTGATTGACTGATTTTCAGTGAGGGGTGGAGGACGGGGGGGGGGGGGGGGGGTGGATGCGAGACTACACCATAAGAGCGCAAGGTCTAGATAAGCGAAAGGGGGAGAGAGAGGGGGACCAGTCACTGGACCATTTGGACATTTGTTGCAGAGGTCTTCTTTTTTTCAACATATAATTGCATCCCTTTCCACACAGGGAGAGAACAGATCAGGAGAAGAGAGAACGCCAGGTTGAGGCTGCTGTGTGGCGGGGGTTGAGGGGGGTGGTGGGAGAGAAAAATGCTGCCTTCGCAAGAAGCCTCCAAAATCTACCATGACAACTACATGCGCAACTCGAGTGCCATCGGGGTCCTGTGGGCCATCTTCACCATCTGCTTGGCCATCATCAACGTGGTGGTCTTCAACCAGCCCTACTGGATCGGGGACAGCGTCAGCACCCCGCAAGCCGGCTACTTCGGCTTGTTCCACTACTGCGTGGGCATCGGGAACTCCCACCGGGAGCTCTCATGCCAGGGCAGCTTCTCCGAGTTCGGCTCCATCCCGTCGGGAGCCTTCAAGGCGGCCTCCGTCTTCGTGCTGATATCCATGGTGCTCATCCTCGGCTGCATCGGCTGCTTCGCCCTCTTCTTCTTCTGTAACACCGCCACGGTCTACAAGACGTGCGCCTGGATGCAGCTGTTATGCGGTAAGGATGGGAGACACTCAGTGTTTTTTATGTTTGTTAGTTTTCTGCGGGGGTGGGGCAGTTGAATAGGGGTGTCTTACCAAAACTTTTTGTTTGGGGGACACCTTGAGGAGAGGAGCATCAGTAGGGCCCCACCTCCCACTTCTCTTGTGTTGGGCCACATCTTATCTCCTTGTCAGAAATAGCGACTTGTTTTTCATCAGTAGCGCAAAGATTATAGATTAAAGTCCCCAAAACATATCTGAAGTCATGTGAGGCATTCAGGAACAGCCCTTGAGAGCATGACCTGCATGCTAAACTGAAAGAGTATCTCAGTTTCCACTGTGACATTTTGTAACATGACAAGGTTTTGAAGCCTTGTCGGAGAAGATCCTGTCTTTTAAAAAAATTCTGACATGTTGTTTTTCGTCCGGCTGGTTGAAATAACGTGTCAGAGTGTAATTGTATGGAGTTATGATAATGAAATGCCTTCAGCAGCGTTGCATCAAAGATCACAGCTTCTATTTTGGTTGCCATATCTGCCTACCAGATTCGCCTGCATCATGCATAATCTGCACATGCATTCCAGTAATGTATCCCCACTCAGCGCGTTCATTCATCCGTATGAAACTGGAACAAACTCCAAGGCTGCATTGTGTAGTAATAGTATTAGGAGGTGCAATAAATTGTCAGAATCCTGATATACTGTATGTACAAAATCAATCTCACCATTCTTTCCGCAGTGGTGAGTCTGTGAAAGGTCCAATCCAGCTGAGCCGATTAGAGAGGGATACAGTTTTTAAATTAAAAAAACTTTAAAAAAAAACATTTTTGTTTGCTTTAGACGCCTCATCTCCCTCTCTACAGTCATGAAAATGCTATACACATGGATACAAGTTTCAGAATTCCCCCAGGCCTTCACCTAAAAAATGTCACTCAACAGGTGACTCAAAATTACCACAATGAAACATAACATGACTACAAAGAGAGACAAAACAACTACAAGGCGAAGAAAAAGAGACTCAACGACTATTAAAAGGTGGAAAACGCTAAGAGGCACAAAATCACCACACAGAGACACAAATGACTGAAAAGACACTCAAAATAATTACAAAGAAACACAAAACAACTACAAAGAGACACAACATGACTACAAAGACACAAAATGACTACAAAGAAACAAACAAAGAGACATAAAATGACTAAAGAGACACAAAATGACTAAGAAGAGAGAAAACGACCACACAAAAAAAGGCAAAACAATGATGAAGACTGTCTTGCTCCTATGTAGGAAAGGTGAATGTCTGTGCCCAGGGGCCCATTGTCTCCTAATCCACAGGTAAACTCGGTTGTGACAGATTGGTGTAGTAGCAGTTACCTGCATGTATGTATTCATATAAAGGCTGGTGTTCTCCCGTCACTGAGCGTTGAAAACAGATTGTATCAGTTCAGGTGGAGCCTGAAAGTGTCTCCCGCAAGCCCATCGGCATCAAAGAATCCCTCTGGCGGATTCCCAATCACACAAACCTCTAATTAACTCGACGTGATGCGGATGAAACTGGTCTCAAATGTTTTTAAAATGGTGCCGAGTGTTTATGTCAGGTGGGAGATGGTTTTCATGTTAAAGATGAGGGTTGATGTGGCTTTTTGTTGAGTTTTCCCCTGTTGCCTACTCACAAATCATGGCACCATTGTTCTCACTGACAGGGTGCACAGTTGTGTGTTGAGGGAGGAGGGTTAATTGTGCATTGGTCTGGAAGGGCTGACATTATCTGGGAGGAGGTATTGATGGCTAGATTATTGCAGGCAGCAGGAGCCTGTGTGGATAGTGTGGGACCTTTAGAAATCATCGACTTTTTCCTGCACTCCCTTGCGCTGTGTCCTCAGAGAGAGAGGCAAGAAAACAAAGAGAAGTCAACACAAAGAGACACATGGGCACATTAAGAAATGAAGAGGAGGAGTGAAATTTATTTTTATAGCAGAACTGAAAAATACTGTTTAATTTAATCAATTACTCATCATTACAACAAACTGGTACCATCATAGCCTCCTTAAATAGCCGCATAACAATCGGACCAATGAGAGAACAGTTTGCTCGCGCGTGGCATTTGTTTACAAGATTTAGTCCGCTGTTAAATGTTGCAGTGTGAACACAAACCGAACAAAGGAGCAACTGCAACATTGTATCATATTAATCCCTGAATCGGAACAAAGCAAACGAACTGAAGGTGTGAAAACGCCCTGAAACACTGCAACAAAGTCACTTTTAAAGAGTAATACGGATGCGAGGACACACGCACAGGCTCAGAGGCAGATTATCACATTTAATTTACAATTAATGACCGACTAATGTAGCCAGGATGTCTTCGGACAAAGCATCGATGCAGGACATACAGGGACAGAATACAGGCCGTGATAAACAGGTCCGGGACTCCTACAGCCACCAATTAGCAAACAAGGAACGAGCTACTAACTATCTGAATAGCTTGCCGTGCAAATGACACAATATAACACTTATAACTACATTAGACTAACACCAAACTTTACATCTATTTACTGGTTGTTTGCACACACACAGTCTTGAGAGTCAAACTCCGAACAGCAACATAAACGAATCTATTTACAGACACGGCCGTCATTTCGCACCGCCTAGCTCGTTCAAGCCTTTTCACTTCCTTCACGCCGTTAATATTAGTCCGCGAGCAGCTGACTACCGTCCTCTTCCGCAACGGGCGTGGTGCGGTTCCTGCTCCGCTGCTTCTCCGAAACCCGTCTGAGGTCGTCCTTCGTCACAGCCGCCCCCAAATTTGTCTCAACTAATTTGCAACTCAAAGAAGGACTAACCGGATCAGTGTCTGGGATGGTAGGCAGGGTGACAAGGCGAGCGACTGGTCTGGTATAGGTCTTGCCCTTGATCTGAACAACTGCCGTCCGGACTCTCCCGTCTGTTCCTGGGATGACTTCAGTTACGTGACCTAATGGCCAGTGAGCTCTTGGCAACTGGTGATCCACCACCATGACTATGGTTCCCAGTTGCAGCTGTGCAGGGTCCTTATGCCACTTAGACCGGGTCTGAAGAGTCGGAAGGTAGCGTCTGATGAAATGTGTCCAAAACTGGTCAGCTAACATCTGAGTGTGTCTCCAACGTCGGCGACTGAGGAGCTCTGACTCAGCATACACAGCCTGTGGTAGTGAGGGGTCAAGCCGCCCCGTGAGAAGCAAATTGGGGGTGACTGGGTCAACATCCGCCACATCTGTTGACACGTAACCTAGTGGTTTGGAGTTTAAAATCCCTTCTACTTCAATCAGTACTGTCCGTAGGACCTCTTCTGGGACAGTTTGGGTCTGAATGGTGGCGTATAGCGCAGCTTTCACTGATCTCACTTCTCTCTCCCAGACACCTCCAAAGTGTGGTGCACCTGGGGGGTTGAACTGAAACTTGATCTGGTGTTTAGCCAGATGAGCTTGGAGTGTGGGGTGCATGGTTTTGAATGCCTCATCTAGTTCTCTCTCTCCTCCTTTGAAATTAGTGCCCTGGTCAGAGCGAAGCTCTGCTGGTTTGCCTCTTTGTGCAATAAAGCGGCGGAGAGCCATCAAAAAGGAGTCAGTGTCCATGCTAGACAAAACATCTAGGTGCACAGCCCGTGTTGTCAGGCACTTAAACAGTATGCCCCATCTCTTCTCGTGGCGACGGCCAACCTTCACTGTGAAGGGCCCAAAACAGTCTGTGCCTGTGGAGTAAAATGGGGGCTTCAGTAGCCTCAGTCTGGACTGAGGGAGGTCTGCCATCTTGGGCACCACTGGAGTGGCTCTCCACCTCTGGCAATCCGGGCAGGAGTACTGATGGCGTTTCACAGCTTCACGGCCATGCAGAATCCAGTATTATCCAGCGGAGTCCCAGGGCGAGCTCTTGTGGGTCCGTGCCTGACTCGTTGAGCCACAACTCACTGTTTTCGCATCTGGCTTCTCTGGGCAGGTGGCTAATGACCTCAGGGGTGTTACTGGCCCACTGGCGTAGTTCAAATCCACCTGTAGCCAGCAATGATGTCAGTTTGTCAACTAGGGGTCGGGCTTCTTCAACAGAGGAGAGACTCTGCAGGAGGTTGTCTACATAGAAGGACCTTTCTATGGAGATACGGACATACTCCCCTGGCTGACTGTGGTCAAATACATGTTTCTGCAATGTGAAAGTTGCACAGCAGGGACTGCAGGTGGTGCCAAACGGAAGGACTTGCCATGTGTAGATACTTGGTGGTTCCTCTGTCTTCAGGTCGCGCCACAAGAAGCATAGCAAATGCTTGTCCTCAGGGAGCAGCCTCACCTGGTGAAACATGCCCTTGATATCACTACTGACAGCAATGGTGTGCTCTCTGAATCGCAGCAGTACCCCTAGCAGACTGGAACTTAAAGTGGGGCCAGGCAGCAGCAGCTCATTGAGGTTGTCTCCCTTATATGCAAAAGAGCAATTGAAAACAATCCTGTTTTTTTCGTTGTGGCTTACCATGTGATGTGGTATGAACCAGGACTCGTCTGCTTCGCTAAGCTCCTTCTCTGGCACTTTCACTGCATAGCCTGCTTTTTCCAGCTTTCCAGCTTTCCAGCTTTTTCCAGCTTTCTGTGCAATAAGCGGCTGCTCTTTGCGGGTCTCGTAACAAGCGTCTCTCCGTGCTGCGGAGGTTGGCTAACACAGCCCCCTTACATGTCTGGAGCTGTGGCATGTTCTTCACCCTGAGGAGGGGAGTGGCGTAGCGCTGGATCCCATCGACGTCTACTCGTATGGTCTTTGCCTCCAACAGTTGGACTGCTTCCTGATCCTGCCTGGATCTTGTGGAAAGCTTCTCACTCCTGTAGGGAAGGACATCTAGCTGCCACAATCTCTCTACACTCTGCAGAAGCTCAGACTCAGGTGAGAGGGTGGATATGTTTAGACATTGTTGTGCTGTTGACTGCTGCTTGATGTGCTTGGTTGGTCCCTGAAGCGTCCAGCCCAACCTTGTCTTCACTGCCGCTGGCCCGCCTGGAGGTCCTAGACGCACCGGCTCTACTGGAGTGATGAGGTGGGGGTAGTCTGACCCTATTAACAACAGAGGTTGCACTCTGTCTAGTGCCTGGAGAGGAAGGCCTCTTAGGTGTTTGTGTTTCTTCAAAAGCGCATTTATTGGGTGTGTGTGCTCAGCCAGACCCAGTTGATCAGCAGTAAATGCTCTGTGTATCTTGAAGGACTTCTGTGGCTGGTCGGCTGGGGAGATGGAGAAAGACACAGCAGCGCCCTGCAGAAGCCTGACATCCTGCCGAACAGTTCTGAGAACCAAATCCTCTGGCTCACCAGATAGCTTAAGTCTCTGCGCGGCTGCTGGAAGGAGAATGGTCCGCTCCAACCCATCATCCAGGATGGCATGTGTCTCTAAGGTGTGCTCACCATTGCGCAGCAACACCTTACTTACTTTGAGTAGGACTTGGCTGCACCCGGACCGTCTGTCCAAGTACAGTACGTCATTGGTTGTGCTGACAAGGCAGGACGTATTCTCAGCTGCAGGTTTTATATTCACATCGTGCAGAACTTGCAGATGCTTCCCCTTACACTTCTGACACGTAAATTTCAGGCGGCACTGTGCAGCCTGGTGCGAGCGGCCGCATCTTTTGTTGATCTTGATCCAGGCTGTTTTTTGTTCCACTGTGAGCTGTGCAAAGCTTACGCACTGGTCGAGAAAGTGCTGCGTGTTTAAGCAGCAGTGGCAGTATGGCGTCCTATCTGGCTGCTTGGCACTTAGGGGTGGCTTCACTGCTGCTGGTGAGCTCTCAGGCTGGTCTGTAGTGTGCAGGATGCTGGTGCTCCTGCCACTCTTGCTCCTGTCGCAGTAATTCTCTGGCCGTGGTCCTGATTTGCTCTTATCCTCTCTGTACAGTGAATCGTACACAGTCTCTTGAATCTTTAGCTCATAGTCGAGCCAGTCTGAAAAGTGGAAGAGGTTGGGGATGGTAACACGCATGGGGTACAGGAACCTCTTGAACTCAGCACGCATATCCTGAGGCAGCTTGGACAACAGCCGTGTCACATGTGACCCACAGTGAAGCTCAGTATGTCCACTGTCCCCAAGCTGATCTAACATACCAACTAGTGCTCTCAATCGCAGTGCAAACTGCTTGAACCCACAGGTGTCTCCACGTGCGATGTTCGGGGCATCCATCAGGTCAGCGATTTTTCTGAGAGCTAACTGGTGCGGCTGGCCATAGTTTTCAATGCGGCGAGCCATCGTGTCGGTGTAGGGCTGCAACGAGTTGGTGTAGGAGTCCGCTATGAGCAGTGCCTCCTCATACTTCACGTGGTCCACCAGGATCTGATATTTAAAGCACTCTGTAGCATCCTCAGGCAGCAGGTTCTCCAGGGCAACCTTAAGCCGAGCAAACTCCCTAGGCTCTCCTTTAGTGAATACAGGGATTTTGGGCGTAGGACCGCGGTACACAGTCTCCTTGTGGTGGGAGGGTAAAGGCTTGCTGGGCAGTGACTCCCTCCTTGGTGGGGTATAAGGTTCACAATACTCTGGTGTATGCATCCGGGAAACAGGATAAACTGGCTCTGGGCCACAGAAAGACTGCACCTGACGTCTCATCCACATGTCTCTCAGCGGCATTGTGAGCTCTGACACAAGGTCCTGTGGTGGTGGTTGTGGCTGGTAAGCAACATATTCTGTTACAGGGGGTGGTGGCGGTGGCCAGTCATCATTATCCACTGGAGGCAGAGTGTGACTGCTAGCTTGCACAGGTGAGGGGAATGAGAGAGGGCGGTACGTGTTATCAGCCTGCACGACGTGCTGCTGAGGGGGCTCAGACGTCTGTGAAAGAGAGGGGGCTCTCTGTGGCGGCAGTGGTGGGTCAGGGAGTCGCCTGTGTATGACCGACATCTGTTGCTGCAACCTGTGATTGTCTTCCATCAGCCTGTGGAGGGCTTCAAGGATCTCTGGCACCGTTTCTGCTGCAGTCCTCCGTCGATGAGAGGCAGGTGTACTCTGGAAAATTGTGTCTGTATACTCAGGCTGGAAGGGATATTGAGCTGCCGCTCCCTGCGCAGCACTCCAGTCCTCATCTAGCCGGGTAGATGTGAGAGGCGTCATCCTGGTGTTTCTCTCCGGAAAATTCTCCTCGCTGTAGTAAGGCCGCTGCTGTGCTGGCATGGAGACAGCGTAATCTTCCATCCAGGCTGGTGGCCGTGTCTCTCGGCGGGGACGGGCGTCTGCAGGACGTGAAGTCCTCTGCTGATATGGAAACATCTTTAATCAATCCCACGGTGACCACTCTGATCCGGCTCGAAGGACCATTTGTTGTATTGACTGGGAAAGGACTGTATATTTTTACTGTGGTTCATTAAAAGTTGTGGCCACCAGGGGGCATCGATCAGAATGCACTCCAGACAAGATGTTCCTTTTGAGAGGTTTACTGACAATAGTCAAACAAGCAATTGTGTGTGGTTCTGAAACAGACATACATGAAATAATAATTAGTAAATACCTCTATACAGCATTGGTTTCTAATTAGGACATACAGGGACAGACTACAGGCAGTGATAAACAGGTCCGGGACTCCTACAGCCACCAATTAGCAAACAAGGAACGAGCTACTAACTATCAGAATAGCTTGCCGTGCAAATGACACAATATAACACTTATAACTACATTAGACTAACACCAAACTTTACATCTACTTACTGGTTGTTTGCGCGCACACAGTCTTGAGAGTCAAACTCCGAACAGCAACATAAACTAATCTATTTACAGACCAGTGATATTATTACACCATCATTTGGCGCCGCCTAGCTCGTTCAAGCCTTTTCACTTCCTTCACGCCGTTAATATTAGTCCGCGAGCAGCTGACTACCGTCCTCTTCCGCAACGGGCGTAGTGCGGTTCCTGCTCCGCTGCTTCTCCGAAACCCGTCTGAGGTCGTCCTTCGTCACACTATCCCTTCCTCCTTTTCGGTCTCCTCCGTCTCATCTTCCTCTGACTCTGGCTCGATTTCTTCTCCCGGTCTCTCCCCAACGCACCTCTCCATTCCCCTCGCCTCCGATTCCTCTGCCTCTCTCTCTCTCTCTCTCTCTCTGTCCCTCTCCTCTTTTAGACTGATAGCTTCAGATGTCCCACCTGAGAGTTTCCCCGATTTCAGCCAGTTTAGCATATTTAAATTAATGTTGCTGAATGCATGAAGTTCGCTGTTAGCTGACGTTAGCTGCACAAGCTAGGCTCGCTAGTGTGTACGACTGCCGGCAGGTGGCAAGACTGCCGGAAGGAGCTCAAGTGCATTTATTAAATTGTACGTTTTTAATTTAACGTTTGTACATTTTTTTTTTATATTTAATATTATTACACCATTAGACCGCCATTACACTTTTCCTCTCGCGCACCCCCAGGGGTGCATGCACCACACTTTGGGAATCCCTGGCATAGGGGGACGAGGCAAGGATGCGTCACTTTTCACCATTTTCATTGAACCGTTAGCTGCAGCCATTTGTCAGAACATCTACATAAAAGGAATTCAAACACTCAACACCCATCACAAGATCAGTCTCTATGCAGATGATATATTGCTCTTCCTATAAAACCCCTACTCATCACTACAGGAAACTATTAAAGTCATGGAATCATTCTCCAATATCTCCGACTACTCCATTAAGTGGAGTAAATCATCCATCCTTCTATAGTAACAGTTGGGATGGGGCAGCCCATACACCACCTATCCCTTTTTGCACAGGTGCCATCACATATTTGGAAATACATATTTCCCCCAGGCTGTCAGAGCTGTTCACACTCAACTTCACTCCATTACTTAAAACAATAAATGACGACCACCTCCGCTGGATGAACCTACCATTATCACTCATGGGCAGAATAGTTACAGTTAAAATGACAATACTTCCTAAAATAAATTACCTATTCATAATGATACCTTCTCAACCCACCCACTCCTGGTTCAAGTCGCTTGACTCAATCATTACTCAATTCTACTGGAAAAATAAAACACCAAGAATTAAACTGTCCACTCTACAAAAACCAAAAACACAAGGAGGACTTGAAGTTCCACATTTCTTTCACTACTCTCGAGCAAATAAACTTCAATACATTCTTAAATGGATCCACCCCAGCCAATCAGACAACACATGGTTAGATATAGAACAGACAGTTTGTAAGGACATTCAGATTTCCGACCTACCATTTTTAAGCCAATCTATCAAACGCCATCCTTGTTTCAATATACTAACAATAGCAGAAACTCTGACAGCCTGGTGGAAATTCCACAAAATCACGAACATCACTTTTGCACCTTCAAATTTTACTCCCGTATGGAACAATCCTGATTTTCTAAGTCACAAGACACCTCTTAACCTCCTTCCCTCCCCCCCTATTTTGGAGCAAAACCGCCTAAAATGATATACCCAAATTAAAATGTCTGTAGCTTCTGAACCACTCTGACTATATGCATCAATGAAGTCTTTCTAGAAAGAAAACCCTATAAAGTTCCTTGTGGAAGTGTGAGAAAACCTGTAGGTCATACAGAAACAGAGCAGTGGGCCTTTGAAGTCAGTACAAATTGAAGACTTTTGTCCGCCTAAAATAAAAAAGTATCTTTCAGTATAAATAACTACCTGTGGCTGTATCTGTACAGGTAAAGGACAGTATAGGGCTGTAACTACACTATCAGTGAACACCTGCCTCAAATTTGAAGAAGATTGGACAAAGTATGACCATTCTACAGTGTTTTTTTCCATGAAGAGATCCAGGCGGAGCTCTAAAAGGATATTTGGAGACCCAAATGGACACATGGTAACCAAATGATATTCTGACACACGAAAGGTGTTTCTTCCTTTATATTTTGATATTATATTATTTTCCTTTTATTCTTAGCCTTTGCAAATTCTGAAAACTATGTATATATGGTCGAAGACATGGTGTGTGAGTAGCGGAATTGCTGTGCGTAATCGCTGCAACAGAGCGCACGATCGAGTATGCCGGTAGCCAGTGGCGGCTGGTGGAAAATGTTCTAGGTAGGGCCATCCTATCAATTTCAGCAAACATCCCAGTATGATTTAATGCAAAAAAATGTAAGTATCAAACATGCATTGTTACTTGGCAGTTAAATATTTAACATGTATTCCAACACGAAAACAATCAGTAAATTGAGGGGGGGGCCTGATCGTTCTGGCCCCAAGCTGAATCTATTTGAGGACGCTGATTGGCTAAATTGTATGTCACTCATTTATATCTTGAATCAGCAATTGGCTAAACTGCTTCATAGACCCGCCTCTTTTGGGCCAAAACGATTAGGCCCCCCAAGCTGCGCGTTCTCAGAGTGTCGTGCACACAGACAGAGCACGAGCAGAGAGCACACAGGCGGAGAGGACGAGCAGGAAAAGCATATATTTTGCGCAGATATCATATTTTACACACATTACTGGGTACATTCCATCGTTCAAAAACACAAATATTGACAATTTGTATAATTTATGATTATTATAATTATTATTTTTTTTTTTTTGTGTGGCTCATGGTGGGGACATGCCCCATGGCCCTCTATTGACCAGCCGCCACTGCCGGTAGCTCATTTACGCAAAGGTTATACGTTGGTTTGCGGCTTACGTAAGAAACAGTCAAGGTTTGCACTATAGGTACTAGCGTTTTCTGAAGGCACTAGTTCCATGGTAAGATCCGCTAGCACAATGTCGGGTCTGTAATGTGTCTTTTTCCGTTGAAATGCTGCAAGATCCGACTTGCAGCGGTTATGGTGACTTTAGACAGTGTGTGTTTGGGCTCCATTTGTGACAAAATCCAAAAGAAATGAAAGAAAATAGATGTTTTCGTTGCAAAGATGAGCATTTGGGGCATGCTGGGATATCAAACACGGCCATGTTTTGTGACGTATTTTGTGGAAGCAAGCCGTAGGAACGGAAGGGGACCGGATCGCGGACGCCGGCGTCCTCGCGGGGTGGAGGAGGTTTCCCGTGAGATTAAAGAGTTTAATCTCACGGTTGTTCAGTACATCCATGCGTTTTAGTTCCAGTAAGAAGTCCTTCTCGATTCATGGCCGCCAGTGAAGACAGTCGAGCCTCCCCAGTTGTATTTCTTGAATACGTTTGAATGCGTTTTAGGGCTGAAAATGTCCGCTCGACAGAGGCAGCAGATATTGGGATTGTCACCGCCCAACATGTCAGGCTAGCCTACTGACCAATCACGTATGGCTAGGCCAGCTAGCAGGCTCTGGCACGTCAAAGAATACGGCCAACATGTCAAACTAAAGATATGATTGGTTGAAGACTGTGAAAAATAACAATCAACAATATTGTCCCCATTCACTGAAACTGCAAAGGGATTCACTTGTGAGTCTGCAGGCCTCGGGCCTCTCTTCTTACCTAGAGACGCAGAGGTGAAATCTGATTGGATAAAAGCTCTACTTAAAACAAGCTGCACTGGAAGCTGACGGCCCACCACTGCCATTGACACATGGAGCATCAGCAGTGGCACCGGAGCTGTGAAACAGCTTCTCCTCTGAAAAGACACACTTCTCCTCTGAAAAGACAAACATCTTTTTAACAGTCTTCAAAAAAGACATTTATAATACACGTGCCTCTTCTCTTGTCCTTACTTCGTGAATGAGAGGGTTCAGTGTTCCAGAAAGCCTCCCTTCACGCTCAGATAATTCAAAAGTAAGGAATCATTATGAATACTATTTTTCCTGTCTTGTCTTTTTACCCTTAACATGGCAAGCAAACCATGTCATGTTTGTGACTTTTCCTAAATGCTGCACGAACTCAGCTGTGTGCTCAGTGATCTATAAAAGATAAGTCCCATAGGTGGTTTGCTGGGTCAGTGCAAAATAGTGCGGTGCAGACAAGTTCTCTGAAAAATCTACTGTCTGCTCCAAAGGTGCCAGAGAATGCTCAAACTGACAAATGTATTTCCCCCAACAACAGCTTCTTTAGGTGTTGAGGAATGAGAATTTAAGGACTCTGAACTCCGACAGGTCATCAGAAGTGACAAATTGAAAAAGTATTGAATCTTTTTATTTGGAATGCGGAGGAGCGACGTAGAGACGCCGTATACGGCTCTGGTAGCAACCCGTCAATCACAGTAAGCCCGCCCTAAATCATACCTTTATGGTCTACTTGACTATAAACGCCATTTCTGTAAAAATGGTAAATGGACTGTACTTGTATAGCGCTTTTCTAGTCTTTCTGACCACTCAAATCACTTTAACACTTTTGTCATCATGTCATCATTGAATGTCATCATTCACCAATTCACACACTGATGGCAAGGGGCAAGGTGCCACCTGCCTATCAGACTGTCCACATTCATATAGGCACAGCTGTAGGCGCAGCTATGGGAGCAATTTTGGGGTTAAATGTCTTGCTCAAGGACACATCGACATGGGCTAGCGGAGCCGGGGATCGAACCGCCGATCCTCTGATTAAAGGAAGACTCTGCCACAGTCGCCCATCCACTGAGCCACAGTAGAATAAGATAATGATTCGTGATTAGTGAGGTCTCCTTCAGGTGCATTCGAGGCGCTACCAAATTCAACCTACGACTTCAACATTGAAACAAGAGTGTTTGATTTGTCCGTTCTGGGCTACTGTAGAAACATAGCAGTGCAACATGGCGGACTCCATGAAGAGGACCTGCTCCCTATGTAGATAGGAAGGGCTCATTCTACTGGTGAAAAGGAGGATGGTCTTCTCTGAAACTATGGAGAAGTATCCGCACACACCTGGGACACATATTGATGATGAAAAGCCATTGAAACAGTGCATTTTGCAGATGTCCCCTTTCATTTTTCATATAGTATAAAACAATCACCACGACAACATATAGTGCACCACAAATAAACAGAAAGAAACATACATACTCAGGAAGTACTGTAAGAAATTTGAGTAAAAAACTGTAGTTAGTAGATATAATAAAAGTGTTTAATAATTCATAATTAATAATTCATAGTTAGTCATAATCATAAGGGTTTTGAGAATGCATAATTAAGATAAACATAAGCATAAACATACATGCAGAAGCATGAAACTTCTGCCAAGTGCAGAAGTGTAGCTTTTATTTTGAAGGATTATTATAGATGGGATTAAGCAATAACTGACAATCATTGAATGGATTAGCTGCTCAGGAGAGACAGATGTGAAGACAGGCGTCTGCTGAGCTGAGGGTGGGTAGCCAATAGAAATTGAGATAGACGGAAGGGAGGAGTCGTGAATTAATATGTGGGAGGGGTAATTCAAAGTCTTTTTTTCCTGGCTCTCTCTCACCTGGAGGCTCCCGGACGACAGACGTGTTACACCGGAGGAGCCGAGCGAGGTTTTTTGCAAATGGGGTTTTATTGTTTTAATATGTCATAGGAGTGTACACTCCAATGTATAACTGTAATCGTGCTTACATCAGTGGAATTAAATTCCTTATAATTGTAAACCAGTTTGGGTAGCGTTATTATCGCAGCGTGTGTGTCGACGGCACAAAGCCGGCCACATGGCAGTCACATGTGCTCTGGCCTTCTCTCTTGTTGTGAGGTAAAATTCTTCCATAACAGTACCATTGTGTACCCCTCAAGTAACAGTAAGAGGGATCTCCTTGATCCATTTGAACAATACATTTTCTTACCAAAAGCAATAATTTATTCAGCAATTTAAATTTCACAGAGGGAAGTGACATCTTTAGATGTAGACTCAGCAGAAAAAGCCTAGGATCTTAAAAAAGAAAAGAAAATACCACTAAGCTCCTCGACTATGCAGTTAAAACAATGTGGCATATATTTACATCACAAAATATATATATATAACATATTAATTATATTAAATAACGTTGTATATCACTATAAATTCCCCTTTTCTGTATGCCATTTTCAACATCGAGGTGATAAACTATGATCCATTTGTTCTGAATAGAAAGCGTTGTGTAGTCTATGAAAACGTGAGTAAGAGTTATTCCGATCTGTCTCTTTTAATCAACCTGAGCTGAGGCCTCGCTTTTTAAACCAGCGTACAGCTCTAACAAGCCACAAAATCAATAGTCATAATAGCAGCTGTATGTTGACTCTCAATGGACCATCATTTACTAAATGAACATCATGCTGTATTGAAGAAGACTTGAAACTAGATATTGAGACCATAAACTCATGTTTACAATGTTTACAAGGTAATAAATCAAGAGAGAAGTAGAGTCATTTTCTCATAGACTTCTATACAACCAGAGGAGTCGCCCCCTGATGGACATTAGAGAGAATGCAAGTTTTAAGACTCTTCCGTATCGGCTTCTCTTAGCAGAACAGGAGGTTGCCGCCTGGCTGAGTATATGTAAAGAGGCGAAAGTCTCGCCCCTTCCTGTGTCCACCATTCAACCTTATTTTGGAAAAAAATATGTCCAGTAGTTAATGTTGCAAGACGAATATCTTTTTTTAACCTCGTTTTAATTGTGCCATGTGAATGCAATATGCTGCTGTAAGCAAGGGAGTGAATAAGCTCTTAAGCACAAGCAAATAGACAAAATAAAGGCAAATGAGGCAAACACATTCACCAAATTGACGGTGCATTCATGGCATAAAGAGGTGTGCTACTAATACAAAAAAATACAAGGAAATATGAAGTCAGATGAAGCTTCAATTCTGAACTGAAACGTTTTCAATACTCATTTGCCTGCTTTCTCGCCTGCTCTTTAATCGGCTCTGAGAGCAACACAGCTGAACAGACACGTTCCGCATCGCTGGTCTGAACAGCTCAGTTGGTTAACATGTTAAATGAACCCATTGACCGTTAATTAACCTATAGATGTAAATTAACCTATAGACTGTAAATTGACCAACAGACAGTAAATTAACCTTTAGATGTAAATCAATCGATAGACCATTAATGAACCTATAGATGTAAATTAACCTACCGTAAATTAACCTATATATATAGGTTAATTTACGGTAGGTTATAAATACAAATTAAATATAAATTAAATTTATACCCTCAGAATAATTTGAACCCAGGGATTTTTATGAAACAATAATCTGACATGGACTCTCAAGGACTGTGATACAGGTTGAACAACTGAGTCCTTCTATCTCCAGTCAGGTGGATCTTTTCTGAAGAATTACTTTTAGTGTTTGAGCCGCTCCACACTTCTTGGACCACTTTGACAAACTCAGCAAAAACTTCAGCTTCAAACAGAGCGGAGTGAAGCCCTGAGGCATAGATGGCTGGGAAGCAGTGAGTGCTGCTATGGCTGAAGCACACATTCGGTGTGTTACATTGAGCGGTATCCACAGCCACAGCTAACCCTCCTTCAGCTCACACTAGTATTTCTGTGCATTTTTCGTGTACATCGTATAGATTACTCGTTTCATGAAGGCATTTTCCCATTGTCCTACAACCACCTGAACGCAGCAATAAGAATGAGATTTCAAGGCAGGCGCATCGCTTACACCACAAACATTAATCTCCATCACGAATATCACCTCACATTGACACTGACTGTTGAGGTGAGCCAAAACTTCCTAAATGGCGAAATATAATGAGTAGGGATGAAAGTATTTTCAATATTTTTACAGAAAATATATAAATTATTTAATGATTTAGGAGAGCCATGTAGAAGAAAGAAAGTTGATGGATGCTAAAAGGACCAGATCAAACGTCGGGGGTAAAAGAAAGGTAATTAAAGAAATCAAGCAGATAATAAAAGATTGAAGTTATGCAAGGTGTGTGTGCGTGTGTGCCGAGACCCTGCAGACCTAATCTCCTATGAGAGGGGAGACTGCCTGGGGTTTCACATCACTGCAGCCCTCTCTGCACACCCATAATCCTCAGTTCTGTCCTTAGATGTTGAGCCTCTACCAATTATTCTCCATGCGTTGCAAAACCCCTCATCGCTGACAGATCGGACCATGAAGGCTTCCTCACTCCTTTTTTACCTCCCAGAGAGTGACAGGAGAAGTGAGGGATGCTGGGGTATGTGCAAGTCATTGTGAAATAGAGTTGGAAATTGTTTGTAACATCCAAAACATGAAATTCAAATTGACATTGCGATGACCGCAATCTTCAAATGATCTTCAGATGAAACCGTGATAAAAAAATGGTACACAATCTAACCGAGGGTTGGAAACACGTGGCACTGTGGGCTTGCACACATGCTGCCTTGCGCTCCATGTGACATATGGGAGTGAGAGAAGAAGTAGAAAACAATTTGCAAAACGCCACGTCACTTTATTTATTCTCTGAAAAAAGATGCAAACTCATAACATTAAATAAAAGCCCCTAAAATGAATCTGAAGACTTTTACCACCTGCAGTGAGAGTCCAAGGTGTTTCCTGCCTGACAGAAGTGCATTAATAACTTAAATAGTTTGTGAGTTGAAATTATCCAGGGGATATGGAGTCTGATGTGGTTGTGGCATCAATTGTGTGGCAATAAAAAGAGACAGAAACGTACAAAAGGTATTGGATAAATGGTCAGAGAGGCAGTCCCCAATAACGGCTTTAAAAATATTAAGATCATAACTAATATCCAACGTATGTCCTTGGGTGTGAGTTGGTCCTTTACCATGCTGCAGCAGACCAAACCTTTTCGAAAAACCAAATACAATGTACAATCATTTCAGATTTTATTTTATTTGTTAATTCAGATGATTATTTTGTTATGTCATCCTTTTTTTCTTTCCTTCTTCAATATAGCTTATCTGTCCCTGATACAATTATTTTCTCTATTGGATCACTTTGTAAGACAGAGGAAACGTTCATTCCGATTAAATGTTCAATATGTTGAATTGTGGGGATTTATTAGCAGAAATGGAATTCATACCTATGTTTTCATTAGTGTATAATCACTATAATCTGTTGTATTTTCTGTATCTTAGAATATATGATATTATAGTACATTCATTAAACACAATGTAAGTAATTGGATTGTACTTACAGTACACAATTAGTGTCACAATTATCGATGAAAGCATTTTTTCAATATAGAATAATTCCTACAAGCCAAGATTCCTTCCTCCATGAGCCCTCGCTCTCCCACAATGTTCTCCTTGTTTTCCTGAGAAACCACTGAACTCGCTCTGGGAATACCTTTTCCCTCTGATGACAGTGAACAATGTTAACAAAACACATCTCCCCTGAGACGCAAGACCGGGATCACAGCAATGCATCACTTACTTAAACACGTGATGTCACTTTCTTTGTTGTTCTCACCCTATTCCATGAATTAATGAACGAGTAATGAGAGAATGAAAGATGGAGAAATAAGGGAACACGTCCACTCCTGCAGCAGGCTGTAGTTATTGGTGTCCAATTAGCCTACATTCAGATAATTCTGAGAATATATTCCTTCAGGAATTCAGCAACGCTCTCTTTCTTCGCTTTCCATAACTATACTTATAAGCAGAAACTGACCTAGTTCGTAAACATTTGTTCATGTTAAAGTGAGCCGGGTTTGGCTGTGACCATGAAATCGTAATTGCAAAGGAGACAAACAAAAGAGATAGAAATGCATCTCCCTATTCTCTTGGTTTTCAGGCCCTGCTACCACACGTGTCTCATTTCATAAGCTAGTCTAATGCTACCCACTACAGCAGAAAGAACTAGCTGGTGACACAAGTTGAATATCTAGCAGCTAATGATATTTGTTCTCAGTTCATTGAGACCAAAGGACAGTGGACATTGGCATTAAAATGTGTAAATACGCGATTGTTTTAACGAGTAAGTCACAAAACTTTATATGTTGATGACATTTTAATGTTGTTTTTCAGCTTGTTCTGCTGCCACCAAGTGGCCAAAAATCAATGATTGTAGGTTAAGGTGCATATCAACAGATTTCAATTTAAAAAAAGAATGCAGTGCAATTCGTATGTTATGCACGCAATCATTAATGAGGAAGTATAAAGACTGCAAAGGCACGCACGGCGGGCGGTAGTGGAGGTGGATGGGTCCAACAAACTTTCAGCCAGGAGATCCCGTGTTCGTTCCCCGTGTGAAACGAGAAGCCAACATTGATCGATTTGTCACGTAACTTGGGTACTTGTGTAGTAATTTCAGCATAAACAACGACCTTTTCCAAAACCTAACAAAGTAGTTTTGTTGTCTAAACCTAACTGTTGTTTCCTGTGAAAACGGAACTTTATTTTTGAAAAGTTCTGATGATTGAAGCCAAGGCAGCCAAGGCGACTCCTCTGGTTGCAAAAAGAAGTCTGGTTGGATAGAAGTCTATGAGAAAATGACTCTACTTCTCGCTTGATTTATTACCTCAGTAAACATTGTAAACATGAGTTTATTATCTCAATCTCTAGTTTTAAGTCTTCTTCAATGCAGCAAGATGTTCATTTCGTAAATGATGGTCCATTGAGAGTCAACATACAGCTGCTATTATGACTATTGATTTTGTGGCTTGTTAGAGCTGTACGCTGGTTTAAAAAGCGAGGCCTCAGCTCAGGTTGATTAAAAGAGACAGATCGGAATAACTCTTACTCACGTTTTCATAGACTACACAACGCTTTCTATTCAGAACAAATGGATCATAGTTTATCACCTCGATGTTGAAAATGGCATACAGAAAAGGGGAATTTATAGTGATATACAACGTTATTTAATATAATTAATATGTTATATATATATATTTTGTGATGTAAATATATGCCACATTGTTTTAACTGCATAGTCGAGGAGCTTAGTGGTATTTTCTTTTCTTTTTTAAGATCCTAGGCTTTTTCTGCTGAGTCTACATCTAAAGATGTCACTTCCCTCTGTGAAATTTAAATTGCTGAATAAATTATTGCTTTTGGTAAGAAAATGTATTGTTCAAATGGATCAAGGAGATCCCTCTTACTGTTACTTGAGGGGTACACAATGGTACTTCCTGAGTATGTATGTTTCTTTCTGTTTATTTGTGGTGCACTATATGTTGTCGTGGTGATTGTTTTATACTATATGAAAAATGAAAGGGGACATCTGCAAAATGCACTGTTTCAATGGCTTTTCATCATCAATATGTGTCCCAGGTGTGTGCGGATACTTCTCCATAGTTTCAGAGAAGACCATCCTCCTTTTCACCAGTAGAATGAGCCCTTCCTATCTACATAGGGAGCAGGTCCTCTTCATGGAGTCCGCCATGTTGCACTGCTATGTTTCTACAGTAGCCCAGAACGGACAAATCAAACACTCTTGTTTCAATGTTGAAGTCGTAGGTTGAATTTGGTAGCGCCTCGAATGCACCTGAAGGAGACCTCACTAATCACGAATCATTATCTTATTCTACTGTGGCTCAGTGGATGGGCGACTGTGGCAGAGTCTTCCTTTAATCAGAGGATCGGCGGTTCGATCCCCGGCTCCGCTAGCCCATGTCGATGTGTCCTTGAGCAAGACATTTAACCCCAAAATTGCTCCCATAGCTGCGCCTACAGCTGTGCCTATATGAATGTGGACAGTCTGATAGGCAGGTGGCACCTTGCCCCTTGCCATCAGTGTGTGAATTGGTGAATGATGACATTCAATGATGACATGATGACAAAAGTGTTAAAGTGATTTGAGTGGTCAGAAAGACTAGAAAAGCGCTATACAAGTACAGTCCATTTACCATTTTTACAGAAATGGCGCATGAAAACACTTGCAAGAGTATCTGGGTACACTGTAACACTGAAAAAACTAATTATGCACAAATGTACATGAAACACAAAGCAACATTGATGCATAATTCAGACGAATAGAAAACAACTTTATCTAAATGCCTGAATAAAGAGCAGCTTCACTATCCACACACAGCAATGCTGAAGCAACTGGGAGCCGACTTGCAAATCAGGAGAAATAAATAACACAACAGATATGAGCTAAGCTAAGAACTTGTTCAAAATGGCTTCTCTGCTCTGATGAACATTCGCTGTTCATTTTCCAAAGTGACTTGAGACATTTGTGACATCGATTGTAATCTGGTGTTTGGTCCGAGGCAGATGATGATACATGAGCGAGCCCTTCTGTGTTTCTGCGGTCTTAGACACAGTTCACTGGACCCAGCGAATCCTAACATTACATAAAGACTATATACAGATTGAATAGCCTATTTTAGGATGCTTGCTACTCGGAGAGCATTTTGTGGGGTTTTTTACACCGCTGCACGCTTTGTTCTAACCCCCAGAAAATAACAATGTTAATAAACCCATTGATGTTCGGCTCATCTACTAAACAGATGGAAAGGAAGGTTATAAATATACAAATGTATAGTATGTGTGTGCATGTGTGCATGTCTATTGGCAGCTCCGTCCATCAGGCAGTATTGACACATTTGTATCACATTTTTCATTCGTTGTAGCTCTGTCCACATTCATTTGAGGAAAAAGTGCACAGCTGATATTAAGTCAATAAGACTTTAAATAGCACAAATAGGAATGTTTAAATCAGCTGGAAAAATCTACACAACAGCACTGACATCATCTTAGGAAGTCAGCCAAGTTAAGGGCTATAGATGAAGAAGAAATTGCGGTGTGAATGCTGGATGCTGAAAAGCCGCCGCTACACCGTAGTCACGATACCAGAGATTAGTAGTCGATACCAATACCAGTGAATTTCCTCGATTGTTAATAACCAATTTGATACCACGGTAAAAAACAAAAACATGACAGTAAACACTTAGAGCTAGTGTTAGGACGTTAAACAGGACATAATTCACTCTCTAATGTGAAAACATCTCCTTCAAACAACTGTACTTATTCAGGTTGCTCACCAAAAGCTAAACTTTAAAGATTACATTTGAACACATCCCGATAACATTATAAGTTACATTCTCCCAAGAAACATTTTGAACGAGCTCGGATTTGTAATATTATCAGGGGGAAAAAGGGTGCAAATCCATGGTAGCGCCTTGCTCGAATGCCATCCATACCATAATAACACTACTTGATAGGGGTTGAACCGTTCGGTACGAGGCTCACGGTTCGGTACGCATGACGAACCGAACAATACGTTTGAATAAAAAAAATTAAATTTTTTTATTTTTTTTTAAAAACCTTTATTTAACCAAGTAGTCCCATTGAGATTAAACATTTATTTTGCAAGATGTAAGTAACAATACTACATAACATTAAGGAGCAGTTTTTGTTTTTTATGCTTATGTGTTGCTAAGAAGACACCCCAGAAGATGAGTCACTCAGGTATAGTTCCATCATTGTTCAAAGTCAAAGAATAACTTCATGATGTTAGTTGTAATGAATAAATATTTAGGAGCAGCAGAAGTCAGATGGCAGCTGGCGCTACCACGGTTTTACTCTCTGAGGCTCACGTTACCGCAGTTTCACAAGAGGGTCGGAGAACCACGGTGGCCTTCAGGTAAGGTACATGAAAGTCCCCCTCTAGAGCCAGTGTTTGGTTTGTCCGTTCTGGGCTACCGTAGAAATATGGTGGTGCAAGATTGTTGACTCCGTGAAGAAGACCAGCTCCCTCTGCAGATATGAAGGGCTCATTTTAAGCTAATGAAAATACGATTCTTAGTTTCAGGTGATAATACACCAATGAAAACATAGTTATATAAATAGTCCATTTCTGCTGATAGATCCCCCGAAATGCTACACACTGGACCTTTTAAATGTGTAAGAAGACGGTGAAGCAGTAGGAATAGTTGTAAAAGTAGGAAACGGGTGTAATTAGTTTGAACGTCATTGAAAAGTTGATTAATAGCCAATAATAGATGAAATATGTCGAATATTTTAAGGTTTGTTGGAAAGCCAATGCTAAAACTGAATGCCGCTGGCTTTAAAAGTTGAACAATGTATGAAAGACGAGGAACGTTGTGAGGTTCGAATGGAGTTTCTTGCTGAACGTATGAATAAGTAGGAGAAGAGTTGATGCTGTTTGCTGTGTTTTAGCTCTCTCTCATTCATGTGACTCATCTTATCCTCACAACAAACACACAGAAAGACACCGGCTGTCCTGTTCAGTGTCTCCGTGTCTGCTCATTGTCTCGCCATCTCAGCAGGGTCTGACAACTGGAAGGCAGATATATAGTTTATATACTTCTCATTGGTCCAGCCAGTTGCCACGGCAACATCGCCCTACTTCCCTTCCTGCATTCGGATCCCTCTGTCTTCTCACCCTCGTCGCCTTCTCTCTCCGTCTCTCTTTTTCACCCTCCGTCCTTCATCTAGGCTCCCTCCTCACTCCTCCCTCACTCTTGCTCTTCCTCTTCCATCTGCTCATGCCTTCCCCTCTGTCTTCCTCCCCTCTTCGTACTCTTAATAGGATTGTGACTTGCATCTAATGTTAAGCAGATCAGGAGACTATATGGTATGCTGTGTCTGCGTGTGTGTCTATGCGTGTGCTCATTCATCTTGAAGTTGTGCTGTGCTGACGGTTGTAGGAGCACCGCTCAAGGGATAATTGGTTGTATCGACCAATGCAGCATGTGTCACAGTCGCACTAATTGAGAAGCCAAACATGCGTGTAAATCACACACACATACACGCACATACGCACACACACACACACACACACACACACACACACTCACACGGTATAATATGAAGGTGAATGTGCATGTGATCATTTATTAAAAGATCCACATGTGTATGTATGGGCATCTGTGTATGATTAGCACAACTCAGCAGATGCACGTGTGCGCGCTTCGACCGTTGCCATGGTAATCAACATACAAATTACACCAAAAATCCCAAATAGCCTAATGACATTAGGAATAGTAATCCCACATTTTAGATGATGCATCAATTGTAAAGGTTATGTTTGCGATTCTAATCCAATAGGCCGACACTCCAAATCAAATTCAGAAAATATCTGCGATCCTCAATTTGAATAAAGGGATTTATCGGATGAAATGAGTTATTGTTTTGATTTTCTTAATTAAAAGGTGCAGTGTGTAGGATTTGGTGGCTGATAGCGGTGAGATTGCAGATTCTCCCTTGTGCCAAGCGTGTAGAAGAGCCTCTGCAGCCATCGCAAAAATGTGAAAACGCAAATGTCCCTACCTAGTGCCAATGTTTGGTTTCTCTGTTCTAGGCCACCATAGTAACATGGCGGCCGGCTCCATGAAGAGGACCTGCTCCATATGCAGATATAAACGACTCATTCTAAGGGAACAAAAAAAATCTTAATTTCAGGCAATAATACACTTACTTACAAGATTAATAACATACTTAATAATATAACTTCTGCCAATATATGCCCACTTTTGCCCCATAAATGATACACACTGTTCTTTTAAATCAACATCAGCAAACCATAATTTGAGCGCAGTGACAATGTCGTTTTTGGAAGGTAAATTCTTTTTTTCCATAAATGTTCACTTTTGGATTTTACAACACACTTTTAAATGTTTGGATCACACGAGTTGGGAACAATCGAACACAGCTAATCTATCTAATTCTACACATATAATACTTTAGCCCGTTTGTAACCGGTACCGACAACATTATCTTCTCTTCACCTGTCGCTCCCCTGCTGTGTGTGGCAAGCCGACCACGTTTTTTAAAAGTATTTTCCAACTTTAACTGTTTTTTTTCGTGGTCCGCACACGTTATGTGTTCAATGAAGGGAATAGAAGGGAAACACGAACTAGAGTAGTCTGAACGATGCAGATGGAAGAAAATAAGCTGTGCAGCATTCAAATGTTGATTTAGAATGTCAATGTTGAATGTCAATGTTCTCAAAGATGATTTAAACTAGTCGGTACAACTCAACGACATAGCACCTTTTTTATTTTTTATTTTCTTTGAGCAAATTTGATTGATTTTCAAGATATGCATTGGAATCAACAACAAACTAAAAACAAATTAACAAAAATTGAAAGGAAAAAAATACATACATACATAAAAATATATATATATATATATATATATATATACCTGCATACACACATCTCGTACTACGGAACAGCAGTGCATACCTACGCATACACACATAATTACTTCCGCACCCCATTTGACACCGACCCCCCAGAAATTCTTGGATTTGAATTAAGACTCCAGGATAGGGTCGTTTATTTCTTCAGCACTGTGCATTCTAGCTACGACATAGCACCTTAAACCTTGAAGTCCATCTCTCATTAGACGATAATACAGCACAATATAACAGAGTGGGATTTAGACCTGCCCTTCCAGCCCAACCTCTTCCCTGTTCGCACTTTGTCACTCTTAATACTACATCATCTGTCCTGGCTCACAATTAAGTGGATTACATCATGAATTGGTTCGTGGGTTGTATATGATTTACAGTGCATTACTACAGTGTATGAGAACAGCCTGATCACATTCATATCACATTCATAATCCATAATCAGATTTGGATATACCTTGTATACAAATGCAACTTCTGTCCTGATAATGTTTCTAGTTCGGGGATATCCAAAACCATTAGGTTTCATCCTCTGGTGCCATGAATGTTCACATCAAATGTCATGGAAATTTCACAATTTGCATTTCAGACACCACTCATCAACTGAATGTAGTACTAAACTTGCCTTTAGTCGCTCTGGACTTTGGTCATCTATCCAACACTTTGGTGTTGGATAGATGGATTTATGGAGGGATGAAGCCATCGACGCACATTAACCCCCGCTCTCCCACCCTCTTTGTTACTACTTTGCGACAAAAACCACAGTGGATTATTTTTAGAGAAGAAATCCATCACTCTTACAAAACATCCCAAGCTCTACTTTTCATTCATCACCACCACTGGAGATTCCATTAAGATGGTTTAATAACAGTTCCTGAATCAAGTAAATGGCAAGTAAAATGTTTCCAAAGCAGCTCAAAGCACCCACAGCTAGAAATGATTCACAGAGATTACAACTTTTCCAATATGCAGTTTTTTTTAATCAAAGTGATAAAGGTTGATGGATTTGATTCAGAGATATCTGCCAGAGGGCACACTGACTCCTGCATGTCTTTGCTGGTACGACTCAAGTGAACTCTTGAGTCGGGTCTTGTGAAAGTGGAAATGTTTTCATAGATACAACTGGATATTTTCTGAAATTCAAATCAAAGTACAATTTGCTTATAAAATTGTCCATCACCTCTACCTTCTTTCTCACACGAGTGAACTAATTTGCAGACAATCCAAAATTCTTTCTTTCTAGCATGCATGAGCACAAACTCTTCACACCACATTAAAGATGCTCCCAAAGCACACTGGGAACTGGATGTCATGTTTTCAGGGTGCCCCTAAACACAGAGGCAACATTTCAAACTTGTAATATGTCTGTTGGCATCATAAAGACAAGTTCGGGAGCTTGAAACACTTACACGAACTCCACATAAATCAGTGCTGCAAGGAGTTTTGGAAATCTGAAACAAACAGCAACAACAGAAAACATGCGACCTGTGTGACTGCTCTGTTTTTCTTTAGAGTCTTTAACCATCGTGTCTTTTTTATTTTCTATTTAGGAAAACACAGAGTAGTTTGAATTTATCCCGTCTCATGACACACTACTACAAGGTCCTCAATTAGTGCCGGCACCAAGAACACAATGCCGATGGAAAATCATGGTGGACACACCAATTCCCAGGTTCAACACAAATGTTAATAAAAGGGAGGTCAGTGTGGGTGGGTTAAACAAAGGACTTTCACCCAGGAGACCAGCGTTTGTCTACCGTTTGAAACATAAAGTCAATGGTGACTTGTTTTAAATTACATAGGCTACATAATTAATTGTAACCCAACCCATGACCTTGTCTTTCCGAAACCTAACCAAGTAGTAGACCAGGGATTCCCAAAGTGGGGTGCGCGCACCCCTGGGGGTGCGCGAGCTGCCTCTAGGGGGTGCGCGAGAGGAAAAGTGTAATGGCGGTCTGATGGTGTAACAATATTAAATATTAAAAAAAAATGTAATTTTAATTTAAAAACTGTCAGGTGGGACATCTGAAGCTATCAGTCGTAAAAGAGGAGAGGGACAGAGAGAGAGAGAGGAATCGGAGGCGAGGGAAACGGAGAGGTGCGGCACAGACAAATCGGGAGCACATCGGCCCATCGCGGAGTCAAGGTGAAAAAGAGGAAACGAGAGAGAGCATCAGACTGGGAAAAAAAGAGGAAATATGATGAAAAGTATCTGTGTCTGGGCTTCACTTGGATTGGCAACGCAGATTCCCCAAAGCCACAGTGCGTGGTGTGCAGTGAGGTTCTGGCTAACAGTCTGAAGCTCTTATTTACGTCACCACCTGAACACCAAGCATGCCAGTGCAAGTCAAAAGCCCCTTACATCGTTTATATCGAAATTGGAGGAGTTACAAACAGCCCAAAACAACTGGAGTCTCATTCATGTGTTGGTCTATAAATGACGCACTACGGACTTCATATCTGGTTACAGAATAGCGAGAAAGGGGCTACCGCACACAATCGCCGAAGACGTGAGCTTGCCAGCTGCCAGAGAGATGGTGGAATGTATGATTGGAGAGAAAGAAGCAAAAAAGTTGTGCATGATCCCGGTGTCCAACATCACTGTGTCGCGCCGCATCGATGCTTTGTCCGAAGACATCCTGGCTACATTAGTCGCTCATTAATTGTAAATTAAATGTGATAATCTGCCTCTGAGCCTGTGCGTGTGTGCTCGCCATCCGTATTGCTCTTTAAAAGTGACGCCTTGTGTCACTGAAAGATATTGAAACTTTGTTGCAGTGTTTCAGGGCGTTTTCACACCTTCAGTTCATTTGCTTTGTTCCGATTCAGGGATTAATATGATACAATGTTGCAGTTGCTCCTTTGTTCGGTTTGTGTTCACACTGCAACATTTAACAGCGGACTAAATCTTGTAAACAAATGCCACGCGCGAGCAAACTGTTCTCTCATTGGTCCGATTCTTATGCGGCTATGAAGGCTTAAAAGGCTCTGTTGCTTCTTTTTTTTTTTTTATTAAGGGGGGGGGGGGGGGTGCGCGAACCCAGTCGGGATGTAGAAGGGGGTGCGCGGCCTAAAAAGTTTGGGAACCGCTGTAGTAGACTGTTTCCGTGGTGGTCACGGCAAGTCATTTTAACACATTACCTGCCACGTAATGTGCTGTTAAGAGGTCGTTTTCATCTCATATTTCTGTGAGGAGAATTATGGCCTGACTCCACAACACTACAGAGCATTGTATTGTCTTTCAGCTTTGTTGTTTTTGTTTTACGGCCCACAACTTTACTGTTTTGGTTCAGTCTCACGGCTCTCATTGGCCCTGTTTCCAGGCAGCTCTGATAAACCCTCTGTAACCTACCTCTCCGGCATCGTGCTGCAAAACGTTAGATGGTGAACGTGAAGCATTTAGGGGCTATTAACATAAATATGGTCTTATCAACATATAATGTTAATAAGCATCTCTCAAGGATGTATAAGGGCCCTATTACCTATTAACTAACGCTTATTACAAGGATCTTTATATAAAGCGTTATGAATTGTTTCATCGTATTTTACCCTTATTTTTACAGTATAAAGTGGAGACAGGAAACATGAGAAAGAAGGATGACATGCAGCAAAGCTCCACAGCCAAATTCAAACCAGGAATGTTGCAGTTATGGCCCAGACCACCATGTCACCAGAACGACCTCTTTGACTCTCTGTTATCTTTTTGTTTTATTTTTCTTAAAATATGAACATGAGTGCTTTAAGATAGGTGTCTGAATTAAGGCTGTGAATTAAAAACACCTCAAACATAGTTAAGATCAATAGATAAGTCATTAGAATGTGTCCCGTTACTTGATATCGGATCTTATTTTCCCGCTCGACATGCAAATAAGCACATCTCGGTTTGCAAAGACCAAATGCATTGACTTAATTGTGCCAAGTCAAAAAAACTGTTAGTTACAGACTGAGAATTATTTCATTCACAGTGCTGCTCAAAGGCTCCTGGCAACTTTTAAGGCGGAATGTTTTCTTGCATGTTACTCAATGCATGAGATGATGTCACGAATCAATCAACACACCTTAAATATCAATATGACAACTCTGACCATTTGTTTTTATTGGCTCACTTCCACGACATATGTCTTGGAATTGGATCTTCAAATGCTTAAAAAATGAATTTGATCCGGATTATGCAAACAGAGAATATTCAGTTTCCTTGCTTGGAGAAAACAAAGTGGCGCGGTGTCATTCTGGTGTGCTCCGGCAGCACTACACCTATGAACCCACACGTTAGCTATCCGTCAATGTGACCCAGGCCACATTCGCGTACACACTGATTGAAGAATGATGCCACATGCGACCCATGACTCTGAGTGTTGATCAGATGTCAATGCATCCTCAATGTGTCTTGGGTGCATCACACCTGTTCTTGGAGCAGACATGTGCCAGTTTGTGACCTACCAGATATTAAGCTTCAATTAACTGTAGCAACATGCAGATGTGATGATTATGCATTGTTACTGCTGTGCAAAAAAAGCTATTTTGTTGTCTTTAACACGTTGCCTTGAAGCATGTGATAAATAGAAAAAATGGTGTCCACTTCTAACTTGTTAGTGCATTGTGAATCATTTGTATATTTATGTATTCCATAGTTCAGTGGTTCTTAAACTGTGGGGCGCGCCCCTCTAGTGGAGCACGGTGGTATTACAGGTGGGGCGCAGGGGGAAATGCAGAATTTTTTTTTTTTCTTTTTTTTTTAAAGTAATTAATAAATACATGGCGAAATGTGTGGAAGCACGTTTCCGCTACTGTGAGGAAAAATACAGATCCTGTAAGTCATAATGAGATTCTATCTCAAAATAATGACTTAGCATCTCATAATAATGACTTTCTATCTCACAATAATGTTTTGTTTATTTTATTTGATATGGACATCACAGTAGCATTATAATTGTAACATACATTCATGCACAAAGCCCAGATGCACTGTGTTAAGTGTTTGAAGCGAAATGCTAATTTACAACACCTGTCCACAGGAGGCTTTTTGCCAAATTGTAGTTCCTTTTTGCACAGATATAACTTTATTTGCATTGTTCTAACAAAGTCATTGCACATTTTATTTGTTTTTGTCTGATGAAGTAATCTGGTTTACTTAAAAGTGATTGCTATTTTATTTATTCTATTATTTGAAAAAGCACAGACGTAGGACTCACAAAATGTTATTTCAATAACAGTTCAACATGGACCATTTTGTTACCATTATGGTCTCAATCTCAAGTCTTCTTCGATACAGTTATTGAGAGTCAAATAGACCATAAAGCAGAGTATGCTTTAGGGCGGGGCTACTTTGTGACTACCAGAGTCGTATAAGCCGGTGACTGCAGTCCAAATATGGTCACTTTCGTTTACTGGTTGCAACAAAGCAAGATTGGCGAAGGCCAAAATATCGAACTCAAGGCGTTAAACCAATGAGCGATGTCACGACGACTACTACACTTCTTATATACAGTCTGTGGTTCAAACACTGTTCTGATGAATGGAGGGACGGTAAGAGAGGGGAAGAGATTGAGCGATGAGGACTAACCCTTACAACCTAGAGTGAAATGGATAAATAATATTCTGTGTTCTCTCCCCTGCATCCCCTCTTTTCATTCACTTTCATTCATTTCATTCACCCTGTACCCACCTGCTGTTTTACACCTCAACCTATTTTCTCCCCCCACCTGCCTCACCCACCTGTTTCATTGCCCTGACATTCCATCTTGCTCTGTTCTACACCTCGACCCTCCTCCCGTATTGATTTTCTCTCCTGTGCTGCTTTTCAATGGAACATAACCCCGTCACCTTGACCCATCGCTCTGCACATTATTACACACACTTCCTGACTCAAACCAAATACCATTACACTGCACTGTGTGTGACCACCGTACCCATCACTGTCCTCAAACATTCATCAATCTTTCTACTTACTGCTCCCGTCCACTCCGTCCTCTTCGCTCCTCCATACTTCCTTTACTGTGCTCCAGCCGTGTGTCTGGTGATCGGCTGTATGGTCTTCCCAAACGGCTGGGACTCGGAGGTGATCCGGGACATGTGCGGGGAGGACACCGGGAGGTACGCCCTGGGCAAATGCTCGGTGCGCTGGGCCTACATCCTGGCCATCATCGGCATCTTGGACGCCCTCATCCTCTCCTTCCTGGCCTTCGTGCTCGGCAACCGGCAGAGCGACTTCCTGCAGGAGGAGCTGAAGGCTGACAACAAGGGTGAAAAGTGGAAAGCACTTTTAGTCAAATTATAGGGGACAGAAATGGACATGAAAGGGAAAAAAGTGTTTAGTGGTTAGAAAGTTAGTGCAATGAAAATGCTGTCATGCATTCAGTCTAGTCAACGATGATAGCGGTGCTGGCAAGCAGAAACCTTGTATGTTCGAAACAAACAAAAAGTAATATAATTAATTTGTTTTTAAACAAACTGAACACTATGTCATCAAAGGTTATTGTGTCTTTATTTATAGTCGGATTCTTGCAAATGGAGTTACAGGGACTTGCGTCACTAGCAAACAAACTCAGACTTTCACCAAGATGCCAGCTGTTCATGTCCTGTGTGAACCGTGGCTCACTGGGTTAAGATGGTTGTCTGGGAACCAGAAGGTCAACGGTTCGATCCTCGACTGGGACGTGTCACGTGTCGAAGTGTACCTGAGCAATACACTGAACCCCCGGGCGCATGTCATTGGCAGCCCACTGCTCCCTATACACAGGGATGGGTCAAATGCAGAAACAAATTTCCCCCTTCTAAAGAGATCAATATAATAATAAATAATTATTATATAATAATTTAAAAAAATGATTATACCTATGTGTATGTAACTTGCATACTTAATGGTCGTTAAGTCCATATGATATGTTAATGGCGGCTGTGGCCTCTGCATGTCATGGTGTCTTTTCTGTTTTTCTTTTGCTGCAAGAAAAACTAATTCAAACGACCAACAGCAATTAATTATGGTGATATTTATATATGCATGCAAATTTAACTTCTTTCAAAATGTCAACTTCAGTAAGTCATGCTGCATAACAATTTGTCTGATTCGGGTTTCTTCATGTTCCGTAAATTAGTTTGTCCTCCTTATAGTACGGCAGAATGGATTATTGGCACACTTTATGTATTTTCTTCTGCCTCCTCCTTAAAACTCCAAATAATGTACCCGACGTATTTATTGTAATTCCTCGACCCCACACCATTTCAGAAGTGTTTTTAAAGTTTTTGGACCTGCATCTCTGTGTGATCTACACAGACACTTTAAAAACATCACTTTCGCATGAATACAATGTATTCTCCTGCTGTGGGGTTATTCATAGCTGGTGTATTACAGTAGTTGTTGGTTGTAGTTTCTGTTTGTATGACCGGTGTCGTGATGAGAGATATCATCAGAGAAGATTGTGTCGAGCTTACGAGAAATATACGCCCCCAATTCCTCCGAGTGTGTGGATTTAGTTACCATGGTTACGTGTCAGATTCCAGAAGGATAATGCTCTCTCTCTCTCTCTCTCTCTCTCTCTCCCTCCCTCTCTGCCTCTCTCTCTCTATCCCTCTCTGCCTCTCTCGCTCTACCTCTCTGCCTCTCTCTCTGCCTCTCTCTCTCTCTCCCTCTCTGCTTCTCTCTCTCTCTACCTCTCTGCCTCTCTCTCTGCCTCTCTCTCTCTCTCCCTCTCTGCCTCTCTCTCTCGCTCTCTCTCTCGCTCTCTCTGTCTCTCGCCCTCTCTGCCTCTCTCTCTCCCTCTCTGCCTCTCTCTCTCTCCTCTCTCTCTCTGCCTCTCTCTCTCTGCCTCTCTGCCTCTCTCTCTGCTTCTCTCTCTCTGCCTCTCTGCCTCTCTCTCTGCCTCTCTATTGACAGCCCAGTCACCAGTAGTTTTGTTGTCTTAACGTATCCAACGTTTCACAACGTTACAGTAATGTTAAAGTCAATGAAAGTTTGATGAAAGTGTTGGGGTCTGGTGCCTCATTCACCAAAAGCCTGACCTCAAGTCAGAGCAACATCTTCCCAGATGACCACACCTCCCGGCTCCGGCCAAACCTGACACCAACTCTCCATTGGCCGAGAAAAGGCCCCCCACTGTTTGAGAGACTAGGTTTATAAGCTTGAACACAGCTATATCCTCCCTCTTCGCCCCGGACCTCCGTCCCGGCTACAGAAGATTCAGCTTTCCCCCTCCAGCGCCACGCTAGCGACGCTGGCCACGAGGAAGCAAAGGCCTTCTCCCCTCCTCAAACCCTGACAGGTCACGAGCCATTTCGCTGGACGAAACAGACAGTGCCCCACTCTGAGTAAGGCCCCTTACCCCGCCGAGACGAATCCCTCCAACGAGACCTGTCTCCGCTTTCCCTTTTTGTGTGCACACATACCGGCAGGAGGAAAGACGACTAAGCCTCAATCCTCCACCGATGATTCCCGGTAAGACGCACGGACCACGTCGCCTCAAACCGAAGTTAAATCATCCTCCTTGCAGCGAGGATAGATCACGTCTGCGTTTCGCTCCAGAGCGAGCTCACGCTACGACGGCCCGAAGCCGGCTGCAAAGCCGCGCCGACCAGCAAGATCCCCCTGCGCCCCTTCCTGACGAGGAAAAAGGACAACTTCCCCAAGAACACTTTTCCCTTGCTCCGAAGCATCTAAAAGTAAGGTTCATGGTATCTGGGCATAGCTTAGCTTAAATTAACTTCAGTTTAATTCAGGTCATTTTATGTGTTGATATTCCCGTATTTTGTTGTGAGAAGTTACTGTCGCGCGATATCAAGGTATTGCGTAATCCATCGCGGACCCGAAGCCCCGCTTGTGTATTCAACTGCTGTAACTGTCTGCATTCGACCCGTCACTACTGGTAGATTCAGAGTTTGTGTATTGTTGCTTGAGAGATGTGATAAGAAACATAAACGCTCATCTACAGATAGAGGTCTGTTTTATTTGGGATTATTTGATTTCATTTTGTTTTCTTGCTCTATTTCCTTGAATCGATTCTGTGAGTGAAGTGTGGGAACGCGACTATCGTGCACAAGTGTCGTCAGTTCGCGAAGCGACAACGGCAGCTGGTGCAAGATACGAACTGCAACCCTCACACTCACTACGACGCGACGCCGCACACAGAAACTCTGATTCCTCTCTCTGCCCTTTTATTTCTCTTGGTTTTCCGTAACTTGCATACACATAGTCTGCCCCTGGGTAACCCCGTTGCCTATTGTCCCAACTCACGCGATGCATCGGCACACGTGATTACATACACTCTGCCATTTTGTCTAAGTCACTCGACTACGCCATCTGGTGGTGGTTTAGCTGTAGTTCTTTAAGGCCCCTCCTCTTTTACACACGTGACTACACAGAGACTCCCCCTCCACCATCTTTGTAGTTTTCGACTGTAGTTTTAAGACCCCCCTTTCTTTTCACACACAGACCCACACACACACACATACTTGTATACTCATCCATTTTATTCATTTGACTTTAGGTTAGGCATATAAAATTGTATGATAGCGTTGTTGGTTGCAATATTAATTGATTTGATAATTTACTATTTTGATTTAATAAACTCTGTTATACTTTAAGGAGCAGTCGTCTGTGATTACTTGTGCATATGTGCGTAATGAAATTGTATGTAGTAGCCTGTGTACGAACTTAACCCTTCACTGTCACTGAATGCGTAGTCGCACCCGACTATTGACATTACGAGTGGCCACTAATTATGAGACTTAGTTTTATCGTTTGGTTATTGGTCCCTGTTCGCAGGGTGGTGCCCCGTTGTTGTTAATAATCATTAATGATTGTTACATACATCAATAATTCTATTGATGTCAAGAATTCAATTTCTTAAATGCTGATAACCCAAACACGCTCCTTTAGATTCCCAACAAAAGTTAAAGTTAATGTTAAAGCAAAGTTGTGCATTTCGGTAAGCGGGATATGAGGCTCTCCCCTATTGGCAGACATTCTTGTTTTCTGTACTATGTCAGTTGCTCTGAGTGTCTAGTAAAGGGTTATTACTGTATTGGAGTTAGTTGAAAGTCTTGTGTGTCTCATACAGACACTAAAGGGTGCCTTGGGGTGTCGGTATCAGATGCCAAGTGCCATAAACTACAGTATTCAACGAGTTGGGCGCGAGAATGGATTGAACAATGTGGCTATATTCATGCAGCCAATATAATACAATAAAAGTATTACTATGTGTGCACTGTATCCTTTGTAGTGATTCAAATGAAATCCACCTTCCAGGGAAAGTATTAATCTTACTCTTTTTGTCCTTTTTACAGATTTTGCTGTGTCAAGGGTAAGTTCACATTGATGTTGGTAGTGTTGTGCTTTGGGTGCGTGGTGTCATGGCTGTGAATGGTCTGTGTGTGGTGATGCATGGCACAGTGTGTATGTGAACATTCATTTCACAGTATATGTTCTGTTATCATGTAAGGAGAGTGTTAATGTGTCTCAGTCCATCACATGGCAGTTAAAGCAGCATGCAACTGCCAACTTTTGCCATTAAAAACATCACAGTGAGTGCAGCCTCCCCTCAGCTAAAGCAACCTGGTGTCAGGTCACATATCTTACACAACTCCTCATGAGACAGATGATGTTTGGTCACATTAGAGACCATTAGAGAAGTGATATATCCCATCCAGGGCTGCGTTGAGGCAGAGGGGTAGAAGAAGAGAAGGAATTAGCAGGAAAACAAAAGTTGGTGCCGTGTTGTAGGAAACGTCCTTGGGTGCAATGCTTTCCCAAAGGAGCAAGGCCTACTGCGAGAGGAGAGGAGACGTCAAGTCAAGGAAGGCCTTTCGCTGAGGAGTGAGTTTGCTGCGTTCACCAGGCCCTCCAGCTTCTCTGTGTGTGTACGTCAGCCAAGCTGATGTACAAAGATAAACTCCCACAAACACAAATGTGACATGAGCAGCCGGGTGCATGAAATATAAATAGGTAAAAGACCAGAGCACGAAGAAAACCATCTCTACCACTCAGTATTTTACAAGAAGTCCTCTTAATGTGCCTCAATGCTTTTCTGCTTACTCATGCGTCTCAGAATGAAAAATGTTTTTTAATATTATGACAAAAAAATATATATAATTTGCTGTTATTCTGCATGTATTTATTTTTAAGTAGATGGGGAGCTGAAAAACCAAAGAAACAAATACTTATAAAGTTATGTTTATGTACAGACAAAGAAGAAGACAATCAAGACAGTCACAAGTAATTATTGTTTTAGTAATTTCTCTCAAGACAAAACAGAATTAAAGGGTGCATTCATCATTTTCAGTTTTTTTTCACAGCGGATAGCAAAAACCAGTGACGCTGGGTACTAAAGTAAGCTAATAATGTGATAATAGTCTGAACGCTAGCGCCAGCTGAGTCACCGTTAGCTGTGCCTAGTTTGGGAATAACTGCTGTGTTAGTTTGGATTTTTTGAAGTGGGCTTGGAAGGCAGAATAACGTATTTTAGCCTCCTATTATAAGGCCGGCCTAATAAAATCAGTTTAAGTCTACGCTAAATTTTGAATATTTTCACTGCTTTATAACAATCAGACCGCCCTTTAGGACGAGGAACTGCAGCGGTGTTGTGCGTGGATGAGCGCATTTCTGCCGAAGACAGGCGGCGTGTTGTGGTAGTATTCTGACCGCGTAATAGGGAGAAGGAGAGGGAAAAATGTTAAAGAGATGGTGGAATGTATGATTGGAGAGAGAGAAGCGAAAAAGTTGGACGTGATCCCGGTGTCCAACAACACTGTCGCGCGCATCGATGCTTTGTCCGAAGACATCCTGGCTACATTAGTCGGTCGCGTGAAGAAGAGTGAGTTTTACTCTCTGCAAGTAGACGAGCCTACAGATGTGGCCAATCTGGCCAATCGTCCGTTACCTTCGTAACGTTACGTCCGTTACCTTTTCGAAGGCACGGTGCAGGAAGAGTTTTTGTGTTTTTTATCTTGTAAACAAACGCCACGCGCGAGCAAACTGTTCTCTCATTGGTCCGATTTTTATGCGGCTCTGTTGCTTTTTTTTTTTTAAGGTGTGTGTGTGTGGGGGGAGGGGGGTTGGGGGTGCGTGAACCCGGTCGGGATGTAGAAGGGGGTGCGTGGCCTAAAAAGTTTGGGAACCGCTGACCTAGAGCATTTGACCTGAGAGTGCGGGCGGGTGAAAAGGGGCGAAGTAGATCAGCTACATAAGTCGGAGCCTGACCGTGAAGTGCTCTGTAAGTGATGGTGAGAATTTTAAAGTGTATCCTAGATGCTACAGGAAGCCAGTGGAGAGATCGGAGTACGGGGGTGATGTGACACCGTCGGTTTGTCCTGGTGAGTAATCTGGCGGCAGCATTTTGGATGACCTGCAGACGGTTAAGAGCAGATACACTGAGTGATGTGAAAAGTGAGTTGCAGTAGTCAATGCGTGAAGAGATAAATGTGTGTATGATCATTTCTAATTCAGGTGTTGATACTACAGATCTCAGTTTACTGATATTTCTTAGATGGAAGAAACATGACCTGGACAGCTGCTTAACATGAGGGTCAAACGACATGGATCGATCAAAGAAAATCCCAAGATTGCGCAGGTTGCAATGGGCAGCAGAGGAGAGTGGACTAATAATCTGCCTGATCATGGGGACAAACTCCTCTGGAGCAATAACTAGGACCTCCATCTTAGAGTCGTTGAGTTGCAGGCAGTTTTCTGCCGTCCAGTCTCTGATGGCATTGACACAGTCCAGGAGCCTAGTTAATGTGAATGCCTCGCTGGGTTTAAATGACAGATGAAGTTGGATATCGTCTGCAGGATGTCATGGTCTACAGTGTCAAATGCAGAACTGAGATCCAGAAGAACTAACACAGAGCAGTCACCTGCATCAGCACACATGAGAATGTCATTTGAAACCCCCAGGAGAGCGGTTTCAGTAGAGTGTTGCTTACGAAACCCAGACTGGAACTTGTCGTACATGTTGTGCCTCTCCAGTGCAGCAGTAAGTTGTTTGGCCACCACTTTCTCTAAAATTTTGGACAGGAAAGGCAGTTTTGATATGGGCCTGTAGTTCATGGGCAAAGCTGGATCTAAGTTAGGTTTCTTTAATATGGGCTGGATAGTGGTATGTTTGAAATAGGAAGGGACAATTCCTGTAGATAATGAGGAATTGACAATAGATGTTACTGCAGGGCCAATAGTTAGCAGAACTTTCTTAAATAGAGAGGATGGAATTATATCCAGAGGGCAAGTTGATGGCTTTGTTTTGTTAATTAAGTCCATCAGGTCTTGAAGGCTGATCGGCTAGAAAGAGTCCAGAACAGCTTGCGAGGAGCTACAAGTAGACGAACAGATCCCAGGCCGAATGCCAGACCTAATACCTGTTACCTTATCATTAAAATAGATAAGGAATTTGTTGCAATCGTCAACAGAATAGCATGGTACAGTGGAGACAGACGGTGAAACAATTCCTCTAATTGTGTCAAACAGAATCTTGGGATTTCTCTTTGAAGAAGAGATTAGGTTGGCAAAATAAGCAGTTCTAGCTTCCTTTACTCCAGTATTAAAAGAAACTCTGAGGTCTTTGAGATATAAACGATGCACTTCTAGCCCAGTAGCTTTCCAGAGCCGCTCTGTCCTGCGACACTTCTGTCTCACGCTGCACACAGCGTCTGTCATCCACGGAGTAGTGTTATAGGCAGCCCTGGTCCTTTCCTTAAGAGGTGCCACTTTATCCAGAAAAGTTGCAATGTTCATTAAATGACTGTATCAAGTGTTCAACATCATCGAGATTTGTATTAATATCACAGCAGAAGTGCATAGAGAAATGATCAGCTGTACTCTGAGTAACAATGTGGGAGCGGAACGTTTGTTTCAGACACAAGGGGTCAGCATTGACAGAAAGATCAAAGAAAATACATTTATGGTCACTGATCAATAGGTCCTCACAACGGGTATTATCAATATCAAGACCCAGAGAAAACACAAGGTCCAAGGTGTGACCACCCCTGTGAGTGGTGCCAGAAACATGTTGCGTGAAATTAAAAGATTCAGTAATATTGAGAAACTCAGTAGCAATACAGTCTGTGGTATCATTGATGTGCAGATTAAAATCACCAACCAGAAGCACTTTGTCTAGCTTGATAATAGAGGTCAGAAAGTCTGTGAACTCTGATAAAAACTGACCTGCAGGACCTGGAGGTCGGTAAATTAAAAAACAGTAAAACGGCTTTAGCCGGCCCACTTTAGTCAGCTGTAGTTCAAAAGTAACATAGGATTCTGTGCTCCCCAAGTGGCAGGAAAACTGATTCTTCCAGACCACGGCGAGACCTCCACCGCGGCGTCCCAACATAAGAACAGTCCACAGGGCAGAGTTCATTGAAATGGATGCATTCCATATTCCGTTGCCAGGTCTCGGTCAGAAATAAAAAAGCCAAATTATGACTTGTGAACAAGTCATTCAAAATGTGAGCCTTGTTTGTTACAGAGCGTGCATTAATCAGACACATTTTGATGGCTCCTCTCTACGAATGGATGGAGTATGACCAACCAGTCTTCCCATTAGTTGATATGATGTGTCCATCCAGCTCTGCAGCATGTCACCCTTGCATGCGCTTGGATCAGTTCCCTCTTTGTGTGAAGCTGTTGGTTGTCCTCTCCCCTGCATTTCATAGGACAATGCACTATGAACCCATGACTACCTCTCCTTACCTCATCTATGTGTTGGATTTACTCCCTTGTAATAGAAGATGGTGTGCTTTATGCTACTGATGGCGCTAATTGAATATTGGTTACCAATGTTAATGAGCTGAACTGAGCTCAGAAAACATTGTGGAACAATGAACCTATATCAGCAGCCCAATCCATCAGCCATAAGAGCAGGGACAAGAGCTCAGACACCATCCACAACTTGCTTAAAGACACAAAGCACATCAGGCAACTTATGACAACCCTTCATTCACCAACATCAGACAGCATTGGCAGGCAGCTCGGAGGAAAGTGCAAAAGGCAATACGGCAGATGTGGAAAGAATACTAAAATGTTTTACTCAAGTACAAATGCATTGCATTTTACACTAGGGGAGGGGGGTTATGATGACATCACTGTTAAATTAAAGAATAGTCTACTAAATTAAAAATGCACAAATTCTCAGATATACGTACATCTGTCAATACATCTCAGTCATTCCATTTTTAAAATTGTATCTTGAATAGCATGTGCACAAGGCCAAATGTCTTAGTTATGTGGGTTTGGGATAGAAGATCTTGGAAAAAATGTATTGCTTGTGTTTCCTCTCCATCTATACAGTTGAGTACATATTATGTCGTTGGGAGTGTTTGCTGAGCATACAGTGTTGTGGACTGATGCATCTCCCTTATCGGTAAAAATGAAGGTTTTGAACGTTGCGCTTAACTTTTGATATTTGAAACTTCCTCAAGTCACAAACTGGGAGGGTAGCAGAAGTTTCAGAACCTCAAACACACGCAGTATAAACAGTAGGTATGTTCCAGGTGGTGTCCTTTTCCCTTTTGCCCTTCTCATAGTCCGGGAGCCAAAGCCTGATTTTTTGATGAACCTTGTTTTGTCGGATAAAGTTTTTTTTTTTTCTGTTTCTTGTAGCTTAGGGGTACCTCTTCAAAATCCAGGAGGGTGCTCGGTGATATCCCTTGAGCATTTTGAGATATTAACCCTTTCATGGCCAAATCACTAAAATCACACAAAAACCAAGATTCATGACATTTCATGCAATATATTGAAGTAACAAATCAAATTAGCTTTTTCTAGTGTTTATTCATACAAAGGGTGATGTAAAAATGTCTTGCACTACAAATCTATGAATATTAACCCTTTCAGGCCATGCCAGCAAAACCGTTTTGGTAGCAGGAGTTATTTTCAACATTACACAACTTGAATGAAACTTTAGTGACTTCCTTTTTTTTTTACAATGTTTATTTTGATTTTAGAAATTTAAGACATAACAAGACAATAAGGACAAAATACAATACCAATACCAAACAGAATAACACTCAAAAACAACAGCAGTAACTTCCTGGTTAGGACACATCTTGCAGTCTGGTATTAGGATCTTGAGCATCCTACCATGAAACATGCACAGAACATTGTGCATGGCAAACCATGCTCTTTACAGCTGCATTTCTTGGAGTTGCAAGGGGTGTTACTCTTGCAGCCACATCGGATCATCTTTAGAATATAGTCTGGCACAAGTTTGGTGTCCTCTGGTAGGTGGGTTGGAATTAGTGACCTGTTGCATTTGTCTTTCTTCCATCCAAATTCCTCCGGGTTCTGTACTATTGACTGATTCATATTGAGGTTTCGCCACAGGTATGCTTGGAAGTGGGCCCTCTTAACATTTTCAACGAATGCTTCCTTTGTTGGAGGTAGAGCAGCTAGATTAGGTGCAGACATGTGGCCTTTCCCATTCTTTTTTCCCCAGACAAGTAGCCTTGTGTGCGACATGTCTGTGCTCTCTGTTACGCCATAACAGGCTGAGATAAAGGCAGTGGCTTGATTAAGGACTTGCTGGAATGGTGCATCCAAATTGCCAATGGCCGATAGGTCGTAACCAGCTTTCAGGGCTTTGATGACAGAGCCTTTCCCCACCCCGTAGTAAGACGCTACAGTGTCACATCCCGAAATGGCATGGGCTGGTAAAAGATGTTCAACAATTTGTGTCTGCTTGGCCAGTGTTGACTTGATGTCCACTATTACTCTTTCCTTTCGTGGGGATTCCATGATGAGGGGTACATCCAGCCTTGCCTCATGGTAATGGTTAAGGAGTAGGACAAACACATCTGTATCATCTGAAACCACAGTGATTTGATGGGCTTCTCCAGCACACCTCAGGACCTGTTGGACAATGATGGTGTCAGCTTCTTCTTGTTGATTTTCTAGATCATATCGGGTCAACTTTTCTTCCATGCTGATCTCGATGGGACATGGGTCCTCACCTGTCACCACCAACTTGTGTTTTTTTGTGCTCTGTAGATGGAATAGCCTGTCTTTGCTCAGTTCATCACATAGTAATCTGTTCAGCTGTTTCTTGTTTTCAATGGAGGACAGGACAACCTTCTGAGCCGGTAGCTTGGTTGTTAGGAGAAGATGATGTTTCTTGATGACCAATGTCTCCCTGACATCTCTAGTGACGGACTTGATGCTGTAGTCGTAGTATCTGTCAAAGATAAGGTAGACATCACTCTCTAGCAGGTATGAAGTTAGCCGTGCCTTGACATTCTTGATGAAATCAGCTACAGTGCCATCAGCTGGCCAGTGAATGGTCCAAAGAAGCGCTGACCCATCAATGACAGTGATGTCTGCATCACCGGCTTTCCTCTTTGAGACTTCCACCTGGAGTGACTTCTTCAATGTGGACTTGCCTTTGCAAAGTCGGGAGTGACCGAAAAGAGAGAAATCTTTGTCGACAGTCAGCATGGTACCGGGCATCTGCAGCATGTAGGTCACTAATTGCCCCCTGAAGACGGTGTTGGACACTTTCCGCAACATCATCATTTCGTTTTCCACAAACTTCTAAGAGAGACTTTTTGGTTTCCACTTCTCTGAATAGGTATGCAGCCCTCCATCTGGAGGGGTTCTTCTTGTCGACATTAAGATTGCAAAACTCACCACAGAAAACACAGTGCTTTTGAAAATCAAAACATTCAGCTGACCCTCCTGACCGTGAGCGCCTGGTCACCTTGCAAGGAACATTTGATTCAGTTTCTCCGGGCCTCTGACGTTTGTGCCGTTCAATGTAAGTCTTTGAGGTGTAACTTGAAACACAACTTTTATGGCATTTCAATGTGGTTTCATTGTTGTTATCTAATGCTTCTTGAAGCTCAAAGTGTTTTTCATCCCCATATATCTTACTACACTGGATAATGTTTGTTATTCTGACTGGTCCTGAAGATATCAATGGTTCCGTCTTCGCTTGGCAGTTGAACTTCCAAGTGAAGTAACACTCCTCAGGCACTGGATCCATAACCAACTCTGTAAATAAAATGTTAAAATTTGTTAATATATAAAAAAGGGTTTATACATTTCCCTGTGTGATTTTCACTAAAATGTTGTCTCGATCAGCAGACTTACTCAATTGAACAGCTTGTTATTCTCTTCGCAGGTGAACCTCCAACAGAACACTTCTGAATCCATAACCAATCTCACTGCCAGCTTTTACAGTGTTTTTACCTTGTTTTTTGATGGCAGCTGTTGTAAGCAGTGACCAGTTGTAAACAAAAAATGGTCTTAAACGAAGCACATGGCTGTCTTGTAATTGGAAAAAAACAAAAATGTGACAATACAGGCATACACAGACACAATGCACTCACTATATGAATTAACTGAGTGTTTTTAGCTTGTAATAATCACTGTAGGCAACAAATTATATGCATTTAAATCAAGTATATTGCATGAAATATCATAAATCTAGTTTTTGCATGATTTTGGGCAAGAAGGGGTTAATATCTGAAAATGCTCAAGGGATATCACCGAGCACCCTCTTGTATTTTGAATACGTATCCCTAAGCCACAAGAAACAGCAAAGAAAAAAACTTTATCCGACAAAACAAGGTTCGACCCCACGGCTCCCGGACTATCAGTCTGAGAAGTGTATATTGATCATTGCCTGTGGTGTCAAGTTACATTGTATGGCAGCTGGATTCTCGCAATATCGCGAGATTAGGTGAGAATAGCAGGATCCCAAGATCACAGGAAAGTCCATCTCGTCTAACACACTAACAATCAATGGTTCAGAAGAATGGGAGACGGAGAGGCGACTGCTCGTTCTAAACAACAATGGTGGCTCATAAAGAGGTTAGCATCAGTTATATCACTACTGGAGAGCAAAAAACAACACGGAAGGCTTTTCTAGATCTTCACCCGACATAACAGATGGTTCATCCAATCATCCAAGTACTTTTCCAAATTTCTTTTTCAATGACTGCTTCTCAGAAGGTTCTGTGTCACAAACCATCAGGTTTGTGGACGTTTGAGTCTGTTCCACAGCGAGGAGGCCAGAGCACGTGTCCGGCTGCTTTGTACAGTCGACACGCTGCAACAATAAATCTACCAAAACTGGTTTACAATTAAAAGGAATTTAATCCCACTGATGCAAGTACGATTACAGTTACACAATGGAGTAAATTTTTAACAGGTTTAACAGGCTATTAGCTTCTCCAGACCCAAGCTCATCATGAATGCGACGCGAGTTTTTCACTTCCAGCAGTTACACAAACACTCCCCCAGTCCGTCTAGTTCCACCAAAAGCTCATAATTCTACTTATTCGAACCATCCACACGATCTCTTATTTTAATGCACAGCCAAACGCACGCGAGAGAGTGTTCCAGACCGGTGTATCACCCCTTGTGTCCCGCAGTCACAGAAGCTAACTCCCGCTAGCATTAGCTTCTCTAAACAGTTTTAGCAGCAAGACCCAAAATTCGTGGACAAAGCCCACAAAGGATTGCACCCCTAAGCCCCTCAAAGCCATGATATTTCAGTTCGCCAAGCTACATAACTGCTTTTGAACACGTTATCTGCAAGACCTGGCACTGCTCACGCTAGGCCAAGGAGACTCCCAGTATGCGCAATGCCAGTTTGCCCAGCAAATAACTGTTCAGATTCCAATGTGATGATATAATTACAGTGATGTCTGTCTTTAATTTCTTTATTCTCAGGATCCTCTGTATTCACTGGACTAGTCCCTTTAGTTCACCATACTTCAGACTGTAAATCGTAGCTTACCCTAGTTCAGGGATTCCCAAAGTGGGGTGCGCGAGCTGCCTCTAGGGGATGCGCGAGAGGAAAAGTGTAATGGCGGTCTGATGGTGTAATAATATTAAATATAAAAAAAAAATGTAATTTTAATTTTAAAACTGTCAGGTGGGACATCTGAAGCTATCAGTCGTAAAAGAGGAGAGGGACAGAGAGAGAGAGAGGAATCGGAGGCGAGGGGAACGGAGAGGTGCGTTGGGGAGAGACCGGGAGAAGAAATCGAGCCAGAGTCAGAGGAAGATGAGACGGAGGAGACCGAAAAGGAGGAAGGGATAGCACAGACAAATCGTGAGCACATCGGCCCATCGAGTCAAGGTGAAAAAATAGGAAACGAGAGAAAGCATCAGACTGGGAAAAAAAGAGGAAATATGATGAAAAGTATCTGTGTCTGGGCTTCACTTGGATTGGCAATGCAGATTCCCCAAAGCCACAGTGCGTGGTGTGCAGTGAGGTTCTGGCTAACAGTCTGAAGCTCTAATTTACGTCGCCACCTGAACACCAATCATGCCAGTGCAAGTCAAAAGCCCCTTACATTGTTTATATCGAAATTGGAGGAGTTACAAAACAGCCAAAAACAACTGGAGTCTCATTCATGTGTTGGGTCTATAAATGACGCACTACGGGCTTCATATCTGGTTACAGAATAGCGAGAAAGGGGCTACCGCACACAATCACTGAAGACGTGAGCTTGCCAGCTGCCAGAGAGATGGTGGAATGTATGATTGGGGAGAAAGAAGCAAAAAAGTTGGACATGATCCCGGTGTCCAACAACACTGTGTCGCGCCGCATCGATGCTTTGTCCGAAGACATCCTGGCTACATTAGTCGCTCATTAATTGTAAATTAAATGTGATAATCTGCCTCTGAGCCTTTGCGTGTGTCCTCGCATCCGTATTGCTCTTTAAAAGTGACGCCTTGTGTCACTGAAAGTTATTGAAACTTTGTTGCAGTGTTTCAGGGCGTTTTCACACCTTCAGTTCGTTTGCTTTGTTGCAGTTGCTCCTTTGTTCGGTTTGTGTTCACACTGCAACATTTAACAGCGGACTAAATCGTGTAAACAAATGCCACGCGCGAGCAAACTGTTCTCTCATTGGTCCGATTCTTATGCGGCTATGAAGGCTTAAAGGGCTCTGTTGCTTCTTTTTTCTTTTTTTTTATTAAGGGGGGGGGGGGTGCGCGAACCCGGTCGGGATGTAGAAGGGGGTGCGCGGCCTAAAAAGTTTGGGAACCGCTGCCCTAGTTGAACGTGGCCTCCTCGCGGATCGTTCCACACCGGCACCGCACAGCTAGCTCGTGGCGGCGCTAGTCAATCAGACTTCCCCTAAGTGTCCTAGGTCTACCTTACAGACTTCCTGAAAAGGCTCTGCGAACCAATGATTTGGGCCCAGGAAGCCTGATTGACCAACGCAGCCCCCAGCTGCCGCGAGCCCGGTGAGGGTGTCCCATCTGGGGTGCCATCTTGTGGAAGTTTGAGTCTGTTCCACAGCGAGGAGGCCAGAGCACGTGTCCGGCTGCTTTGTACAGTCGACACGCTGCAACAATAAATCTACCAAAACTGGTTTACAATTAAAAGGAATTTAATCCCACTGATGCAAGTACGATTACAGTTATACAATGGAGTAAATTACTCCTAAGAAATATTACAATATTAACCCACTTTGGAAAAAACTACCTCTGGTCCCAGGACACAGCCGTCCCAGGCAACCACACGCTAAAAAGAGGCAGAAAAACACTTTCTATCTCCCGCCCTCATATCCGTTCGCAACTCCTCCCCTTCCGTTTATCCCAATTCCTATTAGCTAACTTCCCTGTGCACTTCTGTAAATGCCTGTCTTCACGACTCTTTCCCTGAGCTCCTAACACATTCAAAGACTGTCAGTTATTGCTTAATCCCTTCTATAATAATCCTTCAGTATAAATGTTAAACTTCTGCAACTTTGCAACTTTGGCAAAAGCTTCATGTCTCAAATTCTACTTCTAGCTGCTTATCCTAAAACGCTTTATGCTTATCTTAATTATGCATTTCCAAAACACTTATGATTATGACTAATTATGAATTCTTAATTATGAATTATTAAACACTTTTATTATATCTACTGAACACAGTTCTTTGCTCAAATTTCTTACAGGTTGGACGTCAAGGCCGTCAGCGCACATTTGGCATCCACCCAGTCTGATGAAGCTAGATCTTAAATCAGATAGGTCATCCTAAACAGATTAATAATCATAATCCCCAACCTCTGTTGTGGAATATTTCCTTCAAAAGTTCAGGAGTGAAATTGGTTTTATCCAAAGTGTTTAACATAAAAACAGAGTCTTGATGAATGATCAAAGTTTCAAAAAGTCAATTTAATGTTTGCAAACAGAGAACACAAACACAACCACGTATTGCAGTGAAATGCTCTAGAGACGCAGAATCAAAACAAGGTATTTATACCGGCCGGTTTAGGTCTAACAAGAAGCAGTTGATTGCAGAAAGAACACGTCGGTCGTTTGTCCTGAATAAGATAGAAAAGTGACCTTTGTACGAGAACAAATATGTCAATGTGTTCAGACATCCAGACGCCCGTACAAATGAATTTTCTAACAGCAACATATCTCACAGAAAATATAATGAGGACATGTTAAAACATTTTTATCATTACAATCCACTCTTTTGGTTACAACATAACCACAATTAAACATCGTAAAAATGTAAATATACTGACTAGAGAACAAAGGGTAGACTGCCTTTGTCTCATCAGACCCCAGAGGATTATTCTGCCTCTGTCTTGAGAGGTCTGTTCCTAGCTAGATCATGAAAGAAACATAAAACAAATCAAACCGAAAAACATGAGTCAATTACACAGTTGATATTGCAAAAATCTGTTTTTGTGAGACAAAGTCTCTGGTTGTTTTAAGCAAGCAGTTCAATAACCACAAAACAAAAAGATAAAAGAAAATCAAAAACTGTCTCTACACCTGAGTATCGGAATCATCGGAGCAGTCAGTGTCAGTATCGAAGTCATCTGTGTACTCAGGAATAGGAATTAGTTCAGGTTGTGGTTGGTCGTTTTCAGGTACACGCGTATACATGGCCATTTGGAGCATAAACATCTGAGCAAATAGACGTTTGAACAGCGGGAAGATACAACAAGTGGAACACATCAGGAGTAACATGCAGATCCCCACAGGAAATGCCAATCGAATGAGCCACGCCAGCCACCCTCCCCCCTCCTTCTAAGAGGGCTCCATGGGCGCTGTCGTTCCATGGTAAGAGTTCAACAGTCATGTGAGACTGTTATCCTGCCACTCTTTTGTTACTGTCAACAGGCATATACCTAACAATAAAAATGCAGATAAACAAGAATATAATAAAAGATAAAAAAAAAACCCTGCTCCCAACACTGCTTCCTGATGAAGGGGCCCTGGGTGTGCTCCGTTACGAGCCCTACTTCTCAGGAACACGTTGAGGTTGTCATGGGTAATGGGTTGTTGTCCTTGTCTTTTCCCTCGTGGCATTGATGAGTTGTAGACAGTTAGCACAGATCACGACGTGTCTGTCGGCCACTGCCCGTTGTGATCCCGTCCGTGAATCACTGCTTGTCCTCCTGCGATGGCACCGTTGGTTCTTTCGGTGGTGCCGGTTGGCTGACACTTGATGCAGGTGTTTGCTCACCTGAAGCTTCTCCTGGGTCTGGAACCTTTTTGCAGTGTGACGCGTGGACCCAAGTTGCTCTCTCAGCTACCTTTACTGCTGTGTGGGTGATGAGGAGGATCTGGAACGGGCCCAACCAGCGTTGTGCTCTCCAGTTCTTTCGTCTGAAATCTTTCACCACTACGAAGTCACCGGGTTTCAGCTTGTGGAGCGGTCCCTCCGCTGGCCTCGGGAGGGCAGCTGCCACCTGTTGTCTTATGTTAGATAGAGCAGAGGACAGTTGTGCACAATATGTTAACATTTCATGTTCGCATAAGGCGGTTGATGGGAGCGGTGCCGTGGGTGCTTCCGTGCCTACATGAGGAGGAAAACCAAACAATATCTCAAAAGGACTCAGATTGCTGCGTGTTCGTTTCCTCATACGCATGTACATCACTAGAGGCAGGGCTTTTGTCCATGGTAACCCAGTGTCAGCACAACATTTGCTAACTTTGTTTTGAGGGTACCGTTCTCTCGTTCAACAGCGCCACCACTGGCAGGATGGTAAGCACAGTGTGTTCTTAAGTCGATACCCAAATAGGCCCTTAGTTCTGTAATGGCCTGGTTTACAAAATGAGAACCGTTGTCACTTGATATTTTAGTAGGAATGCCCCAACGAGGAATGATTTCAGAAATCAATGCCTTTGCCACTGTTGCAGCGGTCTGTTTGCTTGATGGAACAACTTCAACCCACTTTGACCACATGTCCACCATCATCAGACAGTGTTTCTTACCTTCAGGTGGAGAGAGCTCAACAAAGTCCATCATAATGTGTTCAAAAGGCCGTGTTGGAGGCGGATGTGCAGCTTGGCTGGACACCGCTACAGGCCTGTGAGTAGAACAGGTTACACATGCAGAACAAAATTTTTGTGCATATGAGGTGAACCCCTTTGTGAACCACGTTTCATTTGTTTCATCATCTGCCTTCTCTCCCTATATTCACACTCTTTTTCCCATATATTCAGGTAAGTCTGATTTTTCACAATCATATCTAAATCTTTAACTCAAACCTTTTTGCCACTCTTCATTCCTTTCGTTTTAATTTCTAAATCCCCTCGTAACATTTTAAGTTTAGCAGAACTTAATGATCCATTTTCTGGAAACCCAAATTCCCTTGACCAGTATGGGAGGCATTCCAGACATGACTCCCCGTGTTTCTGTCGCATTAAATCAACAATCGGACCTTCTGGTTCCGGTGATTTTGAATTTTTGCCACCCATGTTCATCTGGTGTGGACGTCGACGCTACTTAGTACAATGCAATCGTCACTGCAAAGTTGAGTTTCTTTATTCATAGGAGAATGCTCACAATACCCTCGTTTCTTTTATCCTTAGGTGAAAACTGTAAAACCCTTATGTTTTTTTATTCATAGGTAAAAAACTCTAGAAAAACCTCTTTGAGTTTCTTTATTCTTCGGAGAATGCTCACAATACCCTCGTTTCTTTCACGTATTACGTTATTACCGACGAATCTTATTCTATCAAGTTCATTAAAGGTAAATAACAACGAATCTTATCTCAACTTATTTGAGCAGAGACACGATCAATGTTACGATCTCAAAAAGCTCCATTATTTTGAGTTAAAATCGTTATCGTAAAATGTCACTTCGTTCTCTTCATAAAATCACATGAAACAAATGACGTGTTTGAAAGAAGAAAAGAAAAGTGTGGACACACGCGAGGACACTCCACACACACAAACACGCTCAAGTAATCCAGGATAGGCTGTGTGTATCCTGTTTGTGACGCCAAATTGTTGTGGAATATTTCCTTCAAAAGTTCAGGAGTGAAATTGGTTTTATCCAAAGTGTTTAACATAAAAACAGAGTCTTGATGAATGATCAAAGTTTCAAAAAGTCAATTTAATGTTTGCAAACAGAGAACACAAACACAACCACGTATTGCAGTGAAATGTGAAATGCTCTACAGACGCAGAATCAAAACAAGGTATTTATACCGGCCGGCACAGAGGAGACAGATAACACACAGGAGACTAAGGCAGAAATGTTTAGTCTAACAAGAAGCAGTTGATTGCAGAATGAATTTTCTAACAGCAACATATCTCATAGAAAATATAATGACATGTTAAAACATTTTTATCATTACACCTCTCCACCTTAATCCCTCCGACCCCATCCCCAACTTCTCTCCCCTCTCTTCACCCATTGATTTTTGGCAAATCTGATTTCATTAAATTGTATTCCTTGGAGGATGAACCATCTGAAAGTGCTACAGCTATTATTATCCTGCTCCACATGACGCCATCATCAACCCCATCCCTCCACCCAGCCCAATAAGAGGTTCATCCTGAATGGGGTTGTAATGGAGGGTTAGTGTTGAAGATCACATTGCTGTTTGTTAACTGAGCTAAAGGTTAAGTGAACCGGTCCTAGTTATTGACCTCGTTATTGAAAGGCATGAATAGTTCCCATTGGCATCAAGAGTGTTTATCTATTAGAGGAAAAGGCATTAATACAATTATTTATTTGATTATATTTTCAAGTCTTATTGAATTCTTAATATATAATTTGGATTTCTGGGATAATCCTGCGTCGAAAGGAGTTGTTGAAAGAAGAGTCTGGAAAATGTGGGAGAAAATGTATTAAAAGTTTGACCTTTCAAGCACCTTGCATTAGTATGTTTCTTTATGTTTGTTTTCCGTCTCGCCGGCTCACACTGACTCATATGTCAGAGCCCTTCTGTCGCCTCTCCCACTGCCATGTGCAGCCATAGAAAGGAGATGAAGCGCAGAGAGGACCATCCAAAATCATCAACAAACTGCACATGCTGCTGATGATGTGATAACGTGGCTGGTGCAAGTCAAACGTATTTTAGTGGTTCCAGAGCGATACATTGGGATGACACAGCTCAACTCAAATAATCAAAGACGTGGAACATGCATTTATTACTATTTTTGATATTAACATTGAATTAGATGTTGAGTGCCTAGCAAGCAAAAGAGACTTTCAGGAGTTGGTGGAGACCAAACCATAACTACACACTGACTACACATAACTACTACACTACATGTGCCAGCTGGCTATCACATGACCAGCAATCATGACTCCCATTGGCTCATGTTGCTCTGTGACAGCTGGATGTGAAAGTGGTAATTGTGTAAGGCAGTGATGGGGATCTGAGGATCTTTGTTTTGGTGTTTTTCTGCCTCCTAGTGGTCGAACATTGATTTATGCATCGTGAAACAAATGTCACATGACTTTCAAGTACCTCGAATGATCTGAAGAGCCATGACGTGACTCATCACAGTCAGTGGGGGCACAGAGGAAATCGGGTAAGTTTAGTCCATCCAAGACCCTTCATAGGATACTTAATAGGTTCTGAAACGCATATATTGACCAAAATAGGTGCATACAACTATACTTGCCTGAATGCACCACAGTTTAATCATACAAGCCTGATACGTCATCATCAGAGGTAATGTTAGCCACCAACATGAACATCAACATGTCACACAGCGGCCACATATTCACACACAGCTGACAACAGCATCATTAATCAAGCACATCAGCACCAGATGCCCAGTAATATTAAAAATGGCCGCCCTATAAACCACACACACACACACACACACATAAATAAAACCAACTCACAAAGACAACCAAACTAACCCAAAAAGAAAAGATTCTGAACATGAATCTATTGACAGAGAAACACAGAATAAAATGATTGTAACCAAAGTTGCAGCTGTTCCCTACAGAGCTGAAACATAAAGGTTGTTATGAATCTGATTCAGTCCCCAGTACAAAAAGGAATAAAAGCCTCGTGTAGTTCATACCATCAACTTATATTTTAACTCACTACTATTTATGTGTGTTTGTACTTTTCACTCCGAGAACTCAAACGTAGTTTTTCACCTTGAAGTCAGTGTATATTAAATAAGCATCCATGAAACAACTCAGTGTGAGTGGGTGTTGAAAGGAGCGTACAGTTCAGTGTAAAGCACACAGGGCATGAATGAGTTCCGGACCTTTCCTCCTGTGTCACCCCATCTTCTCTCTCTCTCCCCCGATCAGGCACATTTCTTCTGTTTGCTTCTAAGATGTTGCTGCAGCCGTCCTGACGCCGTCTCTCTTCTCTTCTCTGTTCCTCCTCCAGATTGAAATCCGGGACAGCAGGGATCCAAGATTTGGAGTCCAGCGGTTCCACTGAGAACCAAACTTTCTCTCCTCCTCTCCCAGCTCCCTCCATCCCTCCCTCCGTCCATCCAGCTGCTGCTCCTCCTCTTCGCTGCAAAGCTTTTCAGGTTAAACCCTCGATCATGGGCTTAGAGGCCAAACTCCTGCAGTTTGTAAAATAGAACTGAAGTGGGATCACCTGAAAACTCAGTCTGTTGGAAGAGGAATACATCCTGAGAAGAAGTGTGATGATCAGCTTTATCAAACTCTGGGATAAAATCATTCAGAACACACAGAGTCTCTGTCTCATAACGTTGTTATAAGAAAGCTTATGAAGTTATTGATAATGACGATGTGCAGTGGGCATTCTATGAAAATATACACGTTTTTATTTGGTGGGAAAAAATATCTCTTTCCAGCTTTAAAAGCAACATCATAAAGTGCGTATGTGAAAGCACGCAGGTGCTACTTCTGACAAAAGAGAAAAGGAAAAAAAAGATGATTTTGTACAGCCACAGAGTCATTTTCAGAAATATTTTTCAGGCCAATTTTCCACTGCTCTTTGTATAAGTCTGACCCAGGAACTAGGAAAATAAGACATGTATGTAAATGAGATGTTTTTATGTAAACGGGGTAAAAAGATACATGTCGAAGCATCGAACATGAGACATCCCTGTGAGCTGTGGAATAGTAAAACCTGTTTCATTGTCAAATCGTGATAAAAAAAGGTGTGTGTTGCACTTGTCCTTTAACCCCTGTGTGTAACCTTGAGCCAGCTGTCATCCTTCGCTCCACTCTGAGAAAGACACGGGCTGAGAGGCGGTCCTCAGCGGTTTCATTCATTCAAAGTTCAATACAATCTGGTTCTTTTTAGTTTTTTTCTTTACGTTTCCTCCCCCCCGCTCACTGGTCGTGTGCAGTTCTGCTTTAGTTGTGAAGTCGGTCACCAGGAAAGGCACTGCATGCTGCATACATCTCGGGCTTGCAAAGACGAGGCTTCAGCCCGGCTCAAGACTCCGGCAGCCTGCTGTACTATCCAGGCCCGCCAGCTGAAGAGCACACAGCTGAACCTCCATGTGGAGAGGACATATATAGGGTTGTGTTGTGTTATGTTATATATAGTGTTCTGGGTCCGTGCATGAAGTATAATTAATTTGCCATTGTTCACGTTGTATAATGAACAATGTCAGTTTCGGGGTATTACATAATCTCATTGGTATACTTGATTGTAAATTTGTTCTGCAACGTGTGAGTTTGTTGATCGATAGCCGATGCTCCCTAAAGGCGGTTAACGCGTTGTATGTGTTGTTGTCGCATTTAATGAACACATGCAATGCAATTCAGCGAACCAAAACACCAGCTTGTTCCATTATCCAACTTTAATGACAATTGAGTAAAATAAGTCGAGAGTCGCAAACAAAGACAGCTCACCTTCAAAATAAAAGTTGCACGTTTTCAAACGTGTTTGCTCCAGCAATCAATTTAAGGAGAGCTAAATTAAAGACGAATTATTTGTATGTAATGATTTATACTACATGCACGGTACGTCAGATGAGATTGCTGCTCTCTTTGTTGTGGAGCAGCGTGTCCAGACTGCTGGCTGGATTGGGGATAATAACAGAGATCATTAGTGATGTGCCTCGCAGTCCTCTCATACGCTCTCATTTTGTCATTTCTCTGTCTGTCTGTTTTCACAACTCTCAGACACTACTCAAGTGAGAGTCCAGGGGGCCAGGTGGGACTACACATACACACACACGCACACAGCTCAAAGGTCAAAATATGAAGACGACATCAGCATCTGAAAGGTTTTATATTTAGGTCACTTGTTATCTTTGAATACAAAATGTTTATAATTTGTCCACCCCGTTTACACCAATGAGGGTGGGCCAGAAAACAGAACGACCCCTCTGCATAATGCAATACATTTCAACAGCACCACAAACTACAGCCTCCAAAATGATCACACAGTTGAATCAGCTCCTCTCTTACTGTCAGAAGACTGTTTTTATAGTTGTACCTGGTGTCTTTTACATACAGCTTAATTCAGACACAACTATGTAAACTAAACATATAAATACATAGCTAATTGTGTAATTAATGCTTAAATAAATTAATACATTTAATATGTAATCAGTCACATTTGTAAATGCAATTTAGTGTATTTTATATACATACGTATACACATAAATATATATACGTATACAAATATACACACATATACATATGCACATCCATCACATAGTATGTAATCCAAATCTTCTCTGCCAAAACCAAACAGCTTATTCTGCCATTGACTCTTGTTTGGTGGATTGGATGATTGAAGTCTGAAGAAACAAGATATATTGGCAATTTAACAATGTATTAATTTAACAGTCAGGAGCCTCAGTAGCGTGTGGAAGAACCATACACGGCCACAACAGCCTGGCACCTCCTCCTCATGCTGGTCACCAGCCTGCTCACACACTGCTGTGGGGTGCATCCCATTCTTCAAAAAGCATTTGTCGCAAGTCAGCCAACGTCATTGTGTTGGTCACTCTAGCACGAACAGCAGTCAGGACTGCTGGCATACCATTCCATCTTCTCCACTCCCAGATTCTGGAGGTAGTCTCTGATAAACCCCGCTCTGTTGGTATTGGCAGAGAAGATTTTGTACATACATGCAGTTGTGTATAGTAACGAAGTAGAAATACTTCGTTACTGTACTTAAGTAGTTTTTTTTTGGTATCTGTACTTTACTACTTATATTTCTGTTGACTTTTAATTTTACTTCACTACATTTTTCAAAGAAAACTGATACTTTTACTCTGATACATTTCCCCTGAAACCTTCGTTACTCGCTACAAAATCAAATCTATCTTTAGAAAAAAATGAATCACGAGAGCAGCGTCGGGGACTGTGGTAGAACAGACTGCAAGCAAGCAGGTTTGGTGAATCAGTGGTCCTAGCAGCAAGTTAAATCATTGGTTAATCACGTTAATGCGCAATTGCAAACAAGTGCTCTCAAAGCCGCGGTGTTTTGATTCCCAGTGATGCCCAGGATGTTACATGCTATCAGCTAGTGGGCGACTACATGAGTATAATTCCACTCTACGATGACTGATTTCATGATGGAAGCAGAAATGGAAGCACCTGCTACTCCCGCAACAAACTACGGTGGTGACGAAGACCAACACCAGTGGATCGCTAGCGAGTTAGTGAGCTGAGGAAGTGTTGACAGTTGTGCAGCACTAGTTGGCTAACGTTAGCTATAGCTAGCCACCACACCATAGGATTGACGGGAGCCGAGAGAGCGCAGCATTAGCGTTAGCATTAAGGAAATCCTTCGCAGCTGTGCGCAAGCTGTCTGTGACGCTGAACACACCTCGCATCGCAGGACTAGTCTTCAGCCCAAGAAGAGCGAGACTGAATTCTCGCAATTTTCTTTCGCAAAACTTCTTTTGAAGATGAACAGGACATTTTTCAGTTTCAAGTAGTGACTGGGTTGCTGCTTTAGTATTGATCATGTTTTGATATTTGAGTAATTTTGTGGATGATCAGATGGAGTTATGATGGTAGCAGTCGCCCAATTGCAGATTCAGCTTGAGCAAAATCTTTGCCTATTGTACAAATCAGACCCATAGGAGTTTACAAGGCAGGTGTCCTTTCTCATAACACTGATCTGATGCATCAAGTGGATATGTTTTGCTGAACATAATATTATGCATTGGCCCTCTGCATCCTCTAGTCGGAATGAGCATACTTATAAATGCACTGTTACAACTCCTTCATAGTGTCATATTGCTTTTCGGAGAATTATGATGATAAGTTCATAGTAGATGCAAAAGTATACTTATGTACAATATATTATGTTGAACATTGTTGCTCCTGGATGGATCACAGCCAACCCAATTATGTTCAACACAGCTCCATGTCCTTGGTCATGGTGCCACAGCACTTAAAAGAATAAACTTCATAATTCTCAAAATTCTGACCCTTTGCTTTTTTATTAACAGCATTTACTTGTACTTTTACTTTCAATGAACAGGTTATGATGTTCATTTAATGTTCAGGTTATGATGTACATTTAATATCAGAAAATTACTTTTGATACTTAAGTACTTTTGTACTTAAGTACAATAAATATCAGATACTTTAAAACTTTTACTCAAGTAGTGTTCTAATAGGTGACTTTTTACTGGAGTAGTTTTCCAGCAAGGTATCTTTACTTTTACTCAAGTATGGCTTTTGAGTACTTTATACACCACTGCATACATGGTATACATGGTCACAGACATGTATGATGCAGTGAGAGCTTTCCAAGCCAAGCTGCGCCTGTGGAAGATGATATCAACCCAAAAGCCACTAACAGAGACAGAGAATAATCTCAGCAGTAGCGAACCTGTCTATCGCGATGCTTTCACATACTGAGGAACCAAGTGTCTTCAAGTCTTCTCTGCATTATTCCCCTGCAGCTCAATGGTTCTCTCTAGTGGAGGAAGACAATAGTGAGGCTCCTGTTGGACCGAGACAAAATCGGAATAAATAAATGTTGAGAAAAAAAGAAGAGCTCAGTCAGGAATGATCGATGAACAGGATAAGTGGAAAAAATATTGAAATGCTGTTACAGCGTATAGAAACTCATTGGGATGTTATTTCCCATTTATTAAATTTCCTGAAATAAACATGATAAATGAGAAGGCATGTTTGTCAATGACAGGACAGGATTAGAGAGGGCACTACCGACAGGGTTCTGTAGAATCTACTGGATTATATTCGTTCTCAATTAACAGGATTTCTGTGAGCACTAATAGGAAAAGTATCCAAAATCCAAACGCAGAAATGAATGAGTTATTGGTCATGTTAAGGGATGGAGGTCAATGCCTGACCTCAACCATTGGAGGTGTTAGATCCTGGGGTACTTCTGGCCCGATACGGGGCTACTTACTGACTCAGCTCTCTATTAAAAGATTGTCGAGCTGGTGTTATTGCGAGGGAACTCGCCTGGCTCTGCTAACTGCCGTTACTCCCGACGTCTACCCTGCTTCCTCCGGTCTGAGTGCACTCGGCCGAGGGGCCACCCTGACCCCGGGCGCTCCTACAAGTCGCGTCGGTTATGGCAGCTTCCCTCTTCTGGATCCGTGCTCTTGGTAAATGCCAGGTTAGGTTTTAACGGCTAGGTTTACTTCTAAAACCGTAAGGGATTGTTAAGTGGATTCGGTCTCTAGGATAACCTTACAGAACTCAGTTGTTAGACATACAATGGATTTAACTTTTTACTGCCACGAGGAACTTTTACTACTTGAGCAAATAAATGCACTTGAGAAATTTACTTTAAATGCAGATTAGATATTTATTGCAGGTTATATTTAGTTAGTTAGCAAGGGTTAAGCTACAGCTCACATAAAATGTTACTACACTTGATTCGTTACTTTAATTTTCTTCTTAGATTATACTCATTGGTTTTAGATGCCGAGACGGCTCGGTTGGAGCTGGATTTTCAATGGTGCGATGAAAAGGTTCTTTTGGAGTTGTTAGGAGCGAAGGTCTGGCCAGACCCTCGGTCCTCCTGCTCCCGCAGCGGAGTCCGTTCAACAGTCCTCAAGGCTCAGTACAAAGTCTTTCTAGACCTGCCGCGTTCCTCCGTTGTTCAGTTGTTAAAGTCGAGCAGTGGGGAGAGGAAAATCTCCGTCTTTCAATCTTTGTCCACGAACAGCGGTCTTCTTTCCGTGAACAGAGACGAAGTCCTCCGACGCGGCTGTCGAACGAGGTCCAGTGTTTCTCCATGGATGGCTCGGTCGGCGTCCCATCGTGAATAACACTTTTATAACACTTTTGGGCTGCCTCTCGCGTCTCTCCCCCCTCTTCCTCAACACGGCCTCCCTCAGCCCATGATTAACATGACATCATTGATTTGGTGCATGTGCTTCGAAAAGTACCTACATTTTGTCATCATGACGAAATCACCCCAAGTTCCCTGTCTGGGCGCTTACTTAATCAAGCTCTGCGCGTGTCTGGGTGTTCAACATCTGTTGCACTTCCCCTTTTCCTACACTCACACATTTCTAACACAGATTAGTTATAATCAGTTACAGTTGTTATAATCAGTTACAGTTGTTATAATCAGTTACAGTTGTTAATCGCTTTATTCAGCACGCGCTTGCTTTTAAAACACTTATTCGATTTTTCTCTCCTCTCTGCAGCCGTTATTTTCTTAAGGCCTGCATGCAGCTCACTTCCTCTTTCTCCGTACTTTCTACACACAGACTGCACTATACTCAGATACACATATTATTATCAGGTTTACATTTGTTAAATCACTCTATGTATTAAACATTCGTTATGTAACGATCATACACTTTATCTTTCGATTACACTTTAACTATTGATTTCTGAGTATATGCTTTATGCTTTTTATATCCTGACCTTCCCCTGATCGTGTAGTATGTATCCAAGGCGGCTTTCTCTGTGAGCTCAACTCTTCTCGACAGAGGTCAAACAGCATGGTCCACTGTAGAAGAGTCGTGCAATGTGTTTGCATTTTGATGGACTTGAATTGAATCTCACACTGGTCTTCAGCTCGCATGTCCGTCCTTAAAGTAAGAAATAATTATTTTTCTTATGGTTTAAGACCATAAAAAAGTGACAATGCCAGTAAAGTGCTGAAAGCTGCAGATATTCATGAAAATGACATCAGACTGTGAAATCAACTGTCCTGAGCCACTTTTCTGAAGAAAATCTTTGAAACTATGTTTACTTTCACAAAATCCACTTTTGGCCTCCTCTCTGCCTGAAACATCATTGAAGACCATAAAAAAGTGACAATGCATCTCGGGCCAGTAAAGTGCTGAAAGCTGCAGATATTCATGAAAATGACATCAGACTGTGAAATCAACTGTCCTAGCCACTTTTCTGAAGAAAATCTTTGAAACTATGTTTACTTTCACAAAATCCACTTTTGGCCTCCTCTCTGCCTGAAACGTCGTTTAAGAGCATACAAAAGTGACAAAGCCAGTAAAGTGCTGAAAGCTTCAGATATTCATGAATATGACACCAGACTGTGAAATCAACTGTCCTGAGCCATTTTTCTGAAGAAAATCTTTGAAACTATGTTTACTTTCACAAAATCCACTTTTGGCCTCCTCTCTGCCTGAAACGTCATTGAAGACCATAAAAAAGTGACAATGCATCTCTGGCCAGTAAAGTGCTGAAAGCTGCAGATATTCATGAAAATGACATCAGACTGTGAAATCAGCTGTCCTGAGCCACTTTTCTGAAGAAAATCTTTGAAACTATGTTTACTTTCACAAAATCCACTTTTGGCCTCCTCTCTGCCTGAAACGTCGTTTAAGACCATAAAAAAGTGACAATGCCAGTAAAGTGCTGAAAGCTGCAGATATTCATGAAATTGACATCAGACTGTGAAAGCAACTGTCCTGAGCCACTTTTCTGAAGAAAATCTTTGAAACTATGTTTACTTTCACAAAATCCACTTTTGGCCTCCTCTCTGCCTGAAATGTCGTTTAAGAGCATAAAAAAAGTGAAAATGCCAGGAAAGTGCTGAAAGTTGCAGATATTCATGAAAATGACATCAGACTGTGAAATCAACTGTCCTGAGCCACTTTTCTGAAGAAAATCTTTGAAACTATGTATACTTTCACAAAATCCACTTTTGGCCTCCTCTCTGGCTGAAACGTCGTTTAAGAGCATAAAAAGTGAAAATGCATCTCGAGGCAGTAAAGTGCTGAAAGCTGTAGATATTCATGAAAATGACATGAAACTGTGAAATCAACTGTCCTGAGGCACTTATTTGAAGAAAATCTTTGAAACTATGTTTACTTTCACAATATCCACTTTTGGCCTCTTCCAGGCCTGAAACGTATTTTCATTTTGTGAAACATTGTTTCAAAGATTTTCTTCAGAAAACTGGCTCAGCACAGTTGATTTCACTGTTTCATGATTTTTTTATTATAATCTGATGCTTTACACATGCACCTTTACTGGTTCAAGGTACATTCTCAGCTTTTTATCCTCTTAAGTGATTGTCTTTTAGAAATGTTTAACAGAGTGTAAAATTAATGTTTCAGAGATACCGTTAATACAGAGCTGCCATACCTCTAGATGAGTACAATGTTCAGTACAGCGAATAGAGGTGTTGAAGTTTGTGTAAAATATGTAAGAGCAAGCCTAGTTTAAGAATGTCATGTTTTATGTTCGTATTTCTTTAAAAATAAAAAAGGGCAATGTGATGTTCACGGTGGAACCACCCCACCTTGTGGGCGGTACACGATATAGACAGGCAGTCAGCAAGACCACATGTGTACGAGCATCCGAATAAAAGCCTGTTGCAAGTCGTTGTTCATCTGGTGCACGACAGAAACATTACACACCTCAATAGCATTATTTGTTCGTTATTTGTTTAGTTTAATTATGTTGTTGTTTCGTATATTGTTTTGGTTTGTTTGTTGATGAATTGGCTAAGACTGAGGACACCTGTGGTTACATGTATGAGTCGGCAGGTACAGGATCTCATAGACAATGTTGAAGCACTTTAACGTTTGCATGAACCTCATAAGTACAAAACATAAAGTGTGTTTGATAAAAACTAAATCGACCAGCTTTTTCTGAAGGAACTGAGCCTTTTTAAAAAGAAGGAAACTATATATTTGTGTTTTTAAAGAGATTTCTTTTACTAGATAAGTAGAATAAAATGATCCCTTCACATCACAGGACATGTTGTTTTAAGGTCTGCATGTTTTTCATGAAATCTGTTTTCGCAATAAAACCCTCACAAGTAAGAGAGGAAGCAGCAGCAATTTATCACAACATGTGACCAACAAGCAGAATATCAATCTGTTTGTGGAGCAGCCATCAGGTAGTGATGTCATACAGAGTTTGATCAGAAGAACAGGGTAATCAAAGAAAGATAATCACAGTGTACACAGATTGTTTAAATGCTTTCGACCAAAGCCTGATTGAACGAGATTTGTCAAAAATAGTCGGACTGCAAACCAGAACGCTGCAGGAACCAAAATCATGCATATGAATGCAGAATCTGTTCATGGAGATTACTAGTTGAAGCACACTCACACACACACCATTGGGCATATATATATATATTTTATAAACAATGTATTTGATTTTAGGGCTGCACAGTGGTGTGGTGGTTAGCCTCAAAGCAAGAGGGACCGGAGTTCGATCCGAGCTAGACGGGCCTTCTGTGTAGAGTTGGAATATTCTCCTTGTGTCAGCGTGGGTTCTCGCCGGGTTCTCCAGTGTCCTCCCACAGTCCAAAGACATGCAGCTTAGGTTTATTGAAGACTCTAAATTGCCTAATGTCAGCTGGGTTCATCTCCAGTCTCCCGCAACCCTGAACAGGATAAGTGGTTAAAGATAATAGCAGTTCATGGTATTGGATTTGTACTGGCCGTATTTCCATTTTCTGGTTACAGCAACTGACAAAGATGGCAGGTTTGGATTGGTTTACTGATTGTAGTACTTTTTCTTAAGGTTAAGGATGACACGACATCACAGACACAATGTCTATATTTTTTACAGTGTAGGATTGTTTGTAGACGAAGAAGTACCTGGGGCCTTGGTAGGAGGGCCATAAGCAGTCAGAGAGACCTACTGTATAGGCTACTGTATGTAACTCATAGTTAGACAGGTTGTGGCCCGTAGGTCAATAAACACAGCGTATCCATCGGAATGTTTATGAGATTTAGTCTTTATCAAATCGCAAAAATCTTGAAAAGGCCTTAACAAGTTGGACTAAATGGTATACTTTGTTACTGCCCAGCAAAAAGGGATGGCTGCATCATTCACGGGGTAAGAACATGGTTATTACTCTTTGTATGTCTTTATCATTGCCATTTCTGAAAGGTTGCAATAGTTTCACAAATCAAAAAAAGAGAAATAACATTGATTTCTTTTATTTGAAGTTGTAATTTCAAAATCTTTTTCTTAAAAGAAAGTCATCAGCAAAAAAGGCCTTACAATTTCCAAAAGGGGGCGCCCCAACATTCAAAAACCAGTATGCTCATCTTTCAGCAACCACCTATCAAGACTTTTTTTATTTTACAGACACACAATTCTGACTCTCAGTATAAAACTAATGATATCATACAATGTGGGCATAATGCTGGAGCCCTGTATCAAAATCTAGTTGTAAGACTGGAATTATTATATACTTTTGTAGGATATCATACATATGATTACGTATAGGATAGCATTGCATGATAACATTTAAATAAAAAGGTCCCATCCAAATCTCTGTCCTTGAGCCACCTATAGGATAACATCTGGCCAAATAAGAGGTTAATGAATGTGTATGAATGCAGTATGAGCCAGAACCATGACAATTGTTTATCTCACTTTGATGCCAGTGACCACTAAGCCATTATCGGATGACACATTTAAAATGGCGGGAGACTCCTTTTGGCATCGCTCAATGAGAAACAAAGTTCACATTTCCCTGTGGTGTTCTTCTCCACAGCAGGTCCAGGAGGTTGTTGGGGGCAGCAGGGTTCTGTCAGCGAGACTATTCATTGTGCTCTTTGGGGGCCTTGATTGAGGATATCCTCTAAACAATTGCTGTTGGTGTCGAAACCGGTTCAAAGTTTTCAGACGTATATTCTTCCTCCCATCCATCTCCCAGTAACAAGAGGCTCCGAGCAGTGAACAATTGCATTTATTGCTCTGAAGATTATTCTTCATGTCTTGTTAAAATGCAGATCCACAGGCTTCCTTTATATACAAGGGAGTCTTTCCCATACAGTGTCACAACTTAATGAATGTTGCTTTATGTGTGTTTTTCTGGATCGGGGGGACACTTATCTCCTATGAATCTCTCTGGCAAACAAAGGCTAACTGCGATTATTCTGCACCAAACTCAAGAGTTGAAGGGAAAAACCGGGATGGGAGCGTATACATCCTTCTGAAGAGTCAGCTTTGTTGTTGGTAAAGGGGGGTTTCAGTTAGTAGCTGCTCTAAAATGATTTTTTTTTTAAATCAGGATTATGTCTTTTTCTGAAGTAAAGTATTTCACTAAGCAAAGATAACACGAAGAAAACACCATGTGTCTGCTAAGAAAGCTTTTGTTGCTGCAATGGACGTTAGACTACTGCGGAAGTCTGCCTCTTTCCTCCTTCAGAGCAGTCTGTGCAGACATATTGTAGTATTATTTTGACAGGGAGAAATCACGCCTTAGATTAGTCACCTTTCACCTCTGCATTATGGACCGCCGCCCTAAGACGGAGGTAGAGAGCAGGAGCAGGAGCCAAGCGGAGAGCAATCAGAGCCCTGCCCCGGTGGACTGATATTGTCAGTACTAATGTTGCAGGTCATTCCACCGCTTCCTCCCGCCGCATGTTGGGAGGGAAACAATAGTCCCGAGAGTGTCCACTGCTGAGAGGAGAGTGGAACACTCGCCCACACACTCATCTGCTGTCAGTGATATTGGTTCAGCAGGCAGGGTCACCCAACTCTGATTTACAATAATGGAGGTTACTTTCTTGGAATGAAATGTTCAATATTTTCCATATTGTAAGGTTTGCTCTTGTTTAATTTCCATCATATGAAAAAGTTATCTTAAACCAAAGGTTTAACTACTTGCTTTTTTTTTTAGCTTTCAACCGCGTCTCCCAGCCTTCATCAGCAAATGATTAGGTGCCGTCACATCACCTAAATGTAGTGAATTAACGTTCCCAAGGTGAAGAATTAACTTCCATGCCGAAGTTTAATTATGTTATTTTTGTTAAGCTAAGGTTGGTAATCTTGAGAAACTAGTTCCGAGTAAACTAGATTTTCAAAATGATCCATCCTAAAAACCCAACCCAGAGTTTACATCTCTTTCCCAAAGAAAGTAGGTCGCAGCACTAGCTCCAAACGCTGCTAAATCTAGCAAGAAAGTCGCCAAGCAACGGCAACAGTGACAGCCACTCCCCCAAAAGTACCATTATGAACAAGGAACATGGCTATTGTTTGTACTCACAGCTGTCAACATGCCAAATGAAATAATTGGAACTAAAGGTTGCATTTACCTTACTTCATCATGTTTTCGATAAACCACGGATGCAGAAGAGGAAGTTTTAATTTCAGTGAGGTGGGTGAGGCCTTTCTGCTCTTTGTGACAATTCCTGATGTGACCGCAGAAGCTCATTCAGCTCTAAACATTTAGAATTTAAGGAGTGCAGTGGGACAGACAGGCTGAGTGGACTGGTTCATAGTGGGGGACAGACAGGCTGAGTGGAGTGGTTCATACTGGAGGACAGACAGGCTGAGTGGACTGGTTTATAGGGGGACAGACAGGCTGAGTGGCCTGGTTTATAGGGGGACAGACAGGCTGAGTGGACTCGTTTATAGTGGGGGACAGACAGGCTGAGTGGACTGGTTTACAGTGGGACAGACAGACTGAGTGGACTGGTTTATAGGGGGACAGACAGGCTGAGTGGACTGGTTTATAGGGGGACAGACAGGCTGAGTGGACTGGTTTATAATGGGGGACAGACAGGCTGAGTGGACTGGTTTATAGTGGGACAGACAGGCTGAGTGGACTGGTTTATAGGGGGACAGACAGACTGAATGGACTGGTTTATAGGGGGACAGACAGGCTGACTGGACTCGTTCATAGTGGGGGACAGACAGGCTGAGTGGAGTGGTTCATACTGGAGGACAGATGGGCTGAGTGGACTGGTTTATAGTGGGACAGACAGGCTGAGTGGACTGGTTTATAGGGGGACAGACAGGCTGAGTGGACTGGTTTATAGGGGGACAGACAGACTGAGTGGCCTGGTTTATAGGGGGACAGAGAGGCTGAGTGGACTGGTTTATAGTGGGGGACAGACAGACTGAGTGGCCTGGTTTATAGGGGGACAGACAGGCTGAGTGGACTGGTTTATAGTGGGGGACAGACAGGCTGAGTGGACTGGTTTATAGGGGGACAGACAGACTGAGTGGCCTGGTTTATAGGGGGACAGAGAGGCTGAGTGGACTGGTTTATAGTGGGGGACAGACAGGCTGAGTGGACTGGTTTATAGGGGGACAGACAGACTGAGTGGCCTGGTTTATAGGGGGACAGAGAGGCTGAGTGGACTGGTTTATAGTGGGGGACAGACAGACTGAGTGGCCTGGTTTATAGGGGAACAGACAGGCTGAGTGGACTGGTTTATAGTGGGGGACAGACAGGCTGAGTGGACTGGTTTATAGGGGGACAGACAGACTGAGTGGACTGGTTTATAGGGGGACAGACAGGCTGAGTGGACTGGTTTATAGTCTTTTTTACTCGGTCATTATACATTTGCATTTTCCTGCATCACGTAACCCACTCAGTAAATTGTGGCTTATAGACGCGACAGTGCATTAATGTTGCCATTGCCTAGCAGCCGTCTTCTTTTGACTTAACCACTTGAGCGCCAAGCACATTGTGTACACGGCTTCACATGTTGTAACAACGATCTCACAAGTTCCATTTGTAGTTATTGTCGGGTTTGTTTTATTGTCCGAATAAAATTTAAATAATTGATTTTCAGTGATATTCACAGGCTGCAAATAAAAAGGAATCGTTGGTTTGGACATCAGGGCTCTGTGGTGTGATGTTGTTCCACTACGCTGACATTTAATGCACATTAAATTGTAGCCTTTTTACATTAAACCCATTGAAAATAATTCTCATAGTAAGTGTACCATAACCTAAAATATATATATATATATATATTAATATCGGCCTACAAATAGACTTATCAGTCAAACTTTATGTACAAGCACACACACAGACACACACACACACACACACACATACACACACACACACACTACAGTGTCTGGCCAGTGCTTGTTTGGCTGCTGCAGAGGACTGAGGTTGTTCATTGCTCTCCCACTCCACCCATCAATGGAAAACAATCGTAAAAAATCGGAAGCAGCCTATCAAAGTCTGCTGTCCCATGAAAAGGGCCCGCAGTGCGTGTCCGATGGCGATTACTCCGAAACTGCAGGGTTGAACAAGAGGCAGTGAGGGGGCGGAAGGTGTCTACCCTGTCAAACAGTTGAGCTACAGCACCATAAGGCTCTGTTTAGGGCTAAGTGTGATGGAGGGGAACTGTATCGCAATCTTCCTATTTGCCCCATGGTATCCTACACTAATGCTCACCAGATGGGGATGAAGATCGGGAAAAGCGCAGCTGAGGACTTTGACGTATTCATTTACGTTCAGATGAAACTTTATACCGGCCTGTACGTTGATATCACTACTTTTAATAAGTAACCACACCAGTCAGAGGTGGTTGCTCCATACTTTCCTATATATCTCTTTTATATATAAAGGATTCCAATAATGTAAAAAAATGATGACAGCAATCAATGTTCCCTCTAATTTTTCATGTGTCTGGGCATACACACAAGCTCCCTGAGCACACTGAGGACCACTGTGAGCAACATCAGATGTGCACGCTGTGGCCACACACCAGTATCACACCTGTTCAAAACCTTGGATCATAGCAAGTTACATGGCTTATTAAAATAATCAAATTACAGCAGCAATTTTCACTAGTTTACTTTTAATATAAGTGATTTGACAAACTTTAAAGGAAAAAGACAAAAATCTTGTTGTTCATGAGATGTGTAGTATGTTTTATGTGAGAGTCCTGCTTTGGCCATGGGAAGAGTCTTGCTTTGGCCTGTGTGAGGTCCTGTTGTGGCCTGTGTGAGGGTCCTGTTCTGGAAGAAATGATACATATACACCTTTCAGACATAACATTTTGTTCACATTAAAACATTCACATTTTGCACAATGACGTGTGCTGTAGCTTGTGTGATACAGTGTAAATTCCTGTAACTCTGTCTGTAAAATATGTAATTACTCAGTTTTTTATTATCATTTCTACTACCCATAAATTATCTAGTAGTAACATAATTTAATGATTAATATCCATAAGTAAAAAATCTTAATAAATGTCACTAGAATATGCACAAATCTGACTTAAATTTTACCTTATTTTTCACGTCTGTCCTTCTCACTTCTCCAATGGTTGTACACTTTGTCCAGGTTGATGGCTTCGTCTGCTTCTTGCTTTGACTTTATGTCGCTGCCCGTTCGTTTCGCCATGATAAGGGGTTAGCATTTGCGTCTCGTAACTCCGCCGCACTGTTGTTAGCTAGCTAACCTGCACGGCGCGAATGGGCAGGGCAATAGTGTCAATGCTATGATTGGCTGCGTAGCGTAAGTGAACCGAATCGTATCATTGGCTGGACACCTGTCACTCACTGAGTTACGTTGCAAAATAGTACAGAAAACAAAATTATTATTATTATTATTGGTTTAATTGATTACATAAGATTAGGACTAATATTAGATATTAATTAATACGTTTATGTTGAATTTTATTTTATGCGCTGCATAGATTTTCTTGTGCGCTGAGAATGTGCGAGCAGTGCGCGATTGCTCAAGCGCGCAGCTTAGAGGGAACATTGACAGCAATGTTCCCTCTAAGCTGCGCGCTTGAGCAATCGCGCACTGCTCGCACATTCTCAGCGCACAAGAAAATCTATGCAGCGCATAAAATAAAATTCAACATAAACGTATTAATTAATATCTAATATTAGTCCTAATCTTATCTAATCAATTAAACCAATAATAATAATAATAATAATAATTTTGTTTTCTGTACTATTTTGCAACGTAACTCAGTGAGTGACAGGTGTCCAGCCAATGATACGATTCGGTTCACTTACGCTACGCAGCCAATCATAGCATTGACACTATTGCCCTGCCCATTCGCGCCGTGCAGGTTAGCAAGCTAACAACAGTGCGGCGGAGTTACGAGACGCAAATGCTAACCCCTTATCATGGCGAAACGAACGGGCAGCGACATAAAGTCAAAGCAAGAAGCAGACGAAGCCATCAACCAGGACAAAGTGTACAACCATTGGAGAAGTGAGAAGGACAGACGTGAAAAATAAGGTAAAATTTAAGTCAGATTTGTGCATATTCTAGTGACATTTATTAAGATTTTTTACTTATGGATATTAATCATTAAATTATGTTACTACTAGATAATTTATGGGTAGTAGAAATGATAATAAAAAACTGAGTAATTACATATTTTACAGACAGAGTTACAGGAATTTACACTGTATCACAAGCTACAGCACACGTCATTGTGCAAAATGTGAATGTTTTAATGTGAACAAAATGTTATGTCTGAAAGGTGTATATGTATAATTTCTTCCAGAACAGGACCCTCACACAGGCCACAACAGGACCTCACACAGGCCAAAGCAAGACTCTTCCCATGGCCAAAGCAGGACTCTTCCCATGGCCAAAGCAGGACTCTTCCCATGGCCAAAGCAGGACTCTTCCCATGGCCAAAGCAGGACTCTTCCCATGGCCAAAGCAGGACTCTTCCCATGGCCAAAGCAAGACTCTTCCCATGGCCAAAGCAGGACTCTTCCCATGGCCAAAGCAGGACTCTTCCCATGGCCAAAGCAAGACTCTTCCCATGGCCAAGCAGGACTCTCACATAAAACATACTACACATCTCATGAACAACAAGATTTTTGTCTTTTTCCTTTAAAGTTTGTCAAATCACTTATATTAAAAGTAAACTAGTGAAAATTGCTGCTGTAATTTGATTATTTTAATAAACCATGTAACTTGCTATGATCCAAGGTTTTGAACAGGTGTGATACTGGTGTGTGGCCACAGCATGCACATCTGATGTTGCTCACAGTGGTCCTCAGTGTGCTCAGGGCGCTTGTGTGTATGCCCAGACACATGAAAAATTAGAGGGAACATTGGATGACAGTTCTTTGATCGCAGACACTCTGCACCTACTGATCTATAGTCACTTATAGGCTGATTATGCCTATTTATGTAGAGATTCAGCCTTTTCCGTCCATGTAAGCATGGTTGTTGTTTTTTCGCGACATGGTTGTCCTTACATCCGAACCAGTGCCCTTGTACATTTTCAAAATGTCCTATATCCACAGATTGTTATGAATGGTCAAGAATTTACTTTATCTACATACGATTTTTGAATTGTTTTACATATTTGTTTAATGTTACTCTGAGATTGGTTCAGCAATGCTTTTCCCATACAGGAATGACAACAAGCATCAGCTGAGCACGGCGGGTCATCTGGGCCCCGATTGATAATAAAAGCTGGCACTGACCCGGAGCCCAAGGCCCCAGAGGGAGGGCATGGCAGGGTCGAGCGCTCTGACCTTTTTCCGTTCTGGTCCTCTATGACATCTTCCTGCCTGCGGGGGCCTCTGGGAGCCATTGAGCAGGACTCCGGCGGGCCCTCGGAGCTGCAGGATAAGCTCACACAGCAGCTTCTAATTAGGCTTCAGTACTGACAGGTGGAGGGACACTGGAGGGATTGGGAAGCTTTATGCAAGTGTGCAGTTATTTGTGCTGCCCCAGAGGACTGCTAGTGCAATAACTTTCTTCCAGAGGGGTGTACCCCCAAACGTCAGCTCAGGGGTGATTTAAAGGATTCAGTTTAGTCATAACTGTGTTGTCAAATCTGCGATAAATCTCCCGGCTGGCTGTGACTCGGCTGTTGCACCACACACTGGGATAAATAGTAACGTCTGAGTGCTTTTGTAAGGAATGGTTATGGCAGGAATACAGAGGCCCTGTAGGTATCGTAAAGTATTGTAGTGTACATGTATATGCTATTCTCAACATGAACACAAACAGAGACGTGTCGGATGCACAGATGATGCATAGCTTTGTATGTACGCGTATGTATGTATATATCAACATGTATGTTGCAGTGGTAGAAATCCAAAATCCAGAAATCCTAAATCAACCATTACACCTTTCAGCTGAATCTTGTTTTTGCATGTTTTGCCCACTAACCATGAATTGTAGACACTTAAAGGAGGCATATCATTTTAATCAGGAGAGACAAGTGAATGATTAGTAATTAACATTTATTATGACAGATGATGCATTAATGAGTTACACAGAAATCCTTTGGCGCTTGAACTCGATGAGATTTGTGATCGAGTTGTGATTGCCCTGAGTGGCAACAATATAAATCCCCCCGTGGAGTCCAGACACTGGTGGTGATGGTGGCTGATGAGGTTGATAGTGTCACGGGAGTTCACGGTTAGGACCCAATAGCAAGACCACAGGAGACAGAAGTTGATATAACAGGTTTTATTTGCCAGAATAAAGAGGACAGGAAGGTGTGGAGCCCGTGGGCCGACACCGGAGGGCAGGCAGATCCACGGTGTGAGTCCCATGGCTCGACACCGGAAGGCTGGCAGCTTGACGGTGTGAGTCCCGTGGCTCGACACCGGAGGGCAGGCAGAGCGGCGGTGTGGAGTCCGTTAACACAACGGAGAGCACGGGGCATTCCCGGACCGGAGGACACCGAAGGCAGAAGGTGATACGGGGTTGAAGCGGGTGAAAGACCGTACGACCTGACAACCCCAGACTGCAGGACCAGAGTTTATATAGTGCCAGGGGAATCGATAGTGGGACCTGAGTCTGGTGTGTCAGCCTGCAGGAGGTAATCGGCTGGAGTGTCCGCAGCTGTGCACAATCAGGGGTGTGGCCACGGGAGGTGTCTGGAGGCAGAGGACAAACACAGAGCACATAGCACACAATAACAAACAGGGGAATGACAGGACACATGAGGAGAGGAGATCAGGGGAAACAGAGGAAACACACAACGGGTCAGACAGGGATCCTGGATCCTGATAGATAGAACGATGAGTTGATGAAGTTGATGACGCTGATGAATCTGCGAATATTCGGAGGAGATGGGGAGGTGGAGGGTTGCGTAACAGCAGCATGAACGTACTGAAGGTAGCGAGAATCATATTTAGGAGAAGATAAGATGATAGGCCAACGATGTCATTGTTTCATTGTGTTATTGGATAGAAGAGACCAGCTGATATCATGATTGACAGCCCCAAACAATAAACAAGGAAATAATGAGTGAGCATGCATGAACAGTGATTGGTAGATGTTTGAGAAATAAACTACGGGCTTAGGCATGCAAGAGCATAGTCTTCCTGTCTGAACTTGCGCTAGAGCTTCATGCTCATTCATCACTGTAATCACAATCCTCATCATCGGGATCTGGTGAGATGTCCATTATTTCTGGAGTGATCTTCTTGAAGAATGAAGAATTCCTGACAATGAAGTGTCCACTTCTGGCTGCTGTGATCATGGAGCCTTTGAGTTTGGTCACCGTGTATGGCTTACTGTTCTACGGTGCAGTGAGCTTGTTGTGCTTGGGCTGACGATGAAGCACAGCGTCACCTGGAGTGAGAGTGTGTGGTGTAGCATTACGATGAGATTTCATCTTGGCTTTAGCCTTGTTGTCCCTTGCTCTGACTTCAGAGTCTGAACAGTTCCTTGCAGTGTGAGTGATTGAAGGAATCTTTGTGTACATTTTACATTGGAACAACAGCTCAGCAGGTGAGCTTTCCGTAGTGCTGTGAGGTGTGGATCGATACTCACGTAGAAAGATGTTCAGTCGTTGTTTCCAGGGAATGCCTTGTGTTTCGGCCACACAAATAGCTTTGCCTAGAGTGCGCATGAATCTTTCAGCTGTAGCATTAGCTTGAGGCCACAGTGGTGTGATCCAGCGGTGGTGGAATCCTAGATGCTCTGCAAACTGGGAGAACTGGTCACTGTTGAATGGGGGACCATTATCAGTTTTCACAACTCTGGGGATCCCAAACATGGAGAAAACTTTGTCCATGACCGGAATTACTGTGTTAGCCGAGGTTGACCTTATGCTCTCTACAACTGGGTAGCGTGTGTAATCATCCGTGATGACAAGCAAATACTCTCCAGTTGGAAGTGGTCCATAGAAGTCTGCACTAACACTATGCCAAGGAGCTTCTGGCAGAACGGACATTTTTAGTGGCTCAGTATGTGCAACTGGCATGTTGGCTTGACATGCAAGACAACTGCGTACTACTGCTTCTGCTTTGCGATCAATGTCTGGAAACCAAACCTTGGTTCTGAGTAGGGATTTGGTTTTGACAATGCCTTGATGTCCTTCATGGGCTAGCTGTAACACTCTATCTTGTAGGGCCGTGGGAATTACTATTCTAGTGCCCCGCAGTACAATGTCTGATGCATGTGATGTTGTTAGTTCACTGCTAACTTGTCTGAACTGCTTTACTATGTCAGCATGTCGTGACTTGTCACTCTGGTGCCATGTGTTGTGTCTGATGTGAGCACTAATCTCTTGAAGGATTGGGTCTGCGAGTGTCTCTCTCTTGATCTCCGTGAGTGTCATGGCTTTAGGTGTTGCATGACTTGCGATGAAGTTCACATACTCCTCTGCTACCTTTGCTGCACATGTACTGTCAGCTGTCTGAGACAAGATAGGATGACGAGACATATCGTCAGCTGGGTTGTCGGCTCCCTTTCGGTATTCCACCTTGAAGTTGTAGGGCTGAAGCCTCAGTCCCCATCTCTCAATCCTGGCGGGTGGTTTTGACCTGGGATTGTTCCATATGATTTCCAGTGCTTTGTGATCTGTCACTAGAGTTAAAGGATAACCATAGATGTACAGGTGGAAATGCTGACAGCTCCACACAATGGCCAGTGCCTCCTTTTCTGTTTGGGAGTATCTCCTCTCCACATCGCTGAAAGACGGACTAGCACCTAGAGGATTGCACCCAGTCCAACAGGGCTAGCATCCACAATCAGTTCTGTCTCTCTACCTGGGTAAAAGTATGACATAGTAGTGTCACTGGTCTTTCAGTGTCTGTAATGCAACTTGCTCTTCTGGTCCCCATACCCAGGGTGTGTCGTTTCTGGTGAGCTTGCGCAGTGGTTCTGAAATGGAGAAGTCTTCGATAAATCTGGAGCAATAGTTGGCCATTCCCAGCAGACTCCTGATTTCACGTGGATTCTGGGGGTCTGCAGCTTGCTGAACTGCAATGACTTTCTTGGTATCAGCTGAGACACCCTCTGCAGAGAAGATGAAACCAAAGAACTCGAGCCTGGACTTGTTCAACTCACATTTGTCACCATTTGCGTAGTCTTTTGATCCAACCAGTTGACTGTAGCTGTTGAGCCTCTTTCTATGCCAGTCGCTTGCATTTCAGACAGTTCCAGTGTTCTTCCATGATCAAGAAGCTCATCTAGGCTAAGGTCAGGCTCCCTTAGCGCTTTCCTTTGTAGCCTGGATGATGTACAGCTTTGTATGATTTGCGTTTTAATCTCTGCCTCGACACTTGCAAATTCACAGTTCTTAGCTAACATCCTCAGCCTAGTGTGATAACTGTCCAAATTTTCTCCTGGTTCCTGTACAGTTTTTCTGAAGATGTACACTTGATACTGTACGTTTTTCTTACGAGAGAAATATCCAGATAACTTCTGCTTTGTGTCTGCATAGTCGTCATCTTCTGCCGCTAATGTGTCATAAACATCATGCACTCGTTCTCCTGCTATATGTAGCAATAACGCTTTGAGCCTAGCATCTCCACCTATGTTCATTGCAGTGGTGTAATTTTCAAACCTTTGCACCCATTTATTCCAGCGAGGTCCGACAGAGACAGGGTCAGTTTCGGTGTCGAAAGGTGAGAGAGCAGCGGTGTTTCCTGCCATTCTTGCTGCGGTGTGCCGACTATCATCCACGTGTCTGTGTTAGCTTAGCTAGCTTGGCCTAGCCGCACTCATCCGCATGTCCGTCGTTCTCCCCTCCTTTTTTCTTTCTCTCTTTGAGTCCTTCCGTTTACTCCTCGTCGCCAATGTAATGTTTCTGTATTGTAATTATGACCCAGACAAACAACGACTTGATGCGCTGCAACAGGCTTTTATTCCGAGCTTCATATACACGCTGTTCATGCGGTCTTGCTGACTGACTGTGTATATCTTGTTCCGCCCACAAGGTGGCGTGGTTCTACTGTTCTACTGTTTGGGGAGTTTTTGGGGAGTTTTTCCTGTTCCGATGTGAGGGCCCTGGGACAGAGGATGTCGCATCTGTACAGATTTTAAAGCCCTCTGAGGCAAATTAGTGATTTGTGATTTGGGCTGTGCAAAATAAATTTAATTGAATTGAATCGGACATTTAGGGAAATACGCTTATTAGGTTTGTTGTTGAGAGTTACATTCTAAGATCCCAATACTGTGCAGCTGTGCAGTAAATATGAAGCAATATGCTGCAGTTTCACAAGAGTGTCTGAGAACTACGGTGGCTTTTAGGTAACGAAAAAAGGCAAATGTCCCTCTCTAGAGCCAGTGTTCAGTTGGTCCGTTCTGGGCTACTGTAGAAACATGGAGGTGCAACATGGTGGAGTCTGTGAAGAGGACCAGCTCCCTATGTAGGGAGCTGTGTATATGGAGCCTATATGAAGGACTCATTTTGAGCCAAGGAAAGAACAATGATTCTTAGTTTCAGGTGATGATAGAAAATATAGATATGAACATTATTTTCCAATTTTGCTCATAGATCCCCGTAATGCTACACACTGGCCCTTTAACATTGCTATTTTTATTTACTGCAGTGTTTTACATTTTTTCAATTCATTCTACTTTTATTTTTGCCACAGTGTGATCGTTAATGTTAATGCAGTGCAGATTTCTCAAATCAATCTGCTGGCAGTCCTTTGAGCATATCTTTAAGTCCTCTGAACACTTTTTCCGTTGGTACATCCAATTTAAAAAAAATAAAAGCGTATTTCTATCTGTTTCTGCGTGTACACTGATTGTATAACATTAATTCATCAGCAGCAGGGTGCTAGGTGATATTAGCTGTGACTGATCAACACCACATGTGGATCCCAACGTGGGAGATTTACTACCAGAGCAGAGTCCTGCCAAAGATCAGCCCTCAGATTTTTTTATTTTCCTGGATACCGGTTCCAAATGTCCACGACTTTGAATATAATGTTATTCATGGTAACAGAAAATGAGTTGCATTCAGGAAAACCAGATTCCGTGTTTGACTTGTCAAACATTTAAGAACTTATACACGCAATTAGTTTTTGCTCAGCTCCAACACCAAAGTCTAAACTCTGCTTCTTCCTGTCCGTGGTTGATCTTGTTGGCACAGCTCCAGTAATGCGCTACACCCCCCTGATGGTCCCCATGAGTAATCATCAGTCACCACAATAGATCCAACACCACTAATTGGTGTCCTTCCTGTTTTGCGTTTACCTTTTCCCAGAGTTGACTCTGATTCATGCCTTCCTAACTGGCACTGTGCACCTACCACCCTGACAGGGCTCTCTGTGGCCACACACTGCTGGGGTATAACCCTTCCAGAGAGAGACCTGCTGAGGAAGAGATTGATTACTTCCTCTGCCGAGATTCCTTTGCAATGCTCAGATGGAGGAGGCAAACCTGCATTGGAATTCCCCGTATAGGTTTCCTCCTCTGAGCGGTTCTGATGCCATTAAGGGTTAAGTGGTTTGTTCTTTGCTGTCCTCCATTTACATGAACTCCACATGTGTTTTACAACCTTTTAAAAAGGGTCTGTACACACATTACATTCCATGACATAAACACTTACCCACCTTCCTGGTTGTTTTGGTTTTACCCATCCAGGTTTGATATATCTGGCTATGAGATTTCTGCTCCCACCCAATAGGTATGATAGTCCACAGAACAAGCTTATCAAACCTTTTCTCACAGACTATTTATTCACTGGAAAGTACTTCACCTGAAAAATGTGTTCGGCGGAGTGTCCGGAGTAATGTGGACACTGTCTCTGAAGAGACTTGCTGCTGCTGTGTTGCATAAATCTCAAGAGATAGATATCTCAAAAGCTGGATGAATGCATGCAAAACTATCTGCATGACTATAATCTAATACAAATTGAATATTTAGATATTTGCAATATTACAAACTGGATGTTCCTGGAAAGAAAAATGTTTTTCTCTTTTGTACCTACACAAAAAAATGGAACCATGCACACAGTTCTGAAAACTTGAAGCTCATGTTTCAGCAAAAATGAAGACTACAATTCCATAGTTTTCACTCAAATGACAATTCTAAATCAACCAGCACTGCAATCTTACGGATTGCTACTTTAAAACCATTGTTAAGGTTGAGAATCTATTGTGAAGGCAAACAAGAGATCCACGTCTATGTAAAAATTAATTTAATTTCAAAGTAGATTACAACATGTAATGGTAAAAGCAAACAAAGTAGTGTCCCACAAATGGTGCACGCAACTTCACAACTTCGGTGGACGGAGTGGTCTGCCCTCTGAAAGACAGTTTGTGAGCCCAGCTTCCCGAAATCCTCTTAGTTTCATCTCAGACAACGATGCAAACTTTCATCAGAATCTTACACCCAATACAGTCACCCATGTAAGAGGATAGGCACCAAGAGCATCTCCATGTCTCTGACAGATCCATCTGTCCAGTAGTCATGTCAGGTCTTATCACATGTGTCAAAACAGTTTGACCTACAGATAAAAGAAGACATTTTTTATGAAAATAAACCTGAACCATACATGAGCGGAATATGAGACATGGGTCCTATAGGCACAGGCATGCAATAGGCCCCACCACCACATATGAGCAAGACACACAGACACACAGACACCAGAGTTGTTTAAGTATCTCTTTGTAGTTGTTTTATGTCTCTTTCTGGTCATTTTGAGTCTGTTCATGGTTGTATACGTGCATTTTGTAGGTGAAGGCCAGGGGGCCCCTGACACTTTGGGCCACTGGACCTGTGTTCGGTCAGCCCGTTCAGTAATCCATCCATGTTAACTAGCATCATAAAACTTTAATTACATGGTTTTAGTATTTTATCAGTTTGTTTATTGAAGAACTTTAAGCTCAACTAAAAATCCTTTGTTTTGAATTTGAGTGGCAATGATATCCTTTTATTTACAAGAGGGTCGTCTGGGAACCGGAAGGTCAACGGCTCAATCCCCGACTGGGACGTGTCACGTGTCGAAGTGTACCTGAGCAATACAGTGAACCCCTGGCTCCCCGGGCACCGATCAATGGCAGCCCACTGCTCCCTATATCCATGCAGTTGTCAAATTTTGTGTATGTGTAAAAATAATGTATATGACAATAAAAATGGTTTCTTCTTCTTCAACATGTTTGTCATTCAAATGAACAAAACAACCACATAGCAGCACTCATTTTCTCCCTTTTACAATATTGCCCTCATACGTTACTTAGTGCTGGCAGGTGTGAGTGTATCTGCTGGTGATGCTTTTGGTGCAAATCCTCTAATCTCACAGGGCAAAGTGACCAAGGAGCCAAACCACAAAGTCAGAGTCCTCAAAGACTGAGCTGCTTCCAGACTCTAGGAACGGTCGGTGGAGGTTTGCCCGAAGTCTGCTCCGAAGAGTCCATCCAATGCTCCTCACAGACAGTTTCACCGCCGACTAATTTGTCTTGCGCCACTGCCGTGCATTTTCACACAGTCTCGTCTGTCTTTCACCTGTGAACAAAGATAGAGGTTACTGTCACTGTGTGTCGATAGGAAATATATTTTAAGTTCAGATGTTTTGATATACTTTCCTAAGAGCACATTATCAGGTGCAGTGCAATTACACAGCTGTCTACAATGGATTAATCACAGTAGTTACCTCCATGCACTGAATTATATGGCATCAATAAATACACTGAATCTCAACACAGAGGTTTTAAATTCTGATATGTAAATAGAATAGCAGGCATTCATGCTGGAGTGACAACACATGATGTCCCACCAGAATTAATGGGGGATCACAATCTTCAAAACAATGTTCATTTATATTCGGACTTTTTATAATTATTTAGCGTTCTGAATGCACTGAGCAGCACATATTTTTCATGCTGAACCCCATTTATAAATTTGCAACTTTTGAGGTCTCTCGTCTGTCCACGATGTTTTCAGAAATGTTATGGTTTTATTGGACATTCGGCATACAAATGATCAACCAAGTACGTTGTATTTAAAATCCCACCTAAACTTTGTAATTGGCATGTAACTTGGATCCCTATTTTAAAATAACGGGCGAACGTGTCATAAAAGTTGAAACTGCATAAATAGCTCGGTATGCTCATATATCATATGTAGGCATATATATACTGACTATCTTACCCCTTTCCGCTGGTTGCTGAGGCAGAACGTGCAGATATTCCGGGGCTTTTTGCCTCCTCCGCCCCCCTTCACCTCCTTGTAGACCGAGCTCAGGCACGGTTGCCCGTGCTGCCTCCCGTCGCCGACCACCAGCACGTTGGCCAGGTGCGAGATGTAGCTGGACGCCAGGCGCAGCGTCTCGATCTTGGAGAGCTTCCTGTCCACCGGTTCCGTGGGGATGAGTGTCCTCAGCGCCGTGAAGGCCGTGTTGACGTTCTGGGTCCGGTGCCTCTCCCTAGCGTTCGCGGCGTTCCGATGCGGCACCACGCCGCAGGACCCCCGCCCGTAACCGTCCCCCGGAATCCCGCAGCAGCCGTAGCCCTGGTCGGTGCTGCCGTCGCTCTCGCTGCGGTTCCCCTCCTCGTCGTCCGACATCAAGGTCAGGTCAGCGGGGTAAGAGAAGGAATGCGTCGAGACCGGCCTCAGTACAGTGAAAGCCATCATGTGGAGGCAAGTGTTACCCGGAGGGGGAAAAGCCGATCCCTTAGGTTCAAGTAAGAAAACAGCTGCATGCAGACGAGAGCGGCGCATGAAAAGTCGCTGTAACTCCCAGGTTTGGACAGCAGAATTCCCCCAGTTTGTTTTGACACTTCCCCGTAGGGTGGATGGTCCAGTGTGGCGGTGATCGGGTCAGGGCGGGCTCTTATAACGGCTACAGTAGCCCCAAAGCTGGAGGGGAGGGTGGGTGGGGCACATGCAGGGACTCCCAGATTTCCTCCCAAATGTTTTGGTCCTAAAAGTTGCAGGCATCGGGCTGAGTGTGGGCGCACCTTCACCCAAACAAGCCTTTAGTTTGTAGGAGTAGACTTTTGACTTTGGAGTGATAGTTTGGTCACCTTCAGATGCAGATGCTTCCACACAGAGCAGCAGTGAGGGGTTTGATGATAGTAACATAACTCAGAACATTGACTCAACCCATAAGAACCCTCCGTGCACAGTTGTCACAGACAACTTATACTGGAAAGTTCAGCATGGCTGCCTGGCTGGTCAGCACATTTGACAGAACTAGCTAATTTCAAAAAGGTTGTTTTTGATGCAAAATCCTAATGCGTTGATAACATGTCCTACATTACTTCTAAACTGTTCTAACCATGTTTATCAAACGAATGTATATATACAATTTATGAAAATATTGTTTTGACGGATATGTCACATCGGGCTTTTAAACTTATAATCGTACATCGTATAAAAACCAATGTGACGTATTTGTCACGATAAGGCAAATAGTAATGAGCTGCTCAATTGATTTAGCTGATTCAAATATTTCTTCGTTAAAATGTTCTTATATTGAATTCAAAAGACATTTTAACAAATACAAACATAAAATAATGTCAAATGTATTCAATTATTGGTATCATGTATTATTGTTACATGTTACATGTTACATGTATCATGTAACTAATTTGTACATATATCAGTCAATAAAACACACAAACAAACGCCCACTTTTTCTAGCAAGTCCCTAGAAAGTCAGACTACTCTCCCTTCAGCAAATATACAAAACACTCTCCCTTTCTGGACACTGTCCCTCTCTGCAGATAAAGGTCGTACAGCCCCTTAGACTGTGTCAGATTTAGCTATGCGCTCAATAAACTAGCATATGGCATGAGGCTTTTGTGACTTCTTGCACCTTGCAGACATTTCATGCGGGTCAGAATGTCCTCTCAAATTCCTCACTGAAATTCCTTTCAAAAGCTGCTTCAGTTTTACCAGTCTCTGCACCTTTTCTGCTTCGTTTTTCAGGCAACAATTGGACAGATGTCAAGCTGTGAATGTGAACGTGGCATGCTTTTGCAGTCTGTTTTTCAAGAGCGCAGAAGGAGCTTCTAATGACCAAACATTTCAAATAAGGTAATTTATCAAATGATCAGGTTGAGAAAAAAAGTTATTTTAGACTGGAAAAACAGCATCGTCTTGAAAAGACGCATGTTAAAATGCTAAGCATGTTTCCCTCGGCAGTAATCTAGATCATTTCTAGAAACACAGTTGGCCCCCCGTGCTGGCTCCTTGTCCTCAGAGGGCCAGAGTGATCGGTGGCTCTACAGTTGCCCTGTTTCAGTTTGTCTAATGGGTTAACTGCTGTGAGTAAATAAACACTCAGCAGATGCTGGAGGTGATCAAGCCTGAATTTTCTCTGTGGAAAACCGAGCAAATGGCTTCCAGATTGACCGGTGCTGGTGCAGGGGTCGGGAGGAGGGGCGATCACTGGTAAAGGGGAGAGAGTGCCATCGACGGGTCTGTTTTTACAAACACGACCCCCCGACACATCAAACCCGCCCCCACCCCCCGGCTCAGCTGCACCAACAATGGCGACCCGAGTGGAACCTGGTTCCACTCATAAAGCAGGGACACCATGGTGTTTTACCACGCGCAAGGCCAGCCAGCAACACGACCCCGCTGCACTCTCTCTCCACCCAACACCACCACGCTTCACAGTTTGGAAGCGTAAATACTTTAACCTCCCCCACCAGCATCAACTCAAAGGAATGCCATTGCATGCCCGGTGAGGTGATTAAAGTCCTAATGAAGTGCGTGTCAGGGCCGACGTGAGAATGGTGTATGAGGTTTCACTAAATGCTTTGGAAGCTGATGACAACATCATGGGATGAAGCTGCCAACAAATAATATAGAGAGCTGTTAGTCATAATCGTTCTAATACAAGGGATATTCTGAAAAGAAGTCTTCTTAAATATCAATTAGACCAGCGGTTCCCAAACTTTTTAGGCCGCGCACCCCCTTCTACATCCCGACTGGGTTCGCGCACCCCCCCCCCTTAAGAAAAAAAAGAAAAAAAAGAAGCAACAGAGCCTTTTAAGCCTTCATAGCCGCATAAGAATCGGACCAATGAGAGAACAGTTTGCTCGCGCGTGGCATTTGTTTACAATATTTAGTCCGCTGTTAAATGTTGCAGTGTGAACACAAACCGAACAAAGGAGCAACTGCAACAAAGCAAACGAACTGAAGGTGTGAAAACACCCTGAAACACTGCAACAAAGTTTCAATAACTTTCAGTGACACAAGGCGTCACTTTTAAAGAGCAATACGGATGCGAGCACACACGCACAGGCTCAGAGGCAGATTATCACATTTAATTTACAATTAATGAGCGACTAATGTAGCCAGGATGTCTTCGGACAAAGCATCGATGCGGCGCGACACAGTGTTGTTGGACACCGGGATCATGTCCAACTTTTTTGCTTCTTTCTCCCCAATCATACATTCCACCATCTCTCTGGCAGCTGGCAAGCTCACGTCTTCAGTGATTGTGTGCGGTAGCCCCTTTCTCGCTATTCTGTGACCAGATATGAAGCCCGTAGTGCGTCATTTATAGACCCAACACATGAATGAGACTCCAGTTGTTTTTGGCTGTTTTGTAACTCCTCCAATTTCGATATAAAGAATGTAAGGGGCTTTTGACTTGCACTGGCATGCTTGGTGTTCAGGTGGCGACGTAAATAAGAGCTTCAGACTGTTAGCCAGAACCTCACTGCACACCACGCACTGTGGCTTTGGGGAATCTGCGTTGCCAATCCAAGTGAAGCCCAGACACACATACTTTTCATCATATTTCCTCTTTTTTTTCCCAGTCTGATGCTCACTCTCGTTTCCTCTTTTTCACCTTGACTCCGCGATGGGCCGATGTGCTCCCGATGTGTCTGTGCTGCACCTCTCCGTTCCCCTCGCCTCCGATTCCTCTCTCTCTCTCTGTCCCTCTCCTCTTTTACGACTGATAGCTTCAGATGTCCCACCTGACAGTTTTTAAATTAAAATTACATTTATTTTTAATATTTAATATTATTACACCATCAGACCGCCATTACACTTTTCCTCTCGCGCACCCCCTAGAGGCACCCCTGGGGGTGCGCGCACCCCACTTTGGGAATCCCTGAATTAGACTATGGCTGGATGCTCAACGCGCGCCAATAAAGGCTCCTAAAGCCGTTGTAGTGACATTACTTCAGGTTGATTACAAGGGGCCTCCGAACAGGAAAATATGCTAACTGCTTGTCCTTTCCTCAAGTTTCAAAGATAAGAAAAGATCTTCCTATTACAAAAGCAATGTAGACCCCCTATCTTATACGACATTGTTACTGTGACTATAAATGTGTTCATAAATTCTTCAATCAGTGCTCATCCCGTCATGGCTGTGTCTTTGATTAGTACCTGGCTACTCGCGGAATTTAAGCTTTGATCAAATTTTTAAATTTTTTTTTTCGAAATGCAGTTTGGAAACACATTTCTGTAACACCAAGAATCATAAATGTCATCCTAAACTGAGACCAAATAGGATTTGATGGAATGATGATGATGTAATGAGGCCTCAGGACATCCGTTTTAGGAATGAACAATTGTTAATCTCATGTCAGCAAAATGTTCAGACAGTTTTGGATGACTTTGAAGTAATCATTATTTTTATATTAACAATGATATACATCATTATTTATAATGTGAAAGGTGACTGTTTGACTTCTGTTGCTCGTATGTTATTATGGTAAGGATGGCCTCTGAGCGAGGTGAACGCCATTGCCACGGTTTGGCACTCGGCGACTCACGTTACCACAGTCTTAGAAAGGGAGGAGTGAGCCGACAGGTATTCAGTAGGTTACAATCTGCAACCTCACCACTAGATGCCACCAAACCCTACACACTGGTCCTTTAAAAAAAAGGAAACATGATGACATTGTTTCGTGAATTTATTCGCAGGTTTAACACCTTGTCAACCATCATGTCACTGACTGGTTGATATCTTACTTTTATTAAAATACCAATACAAGTGGCCAAGTGGTTTCATTTCATTTTGGCTACAATACATCTAAAATAAAAAACAGATCCCTAAAACGATGCAGATGCCAGACAATATACTCCCTTCTGCAGTACCTCCACTGCACAGTATGGAGTGACGAGACAATGAGCGTATGGCCTGTCAGTGTTAACCGTCTGCTGGGAAAGACTGCGGTCAGATTACTTGACTCATCGGAAACAGCTGCACTGAGGAGAAAAGCGCCTCCTCCTAACGGCCAGCTTTATGAGTTATCTGTGTGTGTATGTGTGTGTGTGTGTGTGTGTGTATGTGTGTGTGTGTGTGTGTGTGTGTGTGTGTGTGTGTGTGTGTGTGTGTGTGTGTGTGTGTGTGTGTGTTGGACATGCTTTGAATAATTTAGACTAGAGTTTAATGTACATGAAAATGGCATCTACTGCATATTTATTGGGAGCTACTGTATATTTGGAATACCTCTAAATCAATAACAGTTTTTTGTTCTTCACTGTCGTAACGTTGCACTGAATTTCCCTGCATTTTGCTTGAAATCACCTGCTGCCACACAGGACTGTGATGTCCTCATCTTTGGCGTTTTCTATGTCTCTTTAACCAAGTGAGGTGCGGCCGGCCTACAGCAGCTAACACTAGCTTGGTTAGCTAGTTTGGGTACTAATTTTGTCTTGTGAAAAACAGACTTGTTTGTAATGTCCTTACCGGAAAAATAGCCAACATGTTTATATATATATATAGATACTGAGTATACTTTATATTTACAATATATGTTGGCGTACCTTGCATAACTGCACGAACCCTTATGGTACAATACAATTCTGTACATACATTTTTGGTCATTACCTTACTCTGATGACTTGCACTGAATGGAATTGGCCAGACTTGCATAGTCCGGACAGTAGCTGCTGGTAGCCGCCTCAAGCAGACTTCAAATGATCATCAGTCATGGTGGAACGGTGTATGGACTTAATGTTCTTCATGTATGAAAAGGCTGACTCACATAAATGAGAGCCGAATAATGCAGTCAAGAAGGTATCACATGTCCTCATGTTTGGATACTTTGTGAGAAAACTGTCCATGAGCCCTGGACTTCAGCTGAATGTCAGCTTGCAGTGTCAAAATCTCATCCTCCACTCCAGACAAGTTCAGGTGAAACAGCGTTGCAATTTTTGATGCGAGTAAATCAACCTCAATATCTTCCCGAAATGTGCAGCACATAAGTGTAGCAACTGGCTCGAGTAAAGCAAAGTCTCGAAAGCGTTTGTCAAACTCTGACAGACACTTGTCAATCTGCTCTGTGTAGCGCGCACTGTCAAGTTACGCACACGCCTTCCGTTGAGTCTCCAGTTCTGACGCCAGGTTTTGGAAGTTTCCCAAATCATGGCGCTACAGCTTTAGCTTCTTCAGTAGAAATAAATTGGAAGGCTACCTAATTAGCTCTCCAGAGTTTTGCAGTAGCTCACGCGGTTGACCACGCATACGTGGTGACCTGTTAGAAAATCAAGTGGCAAATGCCATGCGGACATCTAATTATTTTTGAATGGCATGCGATCTACCCGCACTACCGATTGACGTATTGGGCACCCCTGCTCTAAATGGACCATTATTCACTAAATGAACATCATGATGTATTGAAGAAGACTTGAAACTAAAGATTGAAACCATAAACTCATGTTTACAATGTTTACTGAGGTAATAAAGCAAGAGAGAAGGAGTCATTTTCTCATAGACTTACAACCAGAGGAGTAATAAGAGAGGATGCAGCTTTAGAACATTTGAGCATTGGTCTGAATTTTCAGAATCGGAGGTTGCCCCTTGCTACAGACAGACACAAAAAAGCAGAAAATGGAAATGCCCATCTGTCATGAACTGATGTCAAAGAGTGGCAGAACATACATGTATTTATTTAAAAAAAATCTATATCAGCCATAGCGATGTCTGCCTTCTGTACAATATAATGGAGCTATATGGCACTCGGCTTGTGGTGCTCAAAGCGCCAAAAACATATGTTTAAAAAACTCAACAGCAATGTCTGTTTTCAGAAATCATGACCTTGTTTCTCAAGATAATCCACAGACCTTGTTGTAAGAAATTTCATGAACATGAAGGCAGACATCTCTACAGCCGATAGCTCCAACACAAAGCAATCTAGATTGATTGAAAGCACTACAGGAAAAAATATGTATTTTTGGGGTGAACTGTCCCTTTAAACTTTGACATTACTCAACTACATCTTCACATAGACAATAGTTGTTTGATGCTAAATTAATGCTCTGAATATCGTATAGACAACCTTTAAGTAGCATTCCAGATTATTACAATTCTTTTTCTTGAACACATTATTATGTTAAGATTGTGCACCAAGTCATTGCTGAGATGTGGGAATACAGCAACATCTCTGAAAAGACATGAAACTCAAGACACTATCTTCTGACAAGCAATCCACCACGTACATGCGTGCAGTGCAGCGTCTCTGGCTGTAGTATAGTGAGTACAGGTTGTAGGATAGGTCTCTGTACAGGCATAATTGTACAAACCTGCCAACCTCATTGTGACCACAAGCCATCAGAAAAGTCACTGCCTCAATTAGGCTTCCAAGCCATCCTGTAAAATAAGGTATCATCCTTAATTGGAGAATAAAACACCTATTCCCTATTAAACTGGTAACAGACGCACTTTGATCCTTATTTTTGAGAATCAATTTAGTGCAAATAAATGGGAGGGAAATACTACAGGTTAGTCTATTAAGACAGAGTGCTGTGTATGAGACAGAAGGAAACCCTCCTGTCTATCTCGTTGATCGTGACCAGTCGGCAACTTCCGGTTCTGCCGTGTGAAGCCGATGCAGAAGTGTCTTAAAACTTGCATTCTCTCTACTGACCAGCAGGGGGCGACTCCTCCGGATGCAAAAAGAAGCCTGGAAGAATGGAAGTCTATGAGAAAATTACCCTACTTCTCATTTGTGAACATGGTCTCAATCTCTAGTTTCAAGTCTTCAATACATCATGATGTTCATTTAGTAAATCAGGGTCCATTTAGAGTCAAGTAGACCATTGACAAGTCTCTGCTGCAACCATACGGCGTCTCTACGTCACTCCTCCGCATTCTAAATATGGTCACTTACATTCATTGGCAGCAAAAAAAACAACATGGCGATGGCCGTAATCCAAAATGTCAACAGCGAAATCACCGAACTCAAGGCTTCAAAGTGGCTGTCCACAAACCAATGGGTGACGTCACTATGACTACGTCCACTTCTTATGTTCTAGGGTTGTGACTCCAGAAAATGCCGCTGTCAGGCGTGATTGACAGCTTCTCATCAAAATCCTGTCCATTTTTTAAAAATGGCAACCTACGAGCATAGCAAACCCTAGCCCCAACTGTTGTTATCCAAGAAGTACTTCCAGCATGTAATACAACATTTCTGTGTGTGCCCTGATTAAATAAACAGGATGTAACATGCCATGGAAAAAACATAAAAACCTTTACAGAAGCAGGGGAACCTAGGATTATTTTTTAAATTTATTTTAGCTGTCTTCTTCAGTGGCCATGTTGTAGCTATTTGGACCCTCAGTTAACCCAGATAATGAATTCATCATCAGTCCAGTTGTCTCCTGGGGTGAATTAGTTGCTGCTTCTCATGCAGAGCAAAGCTACTGTAACCCCCAGAACAGTAGCACCAGTATCATCTTTCATTTGACCCTCAATGTGACCTCAAGATAAGACTCAGCAATCTGCCCATCTTCCTCCACTCCCTGCACCCTACTCCCCCGCGACTTCACCCCCTTGAAGACGACGCTGATCGTCTTTCACAGCTCCTGACAGTCTGAGCAACCGAGACAGGTGGGGCGGCGTTCCATTAAAAGTTAAACAAATGGCCTCAAGCCGTTCGTCTCATCTCTCGCTTTAAAGACTTGACAAATCCTTCATTTGAAGATGCCAAGTTGTCTTTTCATATTAGTTAACATCACTGTTAGGAATTGGTCCCCGGCTCCAAATGGGAAAATGTTTTATGGGTGAATGTCTCTTGTATTACACTTTGAGCCACTAAAGGTAATACCGGAGCTAAGATAAGGTTTACTTTATGGGACCAATATCTGAAAGAAGCAGGTGTTTCTTGACCCTGGGGGCTGGTGAGCCAGTGTGTCATCATCTCCCATGGGATTCCTGAAGGCCCCCAAACAGGCAGAACATCAAGTCAACCCTTGCGATACAGGACGTCGACTCACACGCAATGATTCTTTTGAAGGAGCCCATCGCTGCCTTTAATGGCTAGCAGGCTGGGCTTGACGTTCCTCCGGCCCACGTCTGTGGCCTTCCTCCAGAGTCACTTGGGACCCCTGAGCCAAGGGCTCCGCGGGTCAACACAGTTTATCGCAGCAGAGAGATCTACAAGTTGGCTATAAAATCTTGTCTGACATGAGGCAACAGACATGGCTTTCGGTCCGATAAAGGGGGCTATAAAAAGTCTCATCTGTTTTGTCCTTGAGGTCATTCTCCAGGCTCTGGACACGGAGCTCATATCCTCCGTGTTGATTGGCAAGCACTGTTGACCTGCAGCGGTGCTTTGCTCCTTTGTCTCTGGTGGAGGTTTTATGTTTGCCGACATGTACAGTAGAGCATGATTGCTTGTTTTATGACTATATCCTTTTCAGAGTCGGGCCACAGGGCACGAAGGGGTCAAGTGAGCCTTATCTTTCTTTTTGTCATTTTGTCCTACTCAGAAAAGTGTTTATTTAAGGGATGCAAATAACCATTATTGCCATTGTCAATTCACAACATAAAACAGAAAGAAGCAGTGAATCTTCACATTTGAGAAGCTGAGATAGTAAAGGTTCAGCATTTATGTTTGGTAAATGACTTAAAGGGCACATATTATGCTCATTTTAATGTTCATACTTGTGTTTTGGGTTTCTAAAAGAACATTAATACATGATTGAATGTTCAAAAAACACTTTATTTTCCTCATACTGTGTGTCTGAATATACCTGTATTCACCCTCTGTCTGAAACGCTCCGTTTAAGTGCCTGTCTTAAGACCCCCTCACAAACAAGCCCAGTCTGTTTTGATTGGTCATCATTTCTCTTCCGCTTCTGCGATGTCGCCGTATTCACAGCATCAACTTCACACCCAGTTTAGCGGCACTTCTACCAGTGACATCACAACATAACGGAAGTCCTGACTGCACAGTACTTATATAGCACCTAGACCTGCTTTATAATCAAAAAAGACACGGACATCTCACTTTCTACAATATGGGACCTTAAAATGATAAACTGATCCATAGTTGTTGATTCAATTATTGGGCAATGTCATCCATTTTCCTCCGCTTATCCGGGGTCGGGTCGCGGTGGCAGCAGGCCAAGCAGGCTGACCCAGACTTCCCTCTCCCCCGCAACATTTTCAAGCTCATTCTGGGGGATCCTGAATCGTTCCCAGGCCAGCTGGGAGATGTAATCCCTCCAGCACGTTCTGCGTCTTCCAGCTCCCTCTTCACCAAGACAGTCCGGTGCAGCGGCTTCTTTATTGCTGCAGCCGCACCGATCCGCCTGTCGATCTCCAACTCCATCTTACCCTCACTCGTGAACAAGACCCCGAGATACTTGAACTCCTTCGCTTGCGGTAGGCACTCCGTCCCCACCTGGAGGGAGCAATCCACCGGTTTCTGGCAGAATACCATGGCCTCAGATTTGGAGGCGCTGACTCTCATCCCCGCCGCTTCACACTCGGCTGCAAACCGCCCCAGTGAATGCTGGAGGTCACGCTCCGAGGAGGCCAACAGGACCACATCATCTGCAAACAGTAGAGAGGCGATCCCGAGACCCTCGCACCTGACATTCTCCACCCCCCGGCTGCTAGATATCCATTAATTGATTAATTGGTTCAGATACATATTGAACAGTAATTACTTTTTACAGTCAAGTTTGATTAATATATTTAATTCTTCGTATTGGCCTGTTGTGTGCAGCAGAAACAGGTGTAAACACAACACTGACAAAGTGAGACTTACAAAATTGTTACATTTACTGTCGCAAACAGCCTGTCTGATATTCACTCGTGTTTTAGCTGTTTTTAACACCAACTCCTGAGGGAAATATCTCTCTTTAGCTGCTCGGTGCTTCACTTTGTTCACTAGCTACTCTCTAAAGCCCCTTTCCCACTGGACATAAGACCCACTAACACCCGCTTACATCTGGCTTTTGTCAAGTTGCAATCAGCATTCATTCCCGGGACAAATGACTCACAGGTATTTATTGGCTGCAGCTACGATCGGCAGTGACACTCTGGTGTATGTGCTAATTCTCGCCACTTTTCTGGCACGATGCTATGTGACGCACGTTGAAGTAAATGTATGATAAAGAAAAAAACTATTATTATTTATTGGCGTACAACACATGCAATTAATATGCTCTTCTCAAAGCCACCACACTACGTCAGACAACAGTAATTTGACCATCAAAACACACTTCTTTCAAATTCCACATCAACAAAATAAAACTCATCAAAACCGTCAAGGAAGTCTATAACTGTCAAGGAGACATGTGTAATTGTTTATTCTTTTGAGTGTATATGGTACCGTAGGTGGTGCCTCAATGTATCATATTTCGTCATGTATGTTGCTAAGTAACAGGCCACACCCAGAGTGGGTCGTTAGCTCGCGCAGAAGCTAAGAGGAGTAAACGACCAGGGTAAACTGATTCTGCATGTGATCCAAGAGGTGCACACGGTAAAGTGTTCATTTGTACATATATTTGTGTGTATTGTTGTAGACCTGCCTCTACGTTTAAATGTGTTGCATTTTTTGAGATTGTAGTTCGCAGTTTTATGTCATTATTAATGTGCTAATATGTGCTAACAACGTGTGCCTGAGAGACTCCAGAAGAGCTCGCAATTTCCGTACAAATGTTTATGTTTGTTTGTAGTTTTCACGGTGTCTATGGTGTCAGAGTGGAGAGAGAGAGAGAGGAAGAGCGAGAACGGAAAATAAAGTTCATCAAGACATCAGTACGAAGCGTCGCCATTATTGTTGGATCAGTGCAGCTACAAAGTCTTTCCGCTGTTCCAACAATCACCAACTCTGATTTGACTTAATTAAACCCTAAATTCATCATGTTAGATGTGAAAAGTAGCAGCCACTATACAGATGACTCAGAAAATGTAATTATAAAGGCCTTAACTGATCCAACACTGGCACAAGGTATTCTTCTTGTTTCTGGAAACATTGGAACAAATGTCTGTATGTTTTCAACGAGTTTCTTTTTTTAACTGCAATGATTACACCTGTCTTGGAGTCCTCGTATTGTATTGTACTTTATATATTGTTGTTGCATTTGTGTTTTTTGATACGATATGGACTGATGAGTCTGAAATAAAAGTTGAATATACAGTATGTGTTCCTCAAAGCCACAAGACTCCATTAACAGAAACCGTCATTTTACCTCGCTGATTGACTTCAATCAAACTCGGATAGAAGTAAGATCAAAGCCGTCTTTGTTTGTTTAATCCACTGATCACCAACTCTGGTCTGAGAGTTTGTAAGAGAGAATCACTCAAACGTGATTGGTCAATACTAGTGGCGGGCCGTGCATTTTATACCTGGGCCTTCACTGCTGTCCTGCAGCTGAACACACGTATTCGTATTAAACCGTTCGGTACGAGGCTTACGAACCGAATACTTTTGAATAATACTCGTGCATTTGGAAAATGCAGAAGCTTAAATTGTGGCAAATATCATGTTTTCTGCACTCACGTAGGAGACAACGGGCTATGTGACCTCTGAACCCTGAACAAACAAAACTAAAACAAAAAACAGCTGAGGCACCGCACGTGTTCTGGGAGGCTACGCTAAACTAGCTTAACGGGAAAACAACAGCAGCAACACGCATTCTGCTACACACTCGAGGGCACAGGCCATTCAGATATTACATGTAAAAAAACAAACGCAGTTCACTTACCAAATGCTGTTCACTTAAAGACAAACTCTATCCTCCTTTCTTTGTTGACAAAGAGTTTAATCCTACGGTTAAATCCCAACTCACGCATCCGTTTCTCCTCTTTCACTCAGTCATTGAGTGTTAAAAAAACAAAGCTAGGTAAAAAAAATAATAAAATCTACACCAAGCAAAATGCAAAAAATTTCATAATTTCTTCCATATCTTTCAATTTGAACTCTTACTACTCTGACTAAGCTTTGCCAGCTTCCTTAAGTTTCATTTACGATCGTCACGTGCTCACCCACTGACCAATCACAGCGCACACTGCACCTCACTGCAGCGCTGCTCCTTAAAACTGAGCCGTTAATGCTGACATACTTGTAGGCCAGCTAGAAGGCTCTGGCACGTCAAAGAATATGCCCAACATGTCAAACTAAAGATCTGATTGGTTGAAGACTATGACAATCAACAATATCATCCCCATTCACTTAAACTGCAAAGGGATTCACTTGTGAGTCTGCAGACCTCGGGCCTCTCTTCTTACCTAATGACTTGTATTTTATTTGTGGGAATTACTGCCACCTGGTGTTAACTTAAAGTGTTACGGTTATTCGCCAGTGTACTATATGTGTGGCACATGTGACAGGAAGTAACGTATTCCTTTTCCTGGTTTTGTCACAACTTGGCTCTGTTGTACTGGAGTGTTTGTGCAATACAATTTTTATCCATCCTGCATTTTCTGGCCCTCTGAGTGGCAATGCCAGTGAGTATAATTTACTTTTATAGCTTCAGGTATTTCTGAGGGTTTATTTTGTTCGTTTATTATTAGAAATAGTTTGATGACATGTGCAACATGTAACTGCTGAATATACGTAGATGGCACAGCAATTTATGTTTCCATTATTACTATACACATTAACTTCTGTGGAATTACTGGACATTCTCGTCAAAGGTGCGCTCACCTTAGCCCATGCAGTGAGACGACGGAGGAGAGGGAAACGGGCCGGCGTGCTTGTGCGTCTCCGCTCACGTGGATTTCGCACACCGCTACCGGGCATATTTCTCTCGAACGTCCGTTCACTGTGCAACAAACTGGACGAACTTCAGCTACTGACTACACTACTTATAACAAGCTGCACTGGAAGCAGAGCAACTGAGGAAGACAGTAGCTGTGCAATGAGAAAATAAGATAATGGGAAAAATATATTTTTTAATTATAATACATGTAGTGTAGTTCAGAAAAAATGTAAAATTATAGAACAGCTATAACTTTGTGATTCTGTTTAGGCCAGCAGAGAAGGCGGCCCACCACTGGTCAATACTACTCGGACTGCAGATATTAGTTTTCCAGTATGTCCAAACGTATGTTTTCATATCTGGGGCCTTGCTTGCTACCTTGCTAATGTTAGCAACTGGCTAGGCAACATTCAGTTATCGTTCAGTTTCATTTGGAGAGAGTGAATCCTGAGCTTTGTTGATGGTCAATCAACACTTCCAAACTGTCGGCTGGCTGCCATTTTGCTTGTTTTCTAGCTCCACCAGTGTTAGTATTTATAATAAGTCATTGATATTTGAGACCTTTTTCAAGGAACTTCACTGGTGTAAATGAGGTTAATGAGAGTGAGAGGGAACCCCGTAAAAACCATACCAATGAGCTGAAAGACACTAACTTGCTTGTCTGTGCGTTTGTCACTATGAGCGACCCCCTTCACATTACGCATGGTCATTTTATCCATTGTTCATTTCGACATAATGATTCATGCAGCTTTGAATATGTTGGAAATTCTCTCTGTAGCACCTTTAAAGCTTTACTTACAACACATGGGAGAGGGTAGATCTAAGGTATATTTTATATCTTCCCATCAGGCCACATTTAACCTGTTCTCCCTTATAGTGTGTGTGTGAGAGGGCACATGTATACATATGTACAATCATGAATATGTGTTTTGAATGGTGGTCATTTTGTCTGAAAATAGCCATATCCAGTCCGTGGTATATTGAGACACATACTTGCATTCCCCATGAGGGGTTGATGGCTGGGGGCCACCGAAGTCTCAGCTCTGTCTGGTCTGGACTAGCAGCGATGGTTCTCATGACACCTGACCCAGAGCACATCCTGTGGTCAGGCTGCAGCGTTGTACTGTGGAGGGCCAGGATCTGCTCGTGAGGAATCTCCTAACATGGCAGGGTGGGGGGAGGACATGCAAGCTTTTCAATGTGGCTGTTTTTGACAAACACATTAATGTGTAGTCCTAACTGATCTGGCACCAGGGAGGTCAGATTATGCCTATGTGGTGTTTGTATGGTTACCCCCTCTGCTAGTCAGGGGAAGCACTGCAGATGTTGCAAGACAGCCAACAAAGTACCACAGAATGCTGAGTTTACAGCATGAGTTGCGATGCACACATAGCAGTAACTGTATAATGTCTGCATGACATCTGCATTATGTATATCCTGCAGTGGTTTCCATTGGTCTACCTCATGTGGTTTCTTTGCTTGTGACATGATCAGCCAAATAAAAAATACAGAGTAAACAGATTGTGGTCCCATTATCCAGTTGATGAGATTAGCCTGAACACACCATTAAATAATCAATCACAATAGGCAAAGGTTGGCTGCATTTATTGGCTCTTTGAAATATGATAGATATATATATTAGTGCTGGGCAAGTTAACGCGTTATTATCGCGTAGACACATTCATTAATTAAGGCCGACAATTATTTTATAGCGCGTTAACGCTTATTTTTAATTTTGATTTTGAAAGTCCGTTGCTCACTGGCAGCGGTGGAGGAATGGAGACGACTGGACATCGCTGCGGTAAAGTCAGCAGACACTCAGATCTCCGTGGTCAACTCAGCAGACACTTACACTTTAGTGCACCTACTGTATATGCTGAAATTCACGGTAAACGCATTTAAACGGCACGGATCGGGAGCGAGTGAAGGACTTTAATTTAGAAAGTGCACAAAATATCGGCATTTCCTCCGGGGCCGAGTTCGTGCAAGGCGTACACTATAAAACGCAGATCGGCAGAGATCTTTTCCAGACGTGGTTTGTGTGCGAGTAATTTTAGAGTGTATGGTTGATTGCGTGCAGCGTAATGTCTCAGGGAGACATAAATTATGGTTTCAATGTATGTTTTAAATCTCCTTTACTTTTTACTACTGAATTTTATTTCTTACACTGTTTCTTTAATTGTTTTTAAATCTCCTTTTCTTTTGCCTTATGTTTTGATGCTTTTAATGGTTTCATGTGAAGCACTTTGAATTACCTTGTTGTTGAAATGTGCTACACAAATAAACTTGCCTTGCCTTGCCTTGCCTTTGAAAGTTAGCGGCAAGATTACCATGAGACAACAGCCGTTTTTTTCAGTCGAACATCCGGTTTTCAGAATAAGATGCCAACAAAGTATGAATTATATTCACATTAAGTATAAAACATGCTGCACATGCTCATGCACATGCTCTGACTGTCATGAAGACAGACATTTTTGCTGAAACGTGCTGAAACATTTTATTCCTGTTGCAGAGCAGTGGAGCGTTTCACATACAGTCAGCACACTGAGCACATATAGTGAAGAGATAGAACTGCTACTGTGTAAAGGGAATACTGCTGTTAAAAATAACCTTATTTGTTTAAAGTGTTTACAAACCAAATGTTATTGACCTTTTGTTCATATAGCAGTTCTTTTAAAATGAATCACGATTAAAAATTGTAATCGTTGCCCAGCACTAATATATATATATTAGTGCTGGGCAACGATTACAATTTTAGTAAATTAGTAATTAATCGCATTGTTTATGGCAAAGTTCAATAATGAATTAAAAAGTAGTGTATTGCGCACTTTTATTTTAAAAGTACTGCTATATGAACTTTGTTGGCATCTTATTCTGAAACCCGGATGTTCATCTGAAGAAACCGGATGTTGTCTCACGGTAATCTTGCCACTAACTTTCAAAGTCCTTCGCTCTCTCCCGATCCGTGCCGTTTAAATGCGTTTACTGTGAATTTCAGCATATAACAGTTAGGTGCACTAAAGTGTAAGTGTCTGCTGAGTTGACCACGAAGATCTGAGTGTATGCTGACTTTACCGTAGCGATGTCCAGTAGTCTCCATTCCTCCACCGCTGCCAGACTTTCAAAATAAAAAAATGCGTTAACGTGCTATAAAATAATTGTCTGCGTTAATTAATGAATGCGTTAAGGCAATAATAACGCGTTAACTTGCCCAGCACTAATATATATATATAAATATATATATATATATAATGTATAGAGGCCATTATGACACATTAGGTCGAGAAATGCAGACTTTGGAGCACCCAGCCTCTGAGCGGGGACTATAGATGTATAAAGACCACTGGATACAGCCTTGGAGGAGGGAAGTTTGCCCTCCGAGTATAAAATACAAATTAAGTCGCCTGGATTTTCAGGAGCTCTTCTGCATCCATGATCCAATTGAGCAAGCAACATTTCCTTAATCAGCCTAGTTCTGATTCATGTGAATGGAGGAATACAAATAACTCTGGATTCAGCAACTACTACAATTTGTACACTCTTTTAGGACCTAATGATTCAGATAAGGGCTGTCATTTTTCATTCAAAATTTGAACTATCATTTGAACATGGGTAGAAAATATCATATTGGATCAGTAATGATTTGTTTGAATTCAAAATTCCCAGTACATAAGCGCAACAGTCTGTCTGTCTGATTCATTGCAGCTTCGTAGCAGTGAACTAAGCTATTGCTATTTTCTTTGCAAACGCAAGCGGAACAAAATCATCTGCAAAGTAATGTGTGGAAAACATAATTCAACCCATACCCATGAATAGGGAAATGCGTCTGGGATACAGTCACTTAAGCACAACAATGTCTGTCCAACTATGGTCAGAAAAACTGTTTTACATCTCAGCATAGTCTTTATATTTCCCCGCGTAGTGTCATACAACTGCACTGTGTGTCTTGACCAAGCGGCAACCTCCGGGGGGGTTGAAAAATGAACCCAAAACGGTTGTGGCCACTTGAGGCTGGCTCCAAAAGGGAGTCTGCCACCATAGACCTCCGTGTTAAAATACCCAATTGTACAGCAGAAATAAACATATTTACAGCGGGGTACAAAAAAAATAGTTTTGGTCTATATCGCTAATATCCCTGAATTTTTATTCCCACCCGTCTAAAACATATTAAGGCTTAAAGTCATGCATAATTAAGGGCTGCCACTTTTAATGACCAGGGGATGCTTGGTGGCCAGCCGCTATAGCTGTCTGCTAGGCACATAGACTGTATATAAGAAGTGGACGTAGCCATCATGACGTCACCTATTGGTTTGTGGACTGCCGTTACGAAAGCCTGGAGTTCAGCAATTTAGCCGTCGCCATCTTGGATTATGGCCGTCTCTGGTCGCGGCAGCCACCTGTCAATCACAGTAAGCCCGCCCTAAAGCATACTCTGCTTTATGGTCTATTTGACTCTAAATGGACCATAATGTACTAAATGAACATCATTCTGTACTGAAGAAGGTTTGCAACTAGAGATAGAGACCGTAAACTCATGTTTACAGTGTTTACTGAGGTAATAACTCAAGAGAGAAGTAGGGTAATCTTCCCCTAGACTTCTATACCATCTGACTTCTTTTTGCAACCGAAGAAGTCGCTCCCTGCTGGCCAGTAGAGAGAATGCAAGTCTTAAGACACTTCCGCATTGGCTTCACTCGGCAGAACTGGAGGTTGCTGCCTGGTCTAGGCGTCACCTCAGCTAATTTGAGTCACTGAACTCAACCTCTCAGCCGTGTTTGTGGCGTTAGTGCCTTGTGAAGAAGCTTTCATGCAAATATCGGACAAACAATATTGCTTGCATGCAGTTATTTGTAACAGACCCTCCAAGAAGTCTGTGCTCCAGTTTGTTCGGTTCGTGAAATTCTAGTATTATCTAATTTCTACATTAACACTAATTAGCAGGTATCTATGTCTGTACTCACCATACCTGGCTTCTTAGCTTAGTTTGTTGCACTAAAAGACACTCTAGGAGTCAGCTGTTCATTTTTCCTGGTACTTACATTACAAACAAGCCTGTCTTTCGCTCACCAAAAATTTGCATTCCCGTTATAAGATAAGATAAGATAATCCTTTATTAGTCCTTCAGTGGGATAAGATAATCCTTATGTATTACAGTTCATGTGAATTACTAATGCATCTTGCTAACCAAGCTAGCGCTGACGTTAGCTTGTAATTTATGGTCACTTCTGGATCCAAAAAACCAAGATGGCGACCGCCAAAATCCCAAACTCAAGGCTTCATAACGGCAGCCCACAAACAAAGGGTGAGGTCACGATGACTACGTCCACTTCTTATTTACAGTCAACGGTCCTGAGTGGGCAGTCAGACGAGGTTCTACAGTAAACGTTACTCCACTCGTTTCTGGTGCCCCAGCTGCCTCACTTGGGTTGCAGCCAGTAGGTGAGTCCTCAGACAATCTTATCTTTATTGGTCATTTTGCCTTCTACACTTTACTTCCACACACTGGAACCTCCTGTCCACGTGTCAAAGTGTCCTTGGGCAAGTCCCAACACATCCCGCCTTGCATGGCGACTCCATTGCCATCAGTGTGAGTGAATGAGAAGCAAATTGTAAAATGCTTCGTCCAATGAGATAGAAAAGCACTATGAGGTGTAGTCCATTTACCATTTGCATTTGTCTAAATCATTTTAAGAGCGCCCTCCGCTGGACTGCAAGGTGCACTACATCATGGTCTGTACATTTTGAATTCAAACTAGTCATTACTGAATGTTACATTTTTCCCCATGATCAAACTAATGGATTTTGAACCAGAAGTTACTGCCCTTGTGAAGATGATTTATAATATGTCATATTTAATGTGTTCAACTATAAATGTGTGTTTCATTTTTGCATGTATTCAGGCTTGAGGGAGGGAGTTTTAGGAATTATTTTCATCAGTTTTATTGTCATCACCAAATTGATCAGAAATATAGAGTGTCAGAATATATTTTGGCTTTTGTTTTCAACAAATCCAATACATGGCTTCTCATAAATCTATCTTAAATTCACAAATACATCAACCAATAATAAATAAATAATCTTCAGAATTTGCAAATAAATAGTTAAATAAATTAATAAATACACAAATACTTTTTTAACGCAGTAGATATTTTTGAGGTAAATTAAGAGCTTGTTGGCATATAAAATAATACTGGCATGGAAATTATTGCAATTTCAATTAATAAAAAACAATATAAAATATTCTATACTTGTGAACAACTGAGATTTTTTATGAATTTCATACATAATTCCTGAATAATTTCAAGTGAGGTTATTGCTCATATCAAAAGGCAGGATTATGATGCATGCATGTGAAAGCCTGAGAATAAGCTTTTCTCTGACTTTTGTATGAACTATTAAAAAGCGTATAAATAGAAATGAAAAAGATGAATATGTCGCGATCAGTCCTCAGAGCTGCAGTCATCCTCTGGTTGGTGCCCCTTGAAGCAGGCCGACTCATAGTGCTTGTTCAGGTAGGACTTGAGTGCGAAGGTCTTGCAGCAGCGCTTGCAGGAGTAGTGCTTGAAGGCTGAGTGCGTCTGCATGTGGGCGCGCAGGTTGGAGCGGTCGGCGAAGGCCTTGCCACAGTGGGCACAGGCGAACGGTTTTTCCCCAGTGTGGGACCTCATGTGGCCCTGCAGGAGCCAGGGTCGACTGAAGGCTTTGCCGCACACCACGCACTCGTGCTTTAGGTCGTGGGTCAGCATGTGCATGGCCAGTGCCGGCATGGACACGTACACCTTGTGGCAGGTGGGGCACTTCCTGGCCTGCTGGCTGTCCAGGCTGCGGTGAGTCTGCTTGTGTCTGCTCAGATTGGAGGACGTGGCGTAGGACTTGTCGCACTCGCCGCACACGTGACGCCCTTTAGATTTCCCTTTGGCGGGGCTGCAGTCCACCGAGCCGACGCCCTCACTGCTGTCCGACTGGCTGCCTCCCTTGCGGGGACGCCTCTGGCTGGGCCTCCGGCGGGAGCGGCCGTCGGAGACAAGGAAGGCGCCAATGCCGCACACCCCTAGCTCAGGGCCGCTGCCGTCCGACTCAACCGTGCCGCTGGAGACGGGACTGTCCGGATGCTCCATGTCGTGGTCAGAGAACTCCTCCCCGCCGCTGCCACCTGGGGAGTACAGGGGCATTAAGGAGAGCCCGGTCTGCTCATGACCTGGCTCCTTTGTGCTCTGTAACACTGAGGGGATGATGTAATCGTGGATGTAGCCTGGGAAAGGAAAAATACAATGTGTAAAGAGATGGAACATTGTCATGATCCTGATAACCTCTGATGAAAAGTGCCCTCTTATCCAAACCCCTAATCAATATGAATCCTACACAGGAAGCTATTTGTAAGAGCAAGGTTCAGCAAGCTTTGGGAATGAAATATTAATGAGTCTTTGGGTGCACAGTTCTGCCCCAATCAATACTTCTACTGGCTTCAACAAGTGCCATCATAGGGAAGGAAAATAAAAAGGTGAAAGGCGCATTGTGGCTGAATATGAGTCTAACACAATGTGCTGACATTGACAAAACAGTCAGCGGAGCAGTACTTTGGCTGAGCATCGATCCACCTCTCGCCACCTCGCAGCAGCAGCACATCTAAATCTGGGAGGGAAGGGGTGGGGGTGGGTGATCAAAACAGAGCTTCCCAGCAGTGAAATCCCCTCAATCACTAAATCATTTTAATCAGATCATTCCCCATCTGTGGCGTTTTTGAGAGCATTCATGAGTATGGTGAGGGGGAGATTGAGTGACAGGTGGGGGGACTGCGATTTGGCAAAGAGGGATGGGAGGGAGAGTGTGTGTTTGGTGGGGGGGGGGGTTGATCTTGACAGCAGTCAATGGTATATTGAGCCCAATCCCCCCCCCCCCCCCCTCCACACACACACACACACACACACACACACACACACTGGAACACAAAGGGAAGCAGACAGCTGGCATCCTAAATCTGGGGGACAAATGATACAACTCGAACACACGATCTGTGATGCTGGTGGTGGAGGGGTGTGTGTGTGTGTTGGGGGGTGCGATCTGCTCAAAGCGCACATTTCTTTGGATGTTTCTCAAAGGCAAACACACACACGCACACAAAATATTGTTTGTATTGCAGGGTTGCTCTGCACATCCCGCCTCCGGAGGAAAATGTACTGTCTGCCAATGCACTGCTCATGTTGCACGTTATTGAATTACCTGCAGCACTCTCTATTTCCCAGTCAATACCCATCTTCTAAAAACCCTGTTCCATCACCTCTCGCTGCTCCACATATGGATTGTGTTGCTGCAATCCTACTCCCTGTGGCTATCTAACATCCTGCAGGATCAGATGGAGAGAGATGGAGAGATGAACGGGGGTGGGGGGTGGAGGGGGTTGATGAGAGGAGAGACTCAAGGGCAACTGCACCATCTAAGGACAACACAGTCCCATGTGGCTATCTGCTTTCTCTTGAGTCTTTTTTTTCCCTTCTTCTTTCTAGTTTGACCTGACAAAGGCTTGCATCAGATGTAGAGCCTAATGCGCGTGTACACGTATATCTCATCATTCATGTGCACAATAGCATTAAAGCCAAAGGCCGCTGTGTGATCTGGTTGGAGTATTAAGCAAATTGAGCTGGCGTGACCTGAATACTATTTAGCATCCGCCGAGTTAGGAAACAAAAGTCCTGAGGCATATGGAAGGGGGAGGGAGCGACGCCTGTTGTTTGTTTTTTTTTATTTCCAAGAGTGATTATGTAGCAAACACAACAACATGAACAGCATGCATGATTCCCTGTCTGTTTATTTTTGCCTTTTTTGCCGCTTCTGTACTAAACACCGTATGGATCATCTCCAAAGTAGGAAACCGATAGCTACCAGCCAGTAGACACAAGAAGTTTAAAACACAACTAGAGAGAGAAACTCACCATTTTCACTCAAACGCACCGCCAAGTTGGTGGCCGACTCTGTGATGGCATGTGTGACAGTGTGTGAGTCGTCCCAGTGCTGCTGCTGCTGATGGTAGTAGTTGGAAGACGAGAAATCGTGAACCTTCGGCTGCTTCACCAAAAAGGAACGTGGCATTTTATTTCCCTGATTTAATAAAAAAAAAAAATGCTGTTGCTAGAGCCTCATAGAAAACCAGGCTGATGATGAAAAATTTAAATTAAAAAAAGAGGAGAAATGTGATGAGCTTCCGAGCGGCCTTCTCGAAAAAGGCCAAACTACAAAAAGGTTGACAAAAAAATCTGTCCTGGACTCAAAGGTTTAAAGCCAGCGGGGAGGAAGAAGAGGGAGAGTAAATGTAGTGAAAGCAGCAGAGAGAGAGAGAGAGAGAGAGAGAGGGGACAGGGAGGCTGGAGAGGAAGACAGAAAGTGGCAAAGGAGAAACAGAGGCAAAGAGAGAGAGAGAGAGAGAGAGAGAGAGAGAGAGAGACACAGACAGAGAGAGAAAGAGAGAGATGGCTGGACTAGCTGAGCTCAGCACTACTGCAGCCTTTTATATGTGGGGCACAAGCCCCAAAGATCAGGTGGTGCTTTGGAAGAGGGAGCTGCTTAGCATTAATCCATCAAACATCCCCGGGGACACACATCAAATTACCACGAGCCGTCTGTGCTTCTCCCCGCACGCACGCGCACACACATGCACATACACACGCACAGAGCAGTCAACTAACCCACCTCCTCCTCCCACATCCTCCACCTCCTCCTCCTTTCACCCCTCCATCTCCCCTCTCCCAGGGAGGGAGGGCAGACAATAGTGGTGCAGAAGCACGTGGGTGACACTACACACAACATCTTGTCCTCCATTGTCTTTCAATGAAGTAGCTAACACAATTTATGCTGCCCCAAACACACACCCCCTTACTGCTAACACCACCACCACCTCTGATATTTCATCCTCCTCATCATCATACACACATCCAGCTCATTGCAGAAATGTTAAACCTGCAGGAACATTGTCTTGGTATGTCCCTCAGATTATGGATTGGGTTTTGTGCATTTTCATCAGATTTAGGTCAGAGTCACTTACACACATTCAGATGCCTTCATGTGTACTTGTCTGGAATCTCAGTCATTTTAATAGTAATGGTGTCTGTGGTAACAGGAAGTAAAACCTGTCATGTACTGAGCATGAGGACAAATCATTTTAACAGGATTATTTATTAGTCTATTTACTTCTATTTTTATTTGTATTTGTTCAAATCCTTTCACCAAACCTGCTCCTTCATTTCAGAAAATGTAGCTTCTTACAATTTACAATATCCATATAATATGTTTTTTACATCATTGTTATTATTATTATCATTATAGTTTTTTATAAATGTTGTCCTCAATATACAGTTCAGAGAGAGATGTCTGCCATATCATTTTCTAATCTTCTTTTAAGTCATACGCAGAATTTTAAAAAAGCATTTAGACTTTTTTTAATGTCATAACCTTTATTTACCTTCGACATTATGAGTGTTCGGTGAGGGGCTTTTTTTTACCACGCCACATGACTGTCGAGGCCAAAACAATTCATGATATTATTGCGATACTTTCAGAAAATGTGAAGAAAAACAATAATAATGCAGTCACTTCATTAATTTTGTAATTTGTGTTTTGTTTCTTTTTTTTTTAGCAAATTAATTCAAAATGCGGGAGGAGGGAAGTGAGAGTATGTCACCATAACTGTTTACGAAACATTATTTCCCAGGTTCTGGATTATTAACATGATTTTTTCATTTCTGAAAACTCTAGCTGTTGATACCAGCATATCGAGACACCCCTATCTTGCACATTACTTTTCATTGTTATGTCACTTCTGTAATTGTAAATTGTGCAAATAAATAAAACTCAAAGTATTTCAACTACTTAGATCAAATATCATCTTCGCACCAACATGGACAAAATTCAGCATATATTTTGAGGAGGGATTTTGGTGCATATTTTATATTTTTCACTTCCACCCTCTGTATGTCCCTGTTTATGACTCAGCCCTCCATATGACCATGTAAAAAAGGATAAAAAAGGCCCCCACGGTGACTTCCGGTCTGTCGGCTGTGACAGGCTGACCTCAGGGTGCCTGCAGGGTCAAGAGGTCACATTCTGGTTAGCCGGAGAGACGGCAGCAGCTTAAACCTAGCCTGGACAGCTCGCCCACAGATGGCTCTGTAAGATACAGTTCAGTATGACTGGACCATAAAAAATGTAATACAATCTCACAGACAAATGTTGACGGGGGGCATTTTCATTATCTCTGGTGTGGTCTACTGTTAAAGAAACTCAAAGGCGCTGAAAAACCCCCGAAGTTAAACAATCTCCATCTTAACGTATGAAACACACAATTATAATTTTTTTGTGCAGACCCAAACCAGCACATCTGCTAACTAGTATTGTGTGTATTCAAAGTATGAAACATCCGTCTATGCACAGCAATGAGTCACACATTGGGTTGTTGCATTGGGTGACATGTTGAAAGGCGGACTGGGGGAACAAAGTGGTCCGGGAGTTACTGTCAGACCGGCCCACTCAATACACGGCGCGTTGCCCACTCAATGCATCGCACGTATCGACCAGTCAGTGGCCTACTTGGAAAAATACCCATACACTTAACATTATTTTGAATGATTACAAAGAAATGACATCATATATGTTTTTTTTATAACATTTGGATCCACCAATTTGCCCGGATGGACACATTGAATAAAATGATACTGGCTATTGTAACACTCCAAGGGAGGTATTGTTTGCTAGATGAATATGCTTAACTCTGTGCTAGTATCAGATGGTTATACGCAGTGGCGCTGGTGGAACATGTTCTAGGTAGGGCTGTTTTCTATTTCCCTTTACTAACTTGAGGGTTACCGTAATAATTCCCTTTAACAGGAAACAATACAATCGAACTATATTCAGGTTACCTTTAATTCGAGTTTACAACAAACGCAACACACACACACAAGCTGGAAAAATTAAATGAAAGAAAACCCCTCGTTGCTGGCAGGATGTCGCCTGAAGCGTGGAAGTCCAAACTCTTAGTCTGCTTCACTCAAGAGAGCAATACGATAAAAGTGTGGTACCTTAGTTAATGCTGCTGATAAATCGGTATTACATTACTTATCCCCTCCCCCCCAAAATAAAATAATAGTAATATGATAAATAAAAATAAAATAAAAATATCTACATAAAAGGCTGTAGTGATCTAGAATTAATTGTGGAAGGATAACATATAGCAGATATGTCACTATCTATGTGTGGCATTCTAAACGTGAAGAGGCGGGGCTTAGGCGGCTTGTCTGTAGTTCAGATCAGAGACGCTCCGTGAACTACTTCTATCGACCAGAATGCCGGCGCTGAATCTATTTGAGGATGCTGATTGGCTAAATTGTATTTCACTCATTTATATATTTAATCAGCATTAAAGCATCATTGGCTAAACTGCTTCATAGACCCGCCTCTTTGGGGCAAATTGCATGCTGGTTGTCTGATTGTGTGTGTGTGTGTGTAGGGGTGTTGCCGGCTCGCAGATGGAAACCACAAGTGTGAATACAGATCGCGAGGAGTAGTATAAATCTTTGTCAGTGACTATGAGCTTTATGTATTAGAGTCAATTTAACGTGTTCTGTGAAGCATAGAATACAGTCGGGGTCGGCGATCTTAGAGCAAGGGCTGGTTGATGATGGAGATGATCCGGTATTGGACCGGCCCAAACCCCGTCGGCCTACCGGGGATTCCCCCGGTATCCCCTATGGCCAGCCCGCCCCTGGACATGTTCATTTATCACCATGAACACAAACAATGTAGTTTACTTTGACTCAATCCCACACACACCGTCCTGCTGGAGGCGGTGGGTCAAACAAAGACAGGACTTTCACCAAGGAAACAGCTGTTTATTTACCTTGTGAAAACAAAAGTGAACATTGACTTTATGCTTGTTATGTAATGTTATGTAAAAAAAGTATTCTCCAGTCAGTTGTTGTTAGTTGACAGTAATTGTGTTACATTGTAACGGGAGTCATATTGTTACGATAGTTCTGTTATAACGAGTTAGGGTGGTAACGGCAGTTAAATTTTTCCATTTTTAAGTTACGCTGTTGCGTTACGCTGTTATGTTACGCTGTTATGTTACGCTGTTATGTTACGCTGTTATGTTACGCTGTTACATTGCTATGTTGTTACATTGCTATGTTGTTACATTGTAACGTAGCTACATTGTAACGTAGCAACGTTACGTTGCGTTGTTTTATTGTTACATTGTTACGTTGCGTTGTTTTGCTGTTACATTGTTAAGTTGCATTGTTGCATTGTTATGTTGCATTCCGTTGTTTTGTTGCATTCCGTTGTTTTGTTGTTACGTTATTACATTGTTACGTTGCGTTATTTCGCTGTTATGTTGCATTGTTTTGTTGCTGTTGTTGCATTGTGTTATTTCGTTGTTATGTTGCATTGTTTTGCTGTTATATTGTTACGTTGCGTTGTTTTGTTGTTACGTTGCGTTGTTTTGTTGTTACGCTGTTACATTGTTATATTGCAGTGGTGGGCCGTGCATTTTATACCTGGGCCTTCACTGCTGTCCTGCAGCTGAAATACCACCTTATAACCACATTGTGGCGCCACAGCTAATTTTTAAGGCTGTAACTATGTACATCTTCGTATTAAACCGTTCGGTACGAGTCGTCTGAATAACACTCGAGCATTTAGATGTTATGATGTGGTGGGTTCATGGACCCGAATGCAGACTCAGACAGCAGAGTTCTATTTCAAAACCAAGATAATTTATTTCTCTCAGTCAAGGGAAAAGACAGGAAATGGACAAAGTCAATAGCACGGTTCCAAGCCGGAAAGTGGCTAATCCTGCTGAGCGGCAGATGAAACTGACAGGAAAACTGTCAAACGTCAATACGGAGGCGCGTCCTCGCGCTCCGCTCGGATCTTAGCCAGGAAGTGGCCGGTCCGCGGCTAGCAGGCAGGCTGGATCGTCTGTGTGACACCCGAGGCTCGACACAGGAACGCCAAGACTACACAGTTGATCTCCGAGGAACTAACTGGAAGGCTTCTTGTGGGACTCGTAGGAGGACACTACTGAGGGAAATACAGCAGAGTTAGACATAAATCCTCACAGTACCCCCCCCCCCCCCCCCTCAAGGGGAGCCTCCCGGCAAACCGCCAGGCTTATCGGGGTGCAGGCGATGGTATGTGCGGAGTAGCTCTGGATCCATAATCCGGGAGCGAGGAACCCAGCATCGTTCCTCCACACCATACCCCACCCAATCAACGAGGTATTGGTAACCCCTACCTCGTCGGCGGACATCCAGGAGACGGTCGACTGTGTAAACTAGACCGCCTTCGATGAGTCGGGGGGGGTGGAGGGGGTTCGGCCGGAGGGTTCAGAGGACTGGAGTGAATGGGTTTGAGAAGAGACACATGGAAAACAGGGTGGATCCTCATGGATTGCGGGAGCTTGACCGTGACCGGGTTGATAACGGAGAAGATGGGGAACGGGCCAATGAATCTGGGAGAGAGCTTCTTGGATTCAGTGCGTAGGGGTATGTCCTTGGTGGAAAGCCAGACCTGTTGGCCGGTAAGATAGGTGGGGGCGGGTGTGCGGCGGCGATCAGCCAGACGCTTGTTTTGTTCGGAAGAACGAAGTATGGCAGCACGAGTCTCTCTCCAGACTCTTCTGCATCGGCAATGGTTGATTTGGACAGACGGGACGGAAATCTCGACCTCTTGGCTGGGTAGAAGGGGAGGTTGGTAGCCAATGGAGGCCTCGAAGGGGGAGAGACCTGTTGCCGTGGAGGTATGGCTGTTGTGTGCGTACTCTATCCAGGCCAAGTGACGACTCCAGGAAGATGGATTTTCCGCCGCTACACATCGGAGCATGGCTTCTAGCTCCTGATTAAGCCTCTCAGTCTGCCCATTGGTCTGGGGGTGAAAGCCGGAGGAGAGGCTAGCAGTGGCACAGAGGCTGCGGCAGAACGCCTTCCAAATTTGGGAGGAGAACTGAGGACCCCGATCAGAAAAAATATCCATAGGGATGCCGTGGAGTCTAAAGACATGTTGAACCAACAAGTCTGCGGTCTCGTGGGCCGATGGGAGCTTGGGAAGGGGAATAAAGTGAGCTGCCTTGGAAAACCGGTCCACGATGGTAAGGATGACCGTGTTGTTCTCGGAGGGTGGAAATCCGGTGACGAAGTCCAATGCCATATGCGACCAAGGCCTGTGGGGAACAGGCAGAGGTCGTAATAGTCCAACAGGGGGTCTGTGTGAGGCCTTGTTGCGCGCACAGGTGGTACAGGCTAGGACATACGCTCGGGTGTCATTGTCCAAAGATGGCCACCACAAGGAGCGCCGCAGCCAGTTGATTGTACATCTTATCCCAGGGTGGCCGGAGAGTCGGGAGTCATGAGCCCATTGTAGGACCCGGGAACGGACAGAAAGGGGAACGAACAGGCACCCAGGAGGACCACCTCCTGGTTCTGGCTGGGTCTGCTGAGCCTCCCGCACTGCAGACTCTATCGCCCAGGTGAGAACCCCTAGGACACAGGCGGGTGGAACAATCGTGTCCAGAGCTGGGTCAACCTCGTCTGGGGAAAACTGCCAAGAGAGGGCGTCGGGCTTGATGTTCTTACTTCCTGGGCGGTAGGTGATGGTGAAGTTGAAACGGGCAAAGAACAGAGCCCAACGGGCTTGGCGGGAGTTCAGTCGCCGGGCAGAATGGATGTATTCGAGATTTCGGTGGTCGGTCCACACAATGAACGGGTGGACTGACCCCTCCAACCAATGTCTCCATTCCTCCAGAGCCAGCTTGACGGCCAGTAACTCCCGGTTGCCCACATCATAGTTCCGCTCGGCCGGGGAAAGGCGGCGAGAGAAAAAAGCACACGGACGGAGCTTAGAGTCAGTGGTTGAGCATTGTGATAATACTGCTCCTACTCCGGTGTCGGAGGCGTCCACCTCGACCACGAACTGGCGGCTTTCATTCGGCTGTACTAGGATGGGGGCTGATGTGAATCGCTCCTTGAGGGCATTAAACGCCCAGTCGGCCTCGGGGGACCAGGAAAAAACCACCTTAGAGGAGGTGAGTCTGGTTAAGGGTGACGCCATCTGACTGTTGTTCCGAATGAACCGGCGGTAGAAGCAAATCCTAGGAATTGCTGGAGCTTCTTCCGGTTAGAGGGGACCGGCCATTTGGTGACCGCTTTAACCCCGCTTTAACCTTTTCTGGGTCCTTCCGAATCTGACCCTCCTCAATGATGAAACCAAGAAACTGTACGGAGGTGACATGGAATTCACATTTCTGGGCTTTGATGAAGAGTTAGTTCTCCAGTAAGCGCTGAAGGACCTGACGGACATGGTGGCAATGTTCCTGTAGGTTTGAGGAGTAAATCAGAATGTCGTCGATGTAGACAAACACAAACCGGTTGAGAAAATCCCTGAGCACGTCGTTCACCAAAGCCTGGAAAACGGCTGGTGCATTTGTAAGTCCGAATGGCATGACCAGGTACTCGAAATGTCCCAGGGGAGTGTTGAAAGCGGTCTTCCACTCGTCCCCCTCTCGTATCCGAACCAAGTGGTAAGCATTGCGGAGGTCTAGCTTGGTGAAAATTGTGGCACCGGGTAGGGATACAAAAGCAGATTTGATTAGGGGTAGTGGGTACTTGTTCCGGGTGGTGATCTGGTTTAACCCTCGGTAGTCGATGCAAGGACGGAGACTCTTGTCCTTCTTGGCTACGAAGAAAAACCCTGCTCCCACCGGGGACGATGACGGGCGGATAATTCCAGCAGCAAGGGAGTCTACGATATAGGTCTCCATCGACTCGCGTTCCGGTCGGGAAAGGTTGTACAGTCGGCTGGGGGGCAGGGTGGCGCCGGGGAATAGTTCTATGGCACAATCGTAGGGTCGGTGGGGTGGCAGGGAAAGGGCTGATTCCTTGTTGAATGCCTCGCTGAGATCTGCGTACTCCAAAGGGACCGAGGTGAGATCAGTTCCGGTAATAGGGGTGTGGAGAGAAGAGGTGTGCCGGGGAATTGCGGACTTGATGCACCTCGAAAGACATGTAGGGCTCCATCCAATAATTCTGTTTCCTGCCCAGTCTATCTGTGGGTTGTGGTCCAGGAGCCAAGGATGGCCCAGAACCAGGGGCGTCAGGGGCGTAGAGAAGATGTAAAAACAGATCTCATGTTGGTGGTTTCCTGACACAAGCAGGGTAATAGGGCAAGTCCGATGCGTGATATTGGTCAAGCGACTGCCATCCAGAGCGTTCGCCTGAAGAGGGCATTCCAACTCCTCCAAGGGAATCCCATGAGCGAAGGCCAAGGAGGAGTCCAAAAAACTCTGTTCTGCTCTGGAGTCAATCAGGGCCAAGACCGGTAGAGCACCGGACGGCAGGCATAACTTAGCTGGTAGTGTGAGACGGGACTTGGGACGGGGAAGTCGGGTGGAGTCGCTCGCCAGTATTCCCACTCTTACTGGCGAGCCCTCTCTTTTGGGCGCACCGGGCAGACAGCGATACGGTGACCCTGCTCGCCGCAGTAGAGGCAGGCTCCTGAACGGATTCGTCGCTCCCTCTCATCCTGATACAGATGGAACCGTCCCAACTGCATGGGTTCATCCCGATCCTCGGGAGAAGGTGCCGGGGCAGGCGAGTGCTGGTGGCCTGAGGTGGAACTGGGGACCGGTGACCGGAAGTGGTTACTGGCTGACGAACCGGAGCCGGGAGCCTGTAGTTACGCTCTCTCCGACGTTCCTGCATCCGAGTATCCAGTCGGATGGTGAGAGCTATCAGGTCTTCCAGTGTCTTAGCCTCCTCCAGAACAGCGAGCTCGTCCCTTAATCCCTCCGACAGGCTGCTGAGAAAAAACCCCTTTAGCGCCCTCTCCTCCCAACCGGACTATGCGGTCAGGATGCGAAAGTCAATGGAATGTTCAGCGGTGCTAGCAGAGCCCTGATGGAGGCAGAGGAGGTTCTGAACAGTGACCTGAGAGTATGTAGGGTGGTTGAAAGCTCTCTTAAACGCCTCCAGGTATTGTCCAAAAGAAACCGTATCCAACAGGTTCTGAGTGAACCAGGCCTGGGCCCAGTCGAGAGCACGGCCATGTAGCAACCTGGTCAGATAGGCAATCTTAGAACTGTCCGATACATACGTGCAGGGCTGTTGGTTGAACACGAATGTCGTCTGGAGCAGAAAACCTCTGCATCCTCTCATGTCTCCGTGGAAAGGTTCAGGAGACGGAACAAATGACTCACGGACCCGGGGACCTGCAGGTGGAAATCCTGCTGCGGCTGCTGGGTCCATAGTTATGGTCAGTCCGTTCTGTTATGATGTGCTGGGTTCATGGACCCGAATGCAGACTCAGACAGCAGAGTTCTATTTCAAAACCAAGATAATTTATTTCTCTCAGTCAAGGGAAAAGACAGGAAATGGACAAAGTCAATAGGAGGTGTCTCCACGCCTCCGCACTGTTCCAAGCCGGAAAGTGGCTCATCCTGCAGGTGAAAACCCGAGGCTCGACACTGTACGGCAGGCAAGTTGAAAAAACGAAATGCATCGTTTGTAGCAGATCTTCAGAGAGTGAACAAACGGACTACTCACGGGTCGGAATACCAGGTAGGTACACGGACCGACTGACAACTGGGATGAGAGTGACAGGAGTATTTATGTCAGCTGGAGGCAATTACAGGAGATGAGGCACAGCTGTGCCTACGGAGAGAGGCGCGGCAGCGGGCGGGACTCGTAGGAGGACACTAGTGAGGGAAATACAGCAGAGTTAGACATAAATCCTCACATTAGAGAATGCAAAACCCTAAATTCAGGAAAATATAATGTTCTCAGCTGGTCTGGCTGTGGGATCCACCGTCATTCTTTCATGACAAGCCGCAACCCAAAGAGAGTGACATTTTACTTTCACAACATGAATATTGAATGCACCTCTCTGCAGTGTCTTTCCTCCTCTCAGCACCTTGTGTCATGGTGCAGCTCAACTCAGTCAGAATGCATTTTGATTGGTTGACCTAAATCACGTGATGCGATTCACTACCCATCAGCCTCAGCTGGGCAGTTCAATTTTGTGATAGTCACGTGCTCGCCCACAGCACACTGCACCTAGCGGGAAAGATACAGATGAACACTGAGCTGCACGTAATGCTGACGTCATTATAGGCGGCTAGCGGCCGCTGACACGTCAAAGAATACGCCCAGCATGTAAAACTAAAGATCTGATTGGTTGAACACTATGCTTTTTACCATGTTTTACTATGTACTGGCTCTGTGGCACTCTGAGATTTTTAAAAAAAAAATGAAAAGTGCGTTACAAATAAAATACATTATTATTATTATTATTATGACAATCAACAATATCGTCCCCATGTACTTTAATCTGCACTGGCTGCAGAGCCGAGTCTGCAGGCATCTAGCATAGACACACATAGAGGTGAGATCTGAGAGCAACTGAGGAAGACAGTAGCTGTGCAATGAGAAAATAAGATAATGGGGAAAATATTTTTATAAATTATAATACATGTAGTGCATTTAAGAAAAATTATTAAATTATAAAATAAATTATAATTTCTTTTTTTAATTTTTTTAATATAAATAGCTTTGTGATTCTCTTTAGGCCAGCAGAGAAGGCCTTGCAGGCCCTGACGGCCCGCCACTGCTATATTGTTACGTTGTGTTGTTACATTGTTACCTGATGTTGTTACATTTTCTTTCCCTACAAACCATGATTTATTTTCTAACCTCAACCAAGTAGTTGTGTTGCCTAAATCTAACTAAACGTTTCTCAACGATAACCATGTGTCATTGTGCATTTCTGCATGTGTGATACGAGGCTGATATGAAACGTTTTCATGAAAGATATTTTTGGTTCAGAAACATCGTCATTTAACATATCTAGTGGTTTGCAGATACCTATAATGCCAAACATTTTTCTGGCGACCTGGTTGTTAAAGCCAGATAAACTAACCCATTGTTGGTTTGGGTCTTTTCTTTGAGATTTGTGAACAATATGAAACCTATCATCCTTTACCAGAAACGTTGGCTTTGTTTGTAGACTTGAAGTCTTAGAAATTGTATTTTCTTAAAACAAATGGAAAACATCAGCCAGTGGGGTTTTATTTAATGTTGTATCTTCTTTCCAGTGTTGTGTACACGTGTTTTTCAATCCTACATACAAAGGGGAATTTGTGCAGTGATGTCATAGATGAGAAAATTAAGCAGAGCAGAGAGATTTCCCAGAGGATCAGTGAGATATCATCAAACAAAGCAAAGGCTGACAGGCAAAACAAAATAAGGCCTGTTTTGGCACAAAACTGCCTGCATAATTCAATCATTTTATTGTAATGTTTGCCTTAAAGTCGCAAAGAGGTATTACACAGCCAGACATGAAGTATTTCTGCGAGAGAAATCTGGCCGCTGCCGTCCTTGTGTACGTGATACTGACTGCTGAGTCTGATTAAATGCATGTTAAGTAGCGTTGCACCCAGAGACTGTCTGTCTAAGCCTGTTGAGCAGCGATAAGTGAGATAATTTGTGTTAATCACATCCAGTCATTAGAGAGCCATCTGAAAAACAAACGCAGGTCCTTTTCACCCAGGCATCTTTTCAGCACCTCACCAAAAAATCTCCCACTCCGCCATGTAACAATGAGGCAGCTGCACGCCAGTGAATGAGAGTGATTGTCTCTTTTCTTTTAATCAGCACTCAGTGAGTGAGAAAAAGGAGAATTTACCCTCTTCACTCTGCATGGTTGATTGTGGTTAGCCGCGGAGAGTGATTTGTGATTTATGTTCCGACACATTTCATACTTTCTTTTTTTTAAAGCAACCATCTTTGTGCAAATGGTGTTAGGAACACTCCACTGAGATTTGTCTTGCACGCATCTCTGCAGAAGCAAATAACACAACACCTTTAAGTCAATTTGGAAGTGACTGGTTAAAGTCTCGCACAATCGGCCACGTCGGCGCCGTGTCACCTCAAGTGGGGAAGTGGGATGAGAGGTCAGCAGAGGAGATGAGGAAAAAAAGTGCCAGCCGTCAGGTGGGGTGACTGACATATAGATAGAGCAGGGATGCTGATGAGGCCAACAGGGACGCCAAAAAAGGGGGGAGGAGGCGTTGTACAACTGCATTTTAATCTAGTCAGACCTCAATCCTTATAAAAGGAATCTGTCCATCTCTCCCCTTTCCATTCTGAGGGTCATCAATCACTCAAGTCGCTGGCCTCTGCTCCAGTTGGATGTCAGAGTCTCGGGAGCAACCGGGCGAGAGCTGCAGATGCTGTCCAAAATGGAAAAAACCACAGCAGCGAAGGAGAAACATGGTGGATGGAGAGGACGAGGACATGGCAGACGCAGCTCTGAGATAGATAGTAAAACAACAGGTGCATTATTATTTACTACAAATAGTCACAAATATTCACAAAGTCACAAATATTAGTTTTCCGATTTTACGAAATACTCTGTTTGCTTATATTCTTGGTGAAATATGCCGGCTTAATGCCTCACGGTCCCCGTCCTGGTGTCCTTGGCCCCTGGTATTGACAGTTTTCCTCGGACACCCGCCTTGGACTTCACCATGCCAATAATGCAGCATGTATCTGGCCAAGGGAGGGGGCATACACTGCTTCTCCATTTCTGTTCAATACACAATCAACTGATGGTGTCAGTGGGAGTGACATTGTCTCTACAAGTGTCATTCGCTGGCCTTGAGAGCACTTACACTAAATGGCTCTTCGCCAAATAGCCCTCCAGCTCTGGCCGCTTCAATTGCACTGTCAAAAGGAAAATTACCTGCCGCGGGGGCCCCAAATGGGGGCTCTCGCCTGATAAAGGATCCTGGGAATCATTAGGCTAATGTCTCCGCATTAAAGCGGACCCAGTTTCGCCTGCGAGTGAGGAATGGAGGCTAAATCACCACATCTGCATGAACAAGGGACAGAGTGAGTGACGATTTGTCTTAATTGAGAGGCGTGTGGCAAGACAGTGTGTGTGTGTGTGTGTGTTAGGGTTGAGGAGGAGGGGGGCTGAGAGAGAAGTTTCAGTGGGCTCCAGCTGTAACGCTACGGCGACAGACTGCCTGTCTCTTGTTGGACAAGGTGGGGTTTGAGGTTTGGGGGGAAAAATAGGGAAAGTGAGGTGAAGGGGAGGCGGTGTTTGGGGCCTCTCACTCTCACACACCCTTTGTCTCCTGGCCATCTGCTGGGGTTTCATAATGGTTGTGTGTGTGTGTGTGTGTGTGTGTGTGTGTGTGAAGGGAAGGAGGAGGGGGATACATTCCGTCACCTTACAACCATCCACGCTCCGCAGAGCGACACTGGGCAATCTGAGGCAGGCCAGGCCACAGGAGGCTGCAGACGCTCTGCCACACTGGGAGACAAATGTACCGCCCCGGTGACCCCGCTCAGATGACTCTCCATTTCCCAAACGCTCACTCTGCTTTATTGCTCATTTGGTTAAGGAGTGGAGAGGTTATTAATGGCAACACCAATAGGCAGATTTCAAATCGACAGATCGACGGATTCTCAAGAACAAAAAAAGAGCGCAAACTCCTGACCTGTCACATTGTGAAATGTGCTTTCAGTATTTTCTTGGGAATGTGACAAGGCACATGCAAAATAGTTTTGGGCTAGCAAGGACTTTTACCCCGCAGATCATGTCATTCCTTTGCCACAGCAGGATTCATGATTTAGCGTCACTGATGCGTCCAAAACTGACACCAGAGAGGGTTATAGTTTGAAGTTTAGGGCCACAGAACAAATGTCGCAATTTGAACAGTTGGGAGTGAAAATGTGTCGCGTGTACAGTAAATGTCCTTTTTGAGGCGACAGGGTTGCAACAGGACATATGAGGGGGGCAGTTAAAGCTTAAAGGTGCTGAATGAAAGTTCAAACTAGCACAACTTTGGTAGATCAAAAAGCTTGTAGAAAGCTCCTCAGAAATGTAAATGATCATTTCTTATTTGATAGAAAATAATAATGTATCATGGGGATATAGATTTTCTGATATAAAATACATTTGCAGGAACTTACATTTACATTGTTATTATGTGTATTTTAATCAGGCTGTAGATGTGCACAGTAAACAAATATTCTGGAAAATAAATGTAAGACCAAAGTCTGTATAAAGACTATGTATATATGGTGAGTGTGACAAGCCAGTCACAGATTGTATTATTACCTAGTTTATTGTTTATACTAAGTGTATTGCTGCAAACTGGAAACCAATATTTGCTCTGTTTCTCACTATAAGGACATTTCCTGACTTTATTTCATAATGATTGTGATGTAAATGATTACAGCATATAACAAATTATTCAGTTTTAACAATACACTTTTTTTTCTTTTTTTTATGAGAAATATATTGTTTTCCGATTATTATTTTTATTGTTTCATTCACAGATGTAAAAAAAGGCCGTCAAATATGTTTTATAGATGAATAGTCACAAAACATATATCAGTAAATAAATTAATTGAACCTAAATAAAATAAAATAATGCAATAAATTGATAGATAAATAAAGAAATAAGTAATTAAAAACGAAAAACATTAAAACAGCCGGTATGAATAAATACCCAACAGGGACAAATAAAATAAAAAATCATACATACTGTACATACACTCACACACTATATATATATATAGTACCAGCAGTGTATTGCCCTCGCATCAGATGTGTGCTTTTCTTGTCAAAGCTCAACAGCCGAGAGGAAATAGTTAAGTTTTGGCAGTGGTGGGCCGTCGCGGCCAGCTACGCCTTCTCTGCTGCCATAAACAGAATCACAAAGTTATAGCTATTTCATAATTTAATAATTTTTCACAAATACACTACATGTATTATAATTCTTTCACCATTAGCTTATTTTCTCATTGCACAGTTCCTGTCTTCCTCTGTTGCTCTGCTTCCAGCCTGCAGCGCTGCTTCTAGCACAGCTTGTTTTAAGGAGAGCTTTTATCCAATCAGATTCAGCCCCTCTGTCTCTATGTAAGGAAAGAGGCCAGAGAGACCCTTTGCAGTTTAAGTAAATGGGGGGAGTTATTGTTGATTGTCATAGTCTTCAACCAATCAGATCTTTAGTTTGACATGTTGGGCGTATTCTTTGACGTGCCAGTGGTACTCAGGTAGCCTGCTAAGTACGTCTGCATTAACGTGCACCGTGATTGGTCAGTGGGCGAGCATGACTTTTGTCAAACAGAAAGCTAGCTAGCAGATGTTAGTATTTAGTAAGAGTTCAGATTGAAACATATGTAAGAGAAGTTATGACATTTTTAGCATTTTGCTTGGTGTAGATTCTTTCTTTTTTTTACCTCGCTTTGTTTTTTTAACACTCAATGGCTGAAAGAGGAGGATAAATGGATTTGGGAGTTACTGACTTTGTTAACAAAGAAAGGAGGATGGACTTTGTCTTCAAGTGAAGGCAACTTTGGTAAGTGAAGTGCTTTTGTTTTCTTACATCTGCAGTAGTGTTACTACTGTGTTCCTTTGTCTATCATGTTGTTTTTATGAATAAAATGAATGGCTCCTGCTCCAGTGCTGCAGTGTTGCTGGATTGATTTGTTGTCTTATAAATATATGTGACTGGTTCTTGTGAGTTTGTTCTTGTCATTGTGTTAATTACATTGATTTGGACTATATGCATTGTCCGTTAATTACAAAGCATCCCATCATGAGCGGGGTTATTGTCCGGACAATTGAATCCGTTCGGGCTGTTGTTTTCTTTTACAAAGCAAGAATTGTGGTCTGGAGAAATGGGGATTGTGTGGCTTTAACCCTGTTTCAATCAGTAGGGAACAGCTAAATGCTGCGGGCAGAGTTCGTAGCTTGTGTGCCGCTGTGTGTTTCCCTGCTAAGCTACTTTAGCCTCCCTGAACACACGTGCGGGGACGGGGAACGTTGTTCCGCGTTCAAAAGGTCGCACAGCCCGTTGTCTATTATGTGAGCGCAGTCCAACGAAAACATTATATTTCCCGCAATTTAAGCTTCTGCAATTTCCAAATGTACTAGTAATAATAATAATAATAATAATTCTTTATTTTATATAGCGCTTTTCTAAGTACCCAAAGACGCTTTTACAAGGTTCCATGCACACCATTCGCCCAGTCATACCGGTAACGGTAGTATTATTCAAACGTTATTGTTCGGTTCGTAAGTTTCATACCGAACGGTTTAAAAGAATACGTGTATTATTACACCCCTAGAAACCAATTAGAAATTAGTAAGAGCATTCATTATTGCTTAACAGCATTCCAACAGCTAGAAAAAGCATTTCCTGCTGAAAATGCATTGGAATGCTGAAAGCTGAAATTAATTGTGAAAAAATTGCTGAAAATTAAGATATGGGAGACTATTTGTCTGAAAAATGTTGAAGCCCGAAAGCATTTAAACTGCACTGCTGAAAAACCTTCTCGTTGAAATGTCTAACTATGGTGTCTGTAGCTGAAAGTATGAGGAAGAAGAAGGCTTTGAAAGTTGAAGTATAACAGGATTTGAAGATGTTCTCCATAGAGATCCCATTCAAAAGAAAATTGCAAAAAGCTTAATTCAAAAAGTTTAAATATTACAAATATGAAAAGTCAAAGCACCCCTCTCCTGAAAGAGCTGAACATTTTGATATTTGAACAATTCCCTAAGACCTGAAAGACTGTATAAGAGAGAGAGACAGAGAGAGAAGAAAGAATGAGTGAGAGAGAGAGCGAGAAGAAAGAAAGAGAGAGCGAGAAGAAAGAATGAGTGAGTAAGTGAGAGAGAGAGAAGAAAGAATGAGTGAGTGAGAGAGAGAGAGAGAGAGAGAGAGAGAAGAAAGAATGAGTGAGAGAGGGAAGAAAGAATGAGTGAGAGAGAGAGAGAAGAAAGAATGAGTGAGTGAGAGATTTTTTTTTGATTTTTAGAAAAACCTTTATTTTACCTCAAACAATATGAACAAACAAAACATCGTTGCCGTGGCAATGGATTAGAAGCAACTCTTCACAACAAAAACAAAACAAAAAACAATCAAAATAGTGTCTTTTCACAATATGTGAGAAGCGTTGAGTTCATTCAGCTCTATACTTAATCCTAGATCTGAAAAATGATCTGTAGAGTCAGGAGTTCAGGATGCTCCTGCTCCGCCGGTTGAGTCCTCAGAGGGTCACAGCATGCTGCTGAGACCTGGAGTCCTCAGAGGGTCACAGCATGCTGCTGAGACCTGGGTCGTGCCGTCCTGGATGCCCGTCCTGGCTCCGTCCACCAGCGGTCCGTGAAACAGCCGGTGTGAGGACGTGGGCCCCGGTCTCTTTACTTAGCTCCATCTTTGTTCATCTCTTTCCTTATTGTCTGAACTATCTTCTTTAGTCTGAAGCCTTCCTGCTTCGTGAGACCTCCTCTGTCCTTGCGCCTCATGTGCGATCTGGCCGAGCTGGAGAGCTTCTCCTTGTCAGAGAGGTAGTCCTCCACTCTGGCTCCTTTCACGTTCTTGCTTTTCTTCAGATACTCCTGTATCTCCTCCACGCTGTATCCTTCAGAGTCCTTACAGCTGCCGGCCTCGTGTTTAGAGGGCTCACTTTCAGCAGCAGTGTCTTTCTCCAGACTGGATTCAGCGTCTTTCTCCAGACTGGATTCAGAGTCCTTCTCCAGACTGGATTCAGAGTCTTTCTCCAGACTGGGCTCACTCCCAGCTGCTCCTATACTTGCTGTCATTGCCACTTTTTTGGCCTGTGAGTTTCCACTATTTTCCCCCTTCTTTCTCTTCAGCCGAGGAACCTTGAGCTGCTCCTCGTCTTCCTCCATATCTACCTCACTACCTGCCTCCACCTGTCCTCCAGTACTCTCCCTCACTCCCTGCAACCCACTTGTCTCCTCCACCCTCACCTCTTGGGCCACCCCCGTCTCCTCCACCCTCACCTCCTGGGCCACACCCGTCCCCTCCACCCTCACCTCTTGGGCCACACTTATCGCCTCCCCCCTCGCCTCCTGGGCCACACTTGTCTCCTCCACCCTCACCTCCTGGGCCACACTTGTCTCCTCCACCCTCGCCTCCTGGCCCACACTTGTCTCCGCCATCATCGCCTCCTGAGCTCCACTTGTTCCCTCATGTCCATCCTGCTTGTCCCCTCTGCCCTCTTCAGTGCCTTTCTGGTTCTGGACTTCATGAGAACCGTTTTTCCCAGGACACTCTCTGCTCATATGCCCTTCTTTCCCACAGCTGTAACATTTAAAATCATCAGTCTTCGCAAAAATGACATAGTCAAAGTCCTCTACAGTGATTTTGAACACGAGGTTTACCTCCCTGCTCCTGTTGCTGGGGATCATGAGGACATGTCTCCTGTGAGACACTATGTGTTTTAACAGCGGGGACTTAAAACCAGAGGACATTCTCCTAACCGGAGACACCACCTTCCCGTGCTTGGCCAGCTCTCTGATGATGTCATCGTTCCTAATGAACGGAGGAACGTTCGATACGGTGACTTTTACTGCCGGTGAGCTGAGAGCGTAAGCGGGTAGGAAAAGCTCGCCCACCTTGACCCCGGTCTCCGCCACCACTTCCGCAGCTTCTACGCAATCTAAAAATACGAACACCCGAACAGCGGCGGGATCCTCACCCGGTGCTTCCTGGTCAAATCAATCAGGCCCATGGCGGCGCCTAGCCGCCGACAGCTCGCGCTGATCGGCTACAAACACCCCCAAACAAAGACCCTAAAAGTGCACACAAACCCGTGAACCCTCCACACTACACTACACTACCATCCCCAACATTACCCAACGAATAAAAATGTCGAAAAAATCGTTAATTCTCGCTCTCAAAACCCCGCTCCTGCAGCTCCGCACACCTCCTTCCACTCAGAGAGAGAGAGAGAGAGAGAGAGAGAGAGAGAGAGAGAGAGAGAGAGAGAGAGAGAGAGAGAGAGAGAGAGAGAGAGAGAGAGAAGAAAGAATGAGTGAGTGAGTGAGTGAGTGAGAGAAGAAAGAATGAGTGAGTGAGTAAGTGAGAGAGAGAGAGAAGAAAGAATGAGTGAGTGAGAGAGAGAGAGAAGAAAGAATGAGTGAGTGACTGAGTGAGTGAGTGAGAGACTGTTGAAAAAAACTTTATTGACACCGCTTTTTTAGACATTCCAGTTCCATCATTGAGATAAAAAAACGAATTATTTTCCGAACACGATATGGTATCATTTAAAACGGTTAACCAAATAAGGTCCACCAAACATAAACGCGTCTTTAATTGTCTGTCGGCTGAGACCCCGACTCTCACTTAGTGCCCACTTTGTCCAGTTCTTTGTTCACTTTGTGAACTATTTTCTTGAGTCTGTATCCTTCCTGCTTCGTGAGACCTCCTCTGTCCTTGCTCCTCATGTGAGATCTGGCAGAGCTGGAGAGCTGCTCCTTGTCCGAGAGGTAATCCTCCACTCTGACTTTTCTCACGTTCTTACTCCTCCTCAGAAACTCCTTTATCTCCTCCACGCTGTAGCCTCCAGAGCCCCGAGAGCTGCCAGCACCGTGTGTAGAGGGCTCACTGTTTACAGCAGAGTTCTCCTCCTGACTGGACTCAGAGTCCTCCCAACCGGACTCAGGGTCCTCTTCCGGCCTGGACTCACACTCGGCTGCTCCTCCACTTTCTGTAGTTGCCACTTTCTTGGCCTGTGAGCTTCCTCTGTCTCCTCTCTGTTTCCTCTTCAGCTGAGGGGCCTTGAGCTGCTCCTCGTCTGCTTCCATGGCCACCTCCCTACCTGCCTCCACCTGTCCTCCAGCACTCTCCCTCACCTGCTGGACCTCACTTGCCCCGTCCTTCATTACCTCTTGTCCCCTACTTTTCCTCTCTTTTTTCGCCATTTGTACCCCACTTGTCCCCTCCTCCCCCACTTCCTGTGCTCCACTTGTTTCCTCAACCCTCACCTCCTTGGTCTCACTTGTTTCCTCAACCCTCACCTCCTTGGTCCCACCCGTCTCCTCCACCCCCCCCTCCTGAGCCCCACCCGTCACCTCCACTCTCACCTCCTGAGCCCCACCTGCCTCCTCCACTCTCACCACCTGAGCCCCACCCGTCTCCTCCACCCTCGCCTCCTGTGCTCCACTTGTTCCCTCTTGTCCGCCCTGCTTGTCCCCTCTGTCCTCAGCACCTCTCTGGTTCTGGTCTTTGTTTGAGCCGTGTTCCCCAGGACAAACTCTGCTCATATGTCCGACTCTCCCACAGCTGTAACATTTAAAATCGTTCGTCTTTGCAAAGATGACGTAGTAAAAACCACTCTGCTCCTGTCGCTGGGGATCATGAAGACATGTCTCCTGTGAGACACCACGTGCTGCAACAGCGGAGACTGAAATCCAGAGGACACCCTCCTAACCGGAGACACCACCTTTCCATGCTTGGACAGCTCTTTGACGATGGCATCGTTCTTTATGAATGGCGGCACGTTGGACACAGTGACTTTCACCTCCGGTGAGGCGAGAGCATACGTGGGCAGGAAGTGCTCACCGATGGAGAGCCCGTTCATCAACACCACTTCCGCAAGGTCGATACTGTCCAGAAAGATGACCACAGCGCTGTTCATCCGCGCTGCGGACTTCACGTGGCTGTGCCCGACAACCTCACCCACTGCCAGGCTAAGCTCCTCCACCGAATACCCGAACAGCGGCGGGATCTTCACGCGTGTTCCCTGGTTAGCTCCGTCAGGCGCATGCTAGCGTTTAGCACGCCGACAGCACCTGCTGCCCGGCTGCACTCCGCTCAAAAAGACCCAAAAAACTGATAAAAGTACGCAAAAAAAACCCCCGTGAACCCTGCACACCCCACTACACTATCATACCCAACATTAGCCAGTGAAAAAAAATGTCGAAAAGTCATTAATTATCGCTCTCAAAACTCCGCTCCTGCAGCTCCGCACACCTCCTTCCACTCAGAGAGAGAGAGAGAGAGAGAGAGAGAGAGAGAGAGAGAGAGAGAGAGAGAGAGAGAGAGAGAGAGAGAGAGAGAGAGAGAGAGAGAGAGAGAGAGAAGAAAGAGAGAAGAAAGAATGAGTGAGTGAGTGAGTGAGTGAGAGAGAGAGAAGAAAGAATGAGTAAGAGAGAAGAAAGAATGAGTGAGAGAGAGAGAAGAAAGAATGAGTGAGAGAGAGAGAAGAAAGAATGAGTGAGAGAGAGAGAGAGAGAAGAAAGAATGAGTGAGAGAGAGAGAGAATGAAAGAATGAGTGAGAGAGAGAAGAAAGAATGAGTGAGAGAGAGAGAAGAAAGAATGAGTGAAAGAGAGAGAAGAAAGAATGAGTGAGAGAGAGAGAAGAAAGAATGAGTGAGAGAGAGAGAGAGAGAGAAGAAAGAATGAGTGAGAGAGAGAGAGAGAAGAAAGAATGAGTGAGAGAGAGAGAGAGAGAGAAGAAAGAATGAGTGAGAGAGAGAGAAGAAAGAATGAGTGAGAGAGAGAGAGAGAAGAAAGAATGAGTGAGAGAGATAAGAAAGAATGAGTTTTCTAGTTTAATTTCAATATGCTTGTGCGTTTAAAAGCCCTTCTTTGTTTGAGCGAGTGCATTTCTCTGTTGATGCCTGAGTTTAATAAAGGCAGGCTAATCATAAAAAATGTACGTAAATGTGTCATTAGTATGAACAGTTGTCGGGCTCGGGCACTACTCTGTCGGACACGCGCCGGGCTCGCACAGAAACATTTGGCGCGATCCATACTCTATAGGGGTGTAACAATACGCATATTCGTATTGAACCGTTCGGTTTGAGGCTCACGGTTCGGTACGCATGACGAACCGAACAATACGTTTGAATAATAAAAAAATTTAAAAAATAATTTTTCTTTTTTTTTGATTTTATTTTTAAAAAAACTTTATTTAACCAGGTAGTCCCATTGAGATTAAAAATCTCTTTTGCAAGATGTAAGTAACAATACAAGATGTAAGCAAGATGTAAGTAACAATACTACATAACATGAAGGAGCAGTTTTTGTTTTTTATGCGTATATGTTGCTAAGAAGACACCCCAGAAGATGAGTCACTCAGGTATAGTTCCATCATTGTTCAAAGTCAAAGAATAACTTCATGATGTTAGTTGTAATGAATAAATATATTTTAAAATCAAGTACATTTCTCTGGCATTTATAGTTTTCTACTGTACCGAAACGTACCGAACCGTGGCTCCACTGTATTGTACCGAACCGAACCGTGAATTTTGTGAACCGTTACACCCCTAACGCTCTACTCTACACGAACAACTTTCAAAATATGTTTCCATTGTAGAATGGGTGGCAATGTAAGGCTAGCAGGTTTGCACTGTGTGGGTAGTTAGCCTACTACTAGCTAACTAACAACGACCTGGGCTTCTTGACAGCTACTTACCCTCTGGGTGGTGAAAAAACTTCGGATATCTTTTCTTTTTTGGTGTAATTTTCCTATCTACAAAGCACAAAAGGGTCAACAATATAAATGCTGAGACCAAATTAAATACTAATATGAGGCTTTATTATTTCCTAGCGTATTTAGTAGCTTACCGCGTCAGACTACTGCCAGCTCTCTTTCTGCAAGTCACGATTCACAGAGTGTTTCTGACTCTGCCACTTCATCCAATTAAATGACAGCATCTTGTCTTGTAGGCTCGAGGGCGCATTGGAGAACTTAGAAATCTATTTTTCACTCGTCTGGGCGACGAACATAGTATAGATAATAATAGGAATGAGTTTGCAATTATATATATTTAATTATTTTTTCTAACAGGCAATTAAAATTAACAAAATATTGGTGGGGACAATTGTGTCTTTCCCAAACTTTGGTCATGACTAGTCCCTATGGACCATATGCAAACCTACCCCTTTTGAGTAGGACAGCACAGAAGGCCCGGGTATAAAATGCACGGTCCGCCACTGCGTTTTGATGAAACTGAAAGCAGTACACTGTCAGCGTCATCAGCTGAGCTGGTCAGACTGGTTTAGTAGCCTCACTTCCACTGTGACTCACAGTTAAACTGGTGTTACCGGGAACACACCTACTATGGTGTTTAAACACTAGATTGAAAGCAGCTCAAGAAATAGACGACATTTACCAACAGAGATCTTTTTTTCATAGTACATGTTGAGTGAGTACAAAGGGCAAATAAAAGCAACAGAGTGATTAAAAGTGAGCTAGTTACTGTGCAGTTATTGTGCACACAACGATCCTAACAGTCATGGCTGCTTACTTGAATAATACAAATCCCACTAAGATACACTTCTAACTACAAATCCTAAAACACTTCTACAATTATGAATATTCTAATTATGTGTTCCAAAACATTTCTAATTATGATTTCTTAATTATGAATTATTAAACACTTCTAATATAATTTCTTAACACACACTTCTAAACCCAAATTTCCTAAAACTGATAGCTTCGTTGCTCAACAATACAGTGCTGCAGGAGCTAGTCCTAGTACCAGAAATGAGTCAACATATTTTTGCACTTGCGGTTCCCTCGTCTCGAAGTTGTGGGGTTTTTAAACAGGCTTTTAGTTCGATGCCTGAAATAAGATCTGTGACGAACACGAGCTGAAGAGATTTTAATGTTTTGTTCTACGATATCAAACACGCCTCTTTTGAATTTTGAAGCTTTTAGGTGTCTTAAATAAAGGCGGCGGCTAACAAGTGGCTAAATGAGACTACAAAACATAATTATGCCGACTAGTCCGCCTTTAGTTTAGTGGTGATGCAATCCCCCCTTTTTAGCAAAATGAGCACAATGCATGACCCTTGTTAACCTCATTCTTAATGAACGAAACTGCCTCCTGTTTATATCCTGACATTAGCTTTTTACTTCTGTCGATAGCATTTACGCTTCAAAAATGCAAAAAGTGGTGTTCATTTGTGATAATTATATTGCTGCATTTTGTGGAGGGAACCAGTGCGATGCTAACTTCCTGTTGGACTACAAAAATACATCATAATACATCATAACTGCAGCACTGTTACCGTAGTCAAAACATACTTACATGCTTGTTGTTCAGCATACTGTAGTAATTGTTGGAATGCTGTTAAGCATTCCAACTATTGTTATCCTGTTTCTTTATTGTTGGAATGCTGTTAAGCAAATAATTCTTTCTTCTCTCTCTCTCCCACTAATTCTTTCCTCTCTCTCTCACTCTCTCTCTCTCACTCATTCTTTCTTCTCGCTCTCACCAATTCTTTCTTCTCTCTCTCTCTCTCTCTCTCACTAATTCTTTCTTCTCTCTCTCTCTCTCTCTCTCTCTCTCTCTCTCTCTCTCACTAATTCTTTCTTCTCTCTCTCTCTCTCTCTCTCTCTCTCTCTCTCTCTCTCTCTCTCTCTCTCTCTCTCTCTCTCTCACTAATTCTTTCTTCTCTCTCGCTCTCTCTCTCTCTCTCTCTCACAAATTCTTTCTTCTCTCTCTCTCGCTCTCTCTCACTAATTATTTCTTCTCTCTCTCTCTCTCTCACTAATTCTTTCCCCTCTCTCTCTCTCACTCACTCACTCATTCTTTCTTCTCGCTCTCTCTCTCTTTCTTCTCTCTCGCTCTCTCTCTCTTTCTTCTCTCTCTCTCTCTCTCATTCTTTCTTCTCTCTCTCTCTCACAAATTCTTTCTTCTCTCTCGCTCTCTCTCTCTCACAAATTCTTTCTTCTCTCTCTCTCTCTCTCTCTCTCTCTCTCTCACTAATTCTTTCTTCTCTCTCTCTCTCACTAATTCTTTCTTCTCTCTCTCTCTCACTAATTCTTTCTTCTCTCTCTCTCTCTCTCTCACTAATTCTTTCTTCTCTCTCTCTCTCTCTCTCTCTCACTAATTCTTTCTTCTGTCTCTCTCTCTCTCACTCACTCATTCTTCTCTCTCTCTCTCTCTGAGTGGAAGGAGGTGTGCGGAGCTGCAGGAGCGGGGTTTTGAGAGCGATAATTAATGACTTTTCGACATTTTTCTTCACTGGCTAATGTTGGGTATGATAGTGTAGTGGGGTGTACAGGGTTCACGGGTTTTTTTGCGTACTTTTATCAGTTTTTTTGGGTCTTTTTGAGCGGATTGCAGCCGGGCAGCAGGTGCTGTCGGCGTGCTAAACGCTAGCATGCGCCTGACGGAGCTAACCAGGGACCACGGCGTGAAGATCCCGCCGCTGTTCGGGTATTCGGTGGAGGAGCTTAGCCTGGGAGTGGGTGAGCTTGTCGGCCACAGCCACGTGAAGTCCGCAGCGCGGATGAACAGCGCTGTGGTCATCTTTCTGGACAGTATAGAAGCTGCGGAAGTGGTGTTGATAAACGGGATCTCCGTGGGTGAGCACTTCCTGCCCACGTATGCTCTCGCCTCACCGGAGGTGAAAGTCACTGTGTCCAACGTGCCGCCATTCATAAAGAGCGCTGCCATCATCAAAGAGCTGTCCAAACATGGGAAGGTGGTGTCTCCGGTTAGGAGGGTGTCCTCTGGATTTCAGTCTCCGCTGTTGCAGCACGTGGTGTCTCACAGGAGACATGTCTTCATGATCCCCAGCAACAGGAGCAGAGTGGTCAACCTCAGCTTCAAGATCACTGTGGACGACTTTGACTACGTCATCTTTGCAAAGACTAACGATTTTAAATGTTACAGCTGTGGGAGAGAAGGACATCTGAGCAGAGCTTGTCCTGGGGAACACGGCTCAAACAAAGACCAGAACCAGAGAGGTACTGAGGACAGAGGGGACAAGCAGGACGGACAAGAGGGAACAAGTGGCGCACAGGAGGCGAGGGTGGTGGAGACGGGTGGGGCTCAGGTGGTGAGAGTGGAGGAGACAGGTGGGACCCAGGAGGCGAGAGTGGAGGAGGCGGGTGGGGCTCAGGAGGTGAGAGTGGAGGTGACGGGTGGGGCTCAGGAGGTGAGAGTGGAGGTGACGGGTGGGGTACAAGAGGTGAGAGCGGAGGTGACAGGTGGGGTACAAGAGGTGAGGATGCAGGAGACGGGTGGGGTACAGGAGGTGAGAGCGGAGGTGACGGGTGGGGTACAGGAGGTGAGAGCGGAGGTGACGGGTGGGGTACAAGAGGTGAGAGAAGAGAGGACAGGTGGGGGACAAGAGGTGAGGAAGTACGTGGCAAGTGAGGTCCAGCAGGTGAGGGAGAGTACTGGAGGACAGGTGGAGGCAGGTAGGGAGGTGGCCATGGAAGCAGACGAGGAGCAGCTCAAGGCCCCTCAGCTGAAGAGGAAACAGAGAGGAGACAGAGGAAGCTCACAGGCCAAGAAAGTGGCAACTACAGAAAGTGGAGGAGCAGCCGAGTGTGAGTCCAGGCCGGAAGAGGACCCTGAGTCCGGTTGGGAGGACTCTGAGTCCAGTCAGGAGGAGAACTCTGCTGTAAACAGTGAGCCCTCTACACACGGTGCTGGCAGCTCTCGGGGCTCTGGAGGCTACAGCGTGGAGGAGATCAAGGAGTTTCTGAGGAGGAGTAAGAACGTGAGAAAAGTCAGAGTGGAGGATTACCTCTCTGACAAGGAGCAGCTCTCCAGCTCTGCCAGATCTCACATGAGGAGCAAGGACAGAGGAGGTCTCACGAAGCAGGAAGGATACAGACTCAAGAAAATAGTTCACAAAGTGAACAAAGAACTGGACAAAGTGGGCACTAAGTGAGAGTCAGATCTCAGCCTACAGACAATTAAAGACACGTTTATGTTTGTTGGACCTTATTTGGTTAACCGTTTTAAATGATAACGTATCGTGTTGTTCAGAAAATAATTCGGTTTGTTTTGAGTAACAGTAGAACTCTGTAAATGGAACTTAACACAAACAAATACAGATATATTAAACCTCTCTCTCACTCTCACTCACTCATTCTTTCTTCTCTCTCTCTCATTCTTTCTTCTCGCTCTCTCTCTCTCACTAATTCTTTCTTCTCTCTCTCTCTCTCTTTCACTAATTCTTTCTTCTCTCACTCACTCATTATTCTCTCTCTCGCTCTCACTCACTCACTCATTCTTTCTTCTCTCTCTCTCTCTCTCACTCATTATTTCTTCTCGCTCTCTCTCTCACTAATTCTTTCTTCTCTCTCTCTCTCACTAATTCTTTCTTCTCTCTCTCTCTCACTAATTCTTTATTCTCTCTCTCTCTCTCTCACTAATTCTTTCTTCTCTCTCTCTCTCACAAAGTCTTTCTTCTCTCTCTCTCTCTCACAAATTCTTTCTTCTCTCTCTCTCTCTCTCTCTCTCTCTCTCTCACACTAATTCTTTCTTCTCTCTCTCTCTCTCTCTCTCTCTCTCTCTCACAAATTCTTTCTTCTCTCTCTCTCTCTCTCTCTCACTCACTAATTCTTTCTTCTCTCTCTCTCTCTCTCTCTCTCTCTCTCTCTCTCTCTGAGTGGATGACGGAGTGAATGGCGGAGTGAGAGGTGCGGTGTGTGAATCGGTGGAGTGAGCGACTTTTTCGAATTTTTTTTGCACATATGTTTCATGTTTAGTGGGCATTAGTAGGTAGTTCATTGATTAGTTGTCGTTTTTTGGTGGTTTTGTGGTGTTTTGTGGGGTTTTTTGAGTGTTGGGGGGTGTTGCGTCACGAGTGAGCAGCGAGGGCTGCTGTCATGGCACCGCTCCGAAAACTGACAAGGAAACATGGTTTTAAGATCTCGCCAGGGTTTCCTTGTTCAGTGGAGGACGTGTGTGTAGCGGTAGCGAAGCTGGTGGGCTCGTTCAGCATCAAAACTGCCGCTAGAATGAATGGTGGGGTTGTGATGTTTGTGGATGAGGAAGAGAAGGCGAATACCGTCGTGGAGAAAGGTGTCGTCATCAGGGAGACGCTGATTTTGGTGACGCTCCTCTCTATGCCGGCTAAAAGAGTCATGCTTTCTAACGTGCCTCCGTACATAGCAGATGAACTCATCATCAGGGAGTTGTCCCGGTATGGGAAGGTTGTGTCTCCTGTAAGAGACATGTCCTCTGGGTGTAAAGGAGCGGACTTCAAGCACATTGTCTCTTACAGGAGACAGTTATACATGATAATGAGTAACTCCAACATGGAGCTGGATCTCAATTTTAAGTTATCGGTGGAGGGAATAGAACACGTCATATACGCAACAACACAGAACATGAGGTGTTTTAACTGTGGACAAGAGGGGCACCTGGCGAGGGCTTGTCCAGGGGAGGGGGCGGGTGATGGGGGTAGTGCCGGGAGGAAAGGTGCGGAGAAGGAAAAAGCGTGGGGGAAAACTGGGGATGAGGAAGCAGAAAAAGGGAAGAAAGATGCTGGTTCAAACCAGGCAGAAACAGAAAAAAGACAGGAAGATGATGAGGGGTTGAAGAAAAAAAATGATAAAGAAAAAAGGAAAGATGGGGTGAGCTCTGAACAAACAGAGAAGGAGAAAGGAGAGGTGGAGGAAGTGCATGAAAACAGAGAAAGTAGTGAGGGGGTGAATGAAGGAGAAGAAGTGGCTGAGCTTGAACCTGAGGAGAGTCAAGACACTCAGAGCACTAAACAAAAAAACACAACAGGAAAAAACAGCGAGCAGATGAAGCAAGCAGGAGAGGAGGTGCAGACAGGTGAAGAGAAGCAGAAAGGTGAGGAAGAGGAGGAACAGACAGGTGAAGGGCAGGAGGCTGTACAGGTGAAGGAGGCAGCAGGGAGCAGCATCAAGAACAGAGGTGGACAGGGGAAGTTTTGGAGTGAACAGGTGGACGAGGAAGAGATGGAGGAGGAAGCAGAAGCAGTGAGAAATAAACTAGCAACGAAGAGAAAGAAGAAAAACAAAAATCTAATAAGTGAAGCAAAAACGAGTAAGATAGATGAAGAAGAGGGACAGAAAGTAAACAGTGAGGAGGAAGATGACAGTGAGTGTTTTTCTGACAGCAGTGACATAGTTCTCAGCAACAGCCAGCAAAAAAACACTTACACTGCTGAAAGAATGAAAAAGTTTTTACAGCAAACAAAAAACAGACATGTAAAAATAACAGAAGAATTTCCAGATCTTAAATTATTTTGTTCCTCGGCTAGACTTCACTTAATGAATAGAATGAAGTCTGGTATAACGGAACAGGAAGGCTTCAGATTTAAAAAACTGGTGCAGAAAGCAAAAAGAAGTTTAGTGGATGATGAGAGCAAATAGGTTTCTAACTAATTTATGTGTTTTATTTGTTTTTAACCTACTCATCATGGACATTTTTAGAGTAGGGGTTTTAAATGTTAATGGTGCAAGAGAGAAAAAAAGAGAGCAGTCATCTATGAAACAGCTAAAATAAAAAAAGTAGATATCATGTTTTTACAAGAAACACATAGTGATTTTAATAATGAAAGTGAGTGGAGAAGAGAATGGGGTGGAGAAGTTATTTTAAGCCACAACACTTCTCTGAGTGGAGTTGGTTTCCTCCTCCACAGATCTTTTACTCCCTCCTCCCTGGAGGTCCAGCGTCTCGTTGAGGGGAGGTTGTTGGTACTAAAAGCTCAGTTCGACCTTTTTAAAGCAGTTTTTATCAACGTCTACGCCCCAACAACCGGTGCAGAGAGGAAGCAGTTTTTACAACAAATTAATGTTGTTTTAGATAGTTGTACATCAGAGGATTTTTTATTCTTGGGTGGGGATTTTAACTGCACAGAAGATGCGACTGTAGATCGTAACCATGCAGAACCTCATCCAGCCTCTCAGCACGTCCTAAAGCAGCTGGTCCACTCTCACGGCCTGGTGGATGTGTGGAGGAGGATGCATCCAGACTGCCGTCAGTACACCTGGTCCCACTTCAGAGAGAGTAGGGTCTCCTTAGCCAGACTAGACCGTATTTATTGTTTTAAACATCATTTTAATGTTTTTAAACAATGTGTGATTCAGCCTGCTGGTTTTACTGACCATTCCCTGCTTTTATGTAATATATTTATTAAGAATATTTTACCCAAAAGCGCGTATTGGCATTTTAATTCAGTTTTAACATCAGATAAGAGTTTTAGAGAGGCTTTTATTTTTTTCTGGGGTGTTTTTAGACAGAGGAAGGGTGATTTTAGCAGTCTTAGGCAGTGGTGGGACCATGGTAAGACTCAAATCAGACTCTTGTGTCAGCAGCACACCCTCAATGTTACCAGAGACATCACCAGATCTATGAAGGATCTGGAGACCGATATAGTGGAACTAGAACATTTGAGTGTGTCCACAGGAAATCGAGGTTATATTGAGAGCCTCAAAGTTAAAAAGATGGCATTAGCCGACCTGTTAGATACAAAAGTACAGGGCGCACTGGTCAGGTCCCGGTTTCAGAGCATCAGGGAGATGGATGCTCCCTCTAGCTACTTCTTCAGCCTGGAGAAAAAGAATGGACAGAGGAAGGTAATCCACACACTGCTGTCTGACACGGGGGAAGAACTCATGGAGCCAAGCCAGATACGACACCGAGCTGTGAGTTTTTATCAGAGTTTGTACACAAGTGAGTACACAGAAAATAAGAAACTGGTGGAGGGGTTCTGTGAGGGACTACCTCAGGTCTCAAAGGGGACCAACTCACAGCTCGAGGGCCCCCTAGAGATGCAGGAGCTGCAGACTGCCCTGCAGAGCATGCAGGGGCGGCGGGCTCCTGGCATCGATGGCCTAACAGTAGAGTTTTTTAGAGCCTACTGGGACATCTTAGCACAGGATGTGTTAGATGTTTTTAAAGAGTGTCTGGCCTCTGGCTCCATGCCAGTGTCCTGCAGGAGAGCAGTCCTCACACTGCTGCCAAAAAAGGGGAACCTGCAGGAGATTAGGAACTGGCGCCCCGTGTCACTGCTCTGTGTGGATTACAAGATTCTGTCCAAAGGCTTGGCCTCCAGGCTGGGGAGGGCTATGGAGCAGGTCATCCACCGGGACCAGACCTACTGTGTGCCCGGCAGGTCTATGGTGGACAATGTTCACCTAATTCGGGATGTTTTGGATGTCTCCAGTTCTTTGGGTTTAGATACTGGTCTGATTTCTCTAGACCAGGAAAAGGCTTTTGACCGCGTTGAACACGGCTTTCTCTGGACAGTAATGGAGAGGTTTGGGTTCAGCGCTGGTTTCATAGCCAAGATCAAGGTGCTGTACAATGACGTTGAGAGTGTGCTGAAACTGAACGGTGGTCTGTGTGCTCCTTTCAGAGTGTGTAGAGGTGTCCGGCAGGGCTGTGCTCTGTCGGGGATGCTCTATGCGCTCTCCCTGGAGCCCCTCCTCTGTAAAGTCCGCTCTAGGTTGGGGGGTCTGGTTTTACCTGGTTTTAATGAAGACTTGATTTTATCGGCTTATGCCGATGATCTCATTGTTTTTATTGGAGACCGGAGAGACGTGGATCTTTTAACCGACATTGTGAGGGATTTTAGTGTAGCATCGTCAGCAAGGGTTAACTGGAAGAAAAGTGACGCCCTCGCTGTCGGTGGGTGGCGTGGCGGTCTCCCGGCTCTCCCCCAAGACCTCATATGGAGTAGAGGCGGGTTAAAATATCTAGGAGTGTTCTTGGGGGATGAGAACACTGTAAACAAAAACTGGGAGACCGTCACAGAAAAGATCGTAGGAAAGATGGAAAAATGGAAATGGCTGCTCCCTCACATGTCTTTTAGAGGTAGAGTGCTGGTTTTAAACAACCTGGTTGCATCCCAACTGTGGCACAAACTGAATTGTGCAGACCCCCCCTCCGGCCTACTGGCTGATATCCAGAAAAAAATGGTGGATTTCTTTTGGGGGGGTATGCACTGGGTTCCACAGGGGGTGCTGTTTTTAACCAGAGAGGAGGGGGGACAGGGCCTCATCCATCTGGCCAGTCGGACTGCCACTTTTAGACTACAGTTTATACAAAAATACCTGGCAGGTCCGACAGATCTAGTGTGGAGAGGCGTGGCCAGCAGCATCCTGAGACGTGCCAATTACTTGGGGTTGGATGATGTTCTGTTTTTAACCGATTCTGCATTTTTAAATTTAAAAGGGTTGCCTCTGTTTTACCAAAGTGTTTTTAAATCATGGGCTCTTTTTACCAAGCACAGGTGCCTTCCAGCCGACTCTCTGCACTGGTTGTTGAGAGAGCCATTGATCTACGGGGCCAGACTGGATGTAGGCAGCGAAACGACACCAGGCCTGACGGCGGCGCTCATCCGGTCTGGCACCCTGACGTTGAGACAAGTGGTGGATGCAGTGGGGCCGGTGCTGAACGATGCTCAGGCCCTGGGCTCTCTGCTGGGGCTCCATTCCAATCGGCTGGCCCAGAGGATCCTGGAGCTCTGGACCCGGAAGCTGACGGGCGAGGAGTGGAGCCTCCTGGGGATGTACTGGGGAAAAACGAAGGAACCTGATCCCACCGACCCTTTCCCAGAGATAAACTTGAGCCCAGGGCTGGGAAAACTGACCGGCCCCCTGCTAAAAGTCATGGACGAGACAAAACTAACATTGCGGAAAGCCAACAAAAAGACTTTGTACATGAACTGCGTGAAAAGCATCCACAAGGTCGGGCTGAGCAACAGACCCTCCACCGTATGGTCAGCAAAACTGGACGGGAACGCCCAGTGGAGGGTTCTGTATAAACCTCCCCTCAAAAAACGAGCTGGGGATCTTCAGTGGAGGATTTTACACGGTGCCATTGCCTGCAATGCTTTTATCTCTGTTTTAAACCCTGCTGTTTTTAATAACTGTCCTTTTTGTGGTTTTAGAGAGACTATTTTTCATGTTTTTATAGAGTGCAAGAGACTCACAGATCTCTTCTCTCTTTTAACCATGGTTTTTAGTCTTTTTAACATCGCTTTTGATAACAAGGTTTTTATCATGGGAGCTGGCTACAGGCAGAGAGAAAGAGAAAAGTGGCAGCTCCTAAATTTTTTAACAGGAGAGGCAAAGATGGCAATATATGTTAGTAGGAAGAACAGGGTGGAAAACAGAGATGGGCAGAAGGACAAGGACGTGTTTTTAATAAACATAAGGGCAAGACTCTGGCTGGAGTTCAGATTTTATAAACATGTTGGGGATTTAGACGCTTTTAAAGATTGTTGGTGTCATGAAAATATTTTATGTTCTGTGGAAAATGATGACCTGCTCCTTGCACCATTTTTAATGAAATAATTGATTGAACGCATCTGCACTTTAAGTTGAACTGATTGTAAAAGTTTAAAAATGTAAATAAAGTGTTTTTGTAAATCAAAAAAAAAAATCTCACAAATTCTTCTCTCTCACAAATTCTTTCTTCGCTCTCTCACAAATTCTTTCTTCTCTCTCTTACAAATTCTTTCTGCTCTCTCTCTCTCACTAATTCTTTCTTCTCTCTCTCACAAATTCTTTCTTCTCTCTCTCTCACTAATTCTTTCTTCTCTCTCTCTCTCTCTCTCTCTCTCTCTCTCTCTCTCTCTCTCTCTCTCTCTCTCTCTCTCTCTCACTCACTAATTCTTTCTTCTCTCTCTCTCTCTCTCTCTCTCTCACTAATTCTTTCTTCTCTCTCTCTCTTTCACTAATTCTTTCTTCTCTCACTCACTCATTCTTCTCTCTCGCTCTCACTCACTCACTCATTCTTTCTTCTCTCTCTCTCTCTCTCTCTCTCTCTCACTCATTCTTTCTTCTCGCTCTCTCTCACTAATTCTTTCTTCTCTCTCTCTCACTAATTCTTTCTTCTCTCTCTCTCTCTCTCTCTCTCTCTCTCTCTCACTAATTCTTTCTTCTCTCTCTCTCTCTCTCTCTCTCTCTCTCTCTCTCTCTCTCTCTCTCTCTCTCTCTCTCTCTCTCTCTCTCTCTCTCTCTCACAAATTCTTTCTTCTCTCTCTCTCACAAATTCTTTCTTCTCTCTCTCTCGCTCTCTCTCACTAATTATTTCTTCTCTCTCTCTCTCTCTCTCTCTCTCACTAATTCTTTCTTCTCTCTCTCTCTCTCTCTCTCTCTCTCGCTCTCTCTCTCTCTCTCTCTCACTAATTCTTTCTTCTCTCTCTCTCTCTCTCACTCATTCTTTCTTCTCTCTCTCTCTCTCTCTCACTCATTCACTCATTCTTTCTTCTCTCTCTCTCTCACTCACTAATTCTTTCTTCTCTCTCTCTCTCTCATTCTTTCTTCTCGCTCTCTATCCCTCACTAATTCTTTCTTCTCTCTCTCTCTCTCTCTCGCTGAGCGGAAGCAGGTGTGCGGAGCTGCGGGAGCGGAGATTTTGAGAGCGAAATTTAACGTGTTTTTCGGCAGTTTTTCTTCGTTGGGTAATGTTGGGGATAAGAGTGTAGTGTAGTGTGAAGGGTTCACGGGGGTTGTGTGCACTTTTAGGGTCTTTGTTTGGGGGTGTTTGTAGCCGATCAGCGCGAGCTGTCGGCGGCTAGGCGCCGCCATGGGCCTCATTGATTTGACCAGGAAGCACGGGGTGAGGATCCCGCCGCTGTTCGGGTGTTCGGTGGAGCAGATCAGTCTGGCAGTAGGTGATCTTGTCGGCCACAGCAGCGTGAAGTCCGCAGCACGGATGAACAGCAATGTGGTCGTATTTTTTGACAGCTTAGAAGCCGCGGAACTGGTGTCGGACAACGGGGTGGAGGTGGGCGAGCTTTTCCTACCCGCTTACGCTCTCAGCTCACCGGCGGTACAAGTCACCGTATCGAACGTTCCTCCGTTCATTAGGAACGATGACATCGTCAGAGAGCTGGCCAAACACGGGAAGGTGGTGTCTCCGGTTAGGAGAATGTCCTCGGGGTTTAAGTCCCCGCTGTTACGGCACGTAGTGTCTCACAGGAGACAGGTCCGCATGATCCCCAGCAACAGGAGCAGGGAGGTAAACCTCGTGTTCAAAATCACTGTGGAGGACTTTGACTATGTCATTTTTGCGAAGACTGATGATTTTAAATGTTACAGCTGTGGGAAAGAAGGGCATATGAGCAGAGAGTGTCCTGGGCAAACCGGTTCTCATGAAGACCAGAACCAGAAAGGCACTGAGGAGGAGGACAGAGGGGACAAGCAGGATGGACATGAGGGAACAAGTGGAGCTCAGGAGGCGAGGAGGGAGGAGACAAGTGTGGCCCAGGAGGTGAGGGTGGAGGAGACGGGTGCGGCCCAGGAGGTGAGGGGGGAGGGGACGGGGGTGGCACAAGAGGTGAGGGTGGAGGAGACGAGTGGGCTGCAGGGAGTGAGGAAGAGTACTGGAGGACAGGTGGAGGAAGGTAGTGAGGTAGATATGGAGGAAGACGAGGAGCGTCTCAAGGTTACTCGGCCGAAGAGAAAGAAGGGGGACAATCGTGGACACTCACAGGCCAAAAAAGTGGCGATGACAGGAAGTGTAGGTGCTGCTGAGCGTGAGCCCAGTCTGGAGACGGACTCTGAATCCAGTCCGGAGAAAGATGCTGAATCCAGTCTGGAGGAAGACGCTGAACCCGGTCTGGAGACAGACGCTGCTGCTGAAAGTGGGCCCTCTAAACATGAGGCCGACAGCCGTAAGGACTCGGAAGGATACAGTGTGGAGGAGATACAGGAGTATCTGAAGAAGAGCAAGAACGTGAAAGGAGCCAGAGTGGAGGACTACCTCTCTGACACGGAGAAGCTCTCCAGCTCGGCCAGATCGCACATGAGGAGCAAGGACAGAGGAGGCCTCACGAAGCAGGAAGGATACAGACTAAAAAAAATAGTTCAGACAATCAGGAAAGAGACAAACAACGATGGAGTTAAGTGAAGAAACCGGGGCCCACGTCCCCACACCGGCTGTTTCACGGACCGCTGGGGGACGGAGCCAGGACGGGCATCCAGGACGGCACGACCCAGGTCTCAGCAGCATGCTGTGACCCGCTGAGGCCTCAACCGGCGGAGCAGGAGCATCCTGAACTCCTGACTCTACAGATCAGTTTTCGGATCTCGGATTAAGTACAGAGCTGAATGAACTCATCGATTCTTGGACATATTGTGAAAATGCACTCTTTTGTTTGTTTTTTGTTGTGTTTTTGTTGTGAAGTGTTGCTTCTAATCCATTGCCACGGCGACGGTGTTTTGTTTGTTCATATTACTTGAGGAACTCCTGACTCCACAGATCAGTTTTCGGATCTAGGATTAAGTACAGTGCGAAATGAACTCATCGATTCTTGGACATCTTGTGAAAATGCACTCTTTTGTTGTGTTTTTGTTGTGAAAAGTTGCTTCTCATCCATTGCCACGGCGACGGGGTTTTGTTTGTTCATATTACTTGAGGAAAGACCAAAAAAAACAGTAAAATAAAGGTTTTCTAAAAATCAAAAAAATCTCTCTCGCTCTCTCTCTCTCTCTCTCTCACTAATTCTTTCTTCTCTCTCTCTCTCACTCATTCTTTCTTCTCTCTCTCTCTCTCTCTCACTCATTCACTCATTCTTTCTTCTCTCTCTCTCTCACTCACTAATTCTTTCTTCTCTCTCTCTCTCTCATTCTTTCTTCTCGCTCTCTATCCCTCACTAATTCTTTCTTCTCTCTCTCTCTCTCTCTCGCTGAGCGGAAGCAGGTGTGCGGAGCTGCAGGAGCGGAGGTTTTGAGAGCGATAGTTAAAGTGTTTTTCGACATTTTTCTTCGTTGGGTAATGTTGGGTATGATGGTGTAGTGGGGTGTGCAGGGTTCACGGGTTTTTTTTTGCGTACTTTTATCGGGTTTTTGGGTCTTTTTTTTGTTGAGCGGAGTGCAGCCGGGCAGCAGGTGCTGTCGGCGTGCTAACCGCTAGCATGCGCCTGACGGAGCTAACCAGAGACCACGGCGTGAAGATACCGCCGCCGCTGTTCGGGTGTTCGTTGGAGGAGATCAGTTTGGCAGTGGGTGAACTTGTCGGCCACAGCCACGTGAAGTCCGCAGCACGGATGAGCAGCGCGGTGGTCATCTTTTTGGACAGTATTGAACTTGCGGATGTGGTGTTGACGCGCGGGATCTCCGTGGGTGGGCACTTCCTGCCCACGTATGCTCTCGCAACACCCGAGGTGAAAGTCACTGTGTCCAACGTGCCACCATTCATAACGGGCGCTGCCATCGCCACAGAGCTGTCCAAGCATGGGAAGGTGGTGTCTCCGGTGATAAGGATGCCCTGTGGATTTCAGTCTCCGCTGTTGCGACACGTGTCGTCTCACAGGAGGCATGCTTTCATGGTCCCCAGCGACAGGAGCAGGCCGGTCAACCTCAGCTTCAAGATCACTGTGGGCGATTTTGACTACGTCATCTTTGCAAAGACGAACGATTTTAAATGTTACAGCTGTGGGAGAGAAGGGCATCTGAGCAGAGCGTGTCCTGGGGAACACGGCTCAAACAAGGACCAGAACCAGGGAGGTCCTGAGGCCAGCGGGGGCAAGCAGGATGGGCAAGAGGGAATGGGTGGAGCACGGGAGGTGAGGGTGGGGGAAGCAGGTGGGTCCAAGGAGGTGAGGGTTGAGGAAACGAGTGGGACCAAGGAGGTGAGGGTTGAGGAAACAAGTGAGACCGAGGAGGTGAGGGTTGAGGAAACAAGTGAGACCAAGGAGGTGAGGGTTGAGGAAACAAGTGAGACCAAGGAGGTGAGGGTTGAGGAAACAGGTGGAGCACAGGCAGTGAGGGAGGAGGGGACAAGTGGGGTACAAATGGCGGAAAAGGAGAGGAAAAGTAGGGGACAAGAGGTAATGACGGAGAGGGCAAGTGAGGTCCAGCAGGTGAGGGAGAGTACTGGAGGACAGGTGGAGGCAGGTGGGGAGGTGGCCATGGAAGCAGACGAGGAGCAGCTCAAGGCCCCTCAGCTGAAGAGGAAGCAGAGAGGAGACAGAGGAAGCTCACAGGCCAAGAAAGTGGCAACTACAGACAGTGGAGGAGCAGCCGAGTGTGAGTCCAAGCCGGAGGAGGACCCTGAGTCCGGTTGGGAGGACTCTGAGTCCAGTCAGGAGGAGAACTCTGCTGCAAACAGTGAGCCCTCTACACACGGTGCTGGCAGCTCTCGGGGCTCTGGAGGCTACAGCGTGGAGGAGATAAAGGAGTTTCTGAGGCGGAGTAAGAACGTGAGAAAAGTCAGAGTGGAGGATTACCTCTCGGACAAGGAGCAGCTCTCCAGCTCTGCCAGGTCTCACATGAAGAGCAAGGACAGAGGAGGGCTCACGAAGCAGGAAGGATACAGGCTCAAGAAAATAGTTCACAAAGTGAACAGAGAACTGGACAAAAGTGGGCGCTGAGTGAGAGTCAGATCTCAGCCTGCAGACAATTACAGACACGTTCATGTTTGATGGACCGTATTTGTTGAACAGTTTTGACTGATAATGTCTCGTGTTCAGGAAAAGGCTGAACTGATTGTAGCAGTTTAGCGATGTTTTGTTTGTTCATATGACTTGAGGAAGGAAAAATAAGCAACAAAAAAAAACAACGTAAAATAAAGGTTTGTTAAAAAATCTAAAAAATCTCTCTCTCTCTCACTAATTATTTCTTCTCTCTATCTCTTTCGCTCTCTCACTCACTCACTCATTCTTTCTTCTCTCTCATTCTTTCTTCTTGCTCTCTCTCTCTCACTCATTCTTTCTTCTCGCTCTCTCTCTCTCACTCATTCTTTCTTCTCTCTCTCTCTCTCTCACTAATTCTTTCTTCCCTCTCTCTCTCTCTCTCTCTCTCTCTCTCACTAATTCTTTCTTCTCTCTCTCTCTCTCTCTCTCTCTCTCTCTCTCTGTCTCTCACTCACTTATTATTCTCTCTCTCGCTCTCACTCACTCATTCTTTCTTCTCTCTCTCTTTCACTCACTCATTCTTTCTTCTCTCTCTCTCGCACTAATTCTTTCTTCTCTCGCTCTCTCACTAATTCTTTCCTCTCTCTCTCTCTCACTAATTCTTTCTTCTCTCTCTCTCTCTCTCTCTCTCTCTCTCTCTCTCACTAATTCTTTCTTCTCTCTCTCACTAATTCTTTCTTCTCTCTCTCTCTCATTCTTTCTTCTCGCTCTCTCTCCCTCACTAATTCTTTCTTCTCTCTCTCTCTCATTCTTTCTTCTCGCTCTCTCTCCCTCACTAATTCTTTCTTCTCTCTCTCTCTCTCTTTAAGCCACAGAAACTGTTCGAATACCAAAATGTTCTGCTCTTTCAGGAGAGGTGTGATATGACTTTTCATATTTGTAATCTTTAAACCTTTTGAATTATTAACCTTTTTGCAATTTGTTTTTGAATTGGATATCTATTTTCAGCAATGTTTTTGTGATTAATTTCAGTTTTCAGCATTCCAACGCATTTTCAGCAGGAAATGCTTTTTCTAGTTGGAATAGGTACCTGTTAGTTAAAGAATATAATATATTACCTACAGTATACATTTAAAGTGAAGAAGAAGAAGAAGAAGAAGAAGAAGAAGAAGAAGAAACCATTTTTATTGTCATATATATATACATATACACGAAATTTGACGACTGCATTTGACCCATCACTGTATATAGGGAGCAGTGTGCTGCCATTGATCGGCGCCCGGGGAGTCGGGGGTTCAGTGTATTGCTCAGGTACACTTCGACACGTGAAGTTCGCCTTATTCCCCCCACTTCACGTCATGTGCCTTTGCATCTACTGTTACTTAATGTATTGGTGCACACTGTGACATGTAAAGAATTGCGCTGCATGTTGTGGGTCGTATTCTAACGCAACATAAGTTGTTTCTGCAGAACAGTCCAGGTGACACTTGTTCACAAAAGCCTTGTGACATGACATGTCAGGAAGACACAGGAATGGCAATCTAATGATAGATTCTAACTTGTAGTGTAATTCAATAAAGGCTATGATTGGTTTGTCAGAAGACAGAAACTTTTATACATCAACTTGTTCTGACCCACAGTGTGTCAGATGGCCCAAGGGTGAATTGACAATTGTTCACATCCAATTATGCTGATTGTGTGGCACACCACGTTGTCTGCTCTTTCACTCTCTGATACAGTTTGGCTGATGGAGAGCTTGTCCATCACAGCAGATATGATTAGAGTGACCGAGGGCCTGTCCACTTATTTCTTCCTGTCTCACAAACAGACACTAACACATTATTGTATTAGCTTTGTGTCTCTATGTAGTCATTCGTTTCTCTTTGTAGTTGTTTTGTGTCGCTTTGTAGTACCTTGAGATCATGTTGTGTCTCTTTGAAGTCATTTTGAGTCACAGTCACTTGTCTCTGCAGTTGCTTTGTGCCTCTTTGTAGTCATTTTGTGTCTCTGCGGTTGCTTTGTGTCTATGTAGTCACTTGTGTCTCTTTGAAGCCTTTTGAGTGTCTTTGTATCAATTTGTAGTTGTTTCATGTCTCTTCCTGGTTGGCACGTGTCTTTTTGAGGGACATTTTACAGGTGAAGGTCATGGAGGCTCCTATCACTTTGGTCCTCTGGGCCCGTGTCCGGTTGGGTCATTCAGTGATCCATCCATGTCGATAAGGAACCATGTATTGCCAGTAGTCAGCTTAGTTGTATACAGCATTGCATCTAGCGGATCATTTCTCCTTGAGAGTCCATAAAAGCTTTTGTGTATAGTATGTAAGGGAGTGAAGGGCACCCAGCTATATCACCCACTGTGATTGATTCACCAATCTTTTCTGCCCCAAGCTTGGGTCACGTGCCTCTCTTTGTCCCGTTTCCCTGCGGAGAAGAGGGCAGATAGCAGCACCAACAGCTGCTGAATGGGGATGCTGCTTCTGGTTACACTTAGAGAAGCATCTCACTATCAGCCCAGAGACACAACCAGCAACTAAACTCCACACAGCTTACTTTCACCACTGATGCCTCTCCACTTGTAATCGAAGAGACTATTATTCTGAATCACCATTCATGAATGACAATGGGAACTTTTTTGCAAAGACAGAATTGTAACAGGCTGGGTGCATACGAGCACCAAAAACGGTTATGTGGGTACACTTTGTGGCATAGTTAGGAAACTCCACTGATTGTGCACACGTCAGTGTACAACAGTTTAAGTCTTCCCAGTGTCGTTACTGTTCTACCATGGTCTTATTCATGTCGATTGTGGTAAAAGCCAAAGAAAACGTTCCACATCATGGACAATAAAGTTTCTGACTAGAGTGGAGTCATCAAATCTGAGAAGAATCCCTCAGACTAGAAAGCCAGCATTCACAGGGGGAGTGTAATAGATGCTACTGAATGAATAATGTGAAATGTAGGCCAAACCGTTTTGGACTTACTCATAAGAAATAACTGAGCGTGAATCTTGGCCTGTTGCTTCTATTTTGACCATTAATTTACAAGAAGCAAGCAAAAACCTGCTTCACCTCTCATATGGGCACCTAAATATTGTTTTAAGACAGGCTTGAGAAACTGAACCTGCCATTTACAAGGTGAGCTACTGAGGTTGGCTTAGAACTACATTTACTTACTTAAGTCACAAGAAACCATTTTTGTGAAGAATCACGACACAAACGCGTGCAAAAGTAATAACGTTTAATTCAAATAAAACCATGCAACAGGTCACCATCACCCTGATTAGATTCAACCAGTCATAAAAAATAAACATCCAAAGCCGTACATTGCGTTGAGTGAGCGTTCACTGTGTGAGAGAGGAGACACAGGTCGGCCCAGAGACTGAAGAAACCCAAACAAGAACCCAAAAACAGCAGACAAACAAAAGCAAACAAATACGCAGCTCGGCCCATAGTACAGTGGTGATGAGGTGCCGAGCGCACAAACTATGTTCCGTTCCTCCCCCCCCCCCACTGGCTGCTAACAATCAATCACCATCACAAAGCGCTATGAACCATATGGCACACAGAAGACTAGTCTGAGAACATGAGTGATGAGCCAGCAGGGCCCTGTTGATACATACGTTGCTGAATGTCTAGTAGCAGTTATTTCCTGTGTCCTGGACATGCAGTCATTTGAGGAAAACCCGTGAATTTCACATCGTCTGGATTTTGCGGAAGCTGGGGAATTTGAGACCGACGCGAAGCACTGCGTGGGCTACTTTTATTTTTATCTCCATGAGGAGACCCGCAAATGATACAAACATTTAACATTTTGGTTTTTCGGTTTGCCGAGTTGATTCAAATCCCTCACCGCACTACCCAACAGGGACTAAGTGAAGAACGCAGCACACACACTCACATTATTGGTACACTCAATCAGGTCATTGGTTATTTTACAATCTGGATGTAGAACACACACAAGATAAGACAAAATAACATGAGTGAGATGTACAGTATTTGTGTTGGGGGCTGTCTGGATGCACATCCTTCTCTCTGTCCAATGGGAGGCTGCTGAGGGGAGGGAGGGGGTGGGAGTGGAGAGTCTTGGATAACATGATGTAGTTTGACAGTGGTAGATTTGTGTGTGCGTGTGTGTGGGAGGGATAGCAGCAGGTCCTCAGTTGCTGTACACCTGGCCTTCGGGTGGCTGGGAGAGCCGGCTGTTCTCTTTCAGCATCATGTGCTGTCTGAGCTCCTGCAGCACCATCCGGATGTTGTAGGAGTTTCTCCACCTGCAGAGTGCCGAAAGCGCCTTTATGTCCACCTGAGAGGAGAGAGGGAGATCCTTTTTATTAAGGCCTCAACAAGAGAGACATTTAGAGCCTGGCCTCAATGTAGCCAATACTGTGTGTTGGCACAAAGAATGCAATTAAATGATTTTAAGAGGACCACTTTCAGAAGACAAAAGTAACAAGAAGAAATCTGGCAAAGTTAGCAGTGACTTCTCAAAATGTTTCTGGTCTAAAAAGCATTTCAGGGCTAAACTAGCTCCTGAGTGTGAGAGAAGTTGGGGTTTGGGTACTGAACATTTTTAGGGTACCAACAGAATAACATTGGCCCTACAGAGTATGAGCCTGTCTGAGCCAGAGCCTGAATGTGTGCGTGTGTGTGCGCCATCTGCAGAGAAAGCTCAAGAGGGGGTGGGACTACGTCACAGTGAGTCTGGGCGACGGCGAGCTGAATGCAGTCACAACTTTGGTGACATTTTTCACACCTCGACACTGTAATATAAAAGCATGGCAACATGCCTCACATGTGCTTCCTCTGATACACACATGACAACCTATCCTCATACAGCGGTTCATATATCTTGTATGAAAAGTTACTCTTTAACTTTTTCCCAAAGCAAGCAATGCGTGTCACTTTCCACTCGTTACATGCAAGAGGACTTTTCAAAATCAACTTCTGTCTTGACAGGAAGCAACTTAGGCAAGAAAACTACTGAGTTAGGTTCAGGGAGAGATTGTAGTTTGGGTTAAAAGAACTACACAAGTAACGTGACAATTGAATCAAAGTTAACTTCTCATTCCATACGGGGAGCGAACAGCGGTCTCCTGGGTGATTAGCATTTGTTGAACCCGCCGGTTTGTTGGGGGCTTTATACTTCCTCTTCCAAGATTGCGTGCATAACTTACAAAAACATTTTGGGGGATGTCTATGAATTATGGTGCATTCATTTTTGGGATGAGAGTAGCCTGCACAGGACCACGTTCTGAGGCAGAGGACTCAGTCACTGAGCCCTGCTTATAGTCAGTCACATGCTTTTATTAATGTATTAGTGGTGGGGCAGTTCATCCAATCACACCACAGATGATGGTTTGCACAACTCTCACTACTCCATTAAAACACAGATGCTCTCTTCAGACCGCATTTGTTTGACAGTTCCTTAACTGTACATTAAACAATTCACCACAATAACTAAATGGATGAAGCTTATTTCATGCACAATATGTGCTATTACTTGGGTCAACTCCGCCCCTCTCTCTTAGCTTAGTGGTTCTCTTGGTGCCTGACTAAAAGTGACTCCTGGCGGCTTTGTGAAAAGGTTTTAAGATGAAACTCTTAGCTCTGAATCTGTAGAACTATTTAGGGGGAGTCCTGAAGGTAACAGAAGATACTTTGTAAATACGGCCACTGAATCTAAATCAAAATGGTAAAATAGACTGATTCCCAGCACTTGTAACTATCTTTACCTACTTTATCATCTGCTTGTATTTAGACCATTGCTGACAATGTGGCGAAACAATAAGCAGGACTACTTTATGCCGTGTCTGCTTCACAGCGATGCTCTGTAGGCCAATGTGATGACGGACTCATCGGATTCAGTGGATTAGTCTGTAGGGTTCATAGTTAAATTGACATCTCTTAGCCTTTCCTAAATACAATGGCTGGTCAAGGCCATTCCATGCTACGGAGAGTTCACTGATGACAAACCCTGTTTCATTTTCCTATAGAAAATAATACAATCTACCTAAAATAGGACCAGTGAAAGAAACAGGCCATATGAAACTTGTAACCTGTTGAGTCTCACTGTACCATTAATGGCGGTACAAAGTTCCTAAATCACATGGTTCCTAACAACTTACTCCTAAAAGCTACCACAGAGACAGAAGCATCAGTCAAGTCTTGAACCCAACTGGCAGCAGCAGCTCCTACTAGCAGAGCATGACTCTATAAATGATGTGTATGTCTGATTCAGTGCACAGCACACCAATAAATACTTGAAATGAATGACCAAATTAGACTGCTGACCAGACAGGTGAGAACGGATGAGAGGTGAAATCTGGATACTCACCCCACCGTTTGAACCGTGTACGCAGCTCATGTTGATCTTGTTCACAAAGCGGACGTGAGGGGGATGCTCCGGGTACCTGGATCCACATTCTATTCTCAGACTGTATATCCTGCCATCATAGACGGTCTGCAATCAAAGAAACGGTGACAGGTTAGCTCACAGAGTGAGAGTCAGGGAAATGTGGAGGTGTGAACCAGAAGGATTTCACAATCTGACCCGGTGGCACCGATGACAAGCCTCAAGGTAACTGCATAGAAATAGCCAATCTTCTAGCTGATGGAAAATAAGAGAAACAGCTACAAATGCTAAAGTCACCTTGGGGACTCACATCCCAACTTACTGCCATTGCCATTATATATATGTTGTCTACTTTGTTCCTGTAGCACAGGATCAAGGCTGCCACATTCAATACTGCAAAAACACAAACTAACTAGTGCATGCCTGCATTTTGTTCTTTTCTTCTCAACCACACAAGGAAGTAGAACATCATCTTAACGTTGTAGAGAGTATGCAAGTGCCACCAAAGGAAGCACTGGTCATAACTTTATAACAACAATTAACAACCCACAACTAATGCTCTTTAACGGGGCAAAACATCACGACTCAACAGTTTGTGACAGATAAACAATTTGTAGCACTAATAATTGTACATTTATAAAAATTTCACTGCCGAACTGCATGCTGGGTAAAGCTCGCCAACAGCTGATTAGAGGCTCCGTCACAGCAGTAACGTTACATTAAAGAACAGAAAAGAGCGATGCAGGATGAACAAAGACTGAACAATAAAAGGTATTTAGGTCAGACACATGCAACGCTGATTACTGTGTAATATGTGTGGTATTTGTTATAAATGTACATAGACATTGATCAGAAGCTGTAGGCTACATGTAGCGGCTTCTTCTTTAAATTCCATTGGCGGATGGCAACCAACTTGCATAGTGCCACCTACTGTACTGGAGTGTGCATTTTCAGGGTAACGTTTTCTTCACTGTTCTGAAAATAATATATATATATATATATATATATATATATATATATATATATATATATATATATATATATATATATATATATATATATATATATAACTAAAGAAATAAACCGAAACAACACCTACTAACAACTAAATCATACGGTCTAATCCCATTTCTTTCCATGGAGGGGCTTAGGACCCAGGGGAATGTAGGTGAAGAAAACAGGAAGTGACGGAACGGAAGAAACGCCACACAAACAGCTGTTCACCTCTCACTGGCCAGCCGTCTCTTTTCGGCGTTAATTAATCAATGCTTTAACACGGAAAAAAATACCGCGATACACCGTGAAACCGCCAGAGTCTTACAAAATACCGTGATATATCCAGGTCCTCAGTGCATTCAGCCGTGGGGGCAGACACTGGTATGCTGAATGAAAAGCTTAATGGGCCCAACTGACAAACAAACAAAACCATCGCCTCATATAGCTCGTTCCCATGTAAATCCACCAGCGGCATGTACAAAGAAGTGGATCTGAAATGTCTATATCAGAGGTCACAACATTTTAGCTTTTTTGCTTAGTCTACAGATTCAAAGTGTTTTCTTAGATTTTTTGAACAAAAAATCTAATCAGACAAATCAGACAATCATATTCAATTTTATTCTGATTTATTTGTGGTTATTTATTGTTATTACATTTTTTAAACAACTATTAACAATTATTAAGTCAACGATGCCTTGATTACATATACATCAGTCATTGTATGGAATTATTAAGAAAGATATTTTTGTAGTGCCTCAAATATTGTGATATTACCCATTTTTGTCCTGAACATATGCATTAGTCATTGTGTTGAATTTTTGAGAAAAACATTTTTACAGCACCTTAAAAATTAAAAAAATGTGACATTTGTAGGTACAAATTCAGTTCAGAGTTTTTGCTATGTAAAATATCTTAATTGACTGTCAGTCAGGTATTATTCATTTCCAGCCATCCTCAAATTAAAAGAATAAAGACACTTTACGCACAATTTAGGTGTATTTTCCCTTTAACTCACGAGATGCAGGTAGCATGTTTTATACTTAATGTGAATATAATTAATTTAATCTAATTTCCATCATGCAATATGTATACTTTGTTGGCATATTATTCTGAAAACCGGATGTTCGTCTGAAGAAACCGGATGTTTGTCTGAAGAAACCGGATGTTGTCTTTCCGCTAACTTTCAAAGTCCTTCGCTCGCTCCCGATCTGTGCCGTTTGAATCAGTTTACCGTGAATTTCAGCATATAGGTGCACTGCAATTGAAGTGTCTGCTGAGTTGACCGCAGTCTCAGGTCTGATTAAGAAGCGCTCCATTTATTTATTTGTTTAGAACGTTCAGTTCTTCACGCAACATCAGTCAAGGCGAAAATCAAAAACATTGTCTGGCAACTGGATCGGGTCATATAGGCTACGATGTTTTTCACAAGTTCATTAAATTATCATTATTATTAGAGGAAATTATGGGGGCATTTTTTGCCCCTCTCCTAGTGATATCAGGGGCAAAATTATATTTCGTCGGGGCAGTTTTGCCCTTTGCCCTCGTGTATTTCCAACGCTGATGACAACATATATGGAAACACATCCAACATTTGACGGCATCCCCCACTACCAGTTAACCAAAGGCAAAATGCTACCTCGGTCCCCAGCAGGAGAACTGTCTCTTGAAATAAGTGAGAAAAAAATAAATAAACCATTTTGCAAATAGTTTTTTTTTTTTTACCGCCATATTGAATTCGCACCAAACCGTGACTCCTAAACCGGAGTATGGGCCGAACCGTGACACCTACGGACCATTACATCCCCCGACTTATGACTTAAGGGAGGTTCTCCTAAACTGCAATAAAAGTGCCCGTCTCCTGCTGCTCCTCAAAAATCTGTATCTTGATGTTTTCAAATTTCTAGTTCACCTTAATCGCCACGGGATCTGCAGTACTCCTGCTGCTCATTAGCTGAGACTTGGCGTCACACCTGCAACCTCATTCACCACATGCACTCCATTAAACGCTGTTTCCCAGCCCTCACTACTATGAGTATGTAACTCAGCCTCTGTTTACCATTTTACTGCCATTTCTTATGAGACAAGCCATTGATTCAGGTTAGCACAAGCAACATGGTTCTAAATGAAATGAGACCCCTACTGATTAGGAACAACCCGACATAGTTAGCGTTTGGAGGGCTCCAAAGGTTTTCTTATTGTAAAACTTTGAAAAGTGCTGCCAAGAGTTAGACTTCTTGTCTTTCAAGAAAATGTGTTCTTATCCCATTTTTAAATTCAGTGCTGGAGAGAAAAGCTGTGTGATGCAAGAGCGTCGTAGGCCCTTTGGGCGGCTCACCTTGGGAGGGCCGATGATCATGCCATTCCACTGAGTTAGTGTCATGTCGTCGTCAGTCACGAGGCCCCAGCTCACTGTGCCGTCTCCACCTCCCTTCTGACCTTCCTCCAGCTCCTCCAGCAGCCGAAAGCTGCGTGGAACGACACAGCCTACACACACACACACACAGAGAGAAAAAGGATCATGACGTGAATTATTTCTGTTCACACGCTGAAGGCAATTCAAACATATCCAATAGTTTCCCTGAACAGAGGTTGCTGACTAAAGCTGTAGGAAGGTGTGTGTGAAAAATAAAACCATGTAACTAGAGTCACTTCTCATTAAAAAAACTGATAGTATAAAATTATTCTAATAGTTCAATCTGTCAGTGATTTATACTAGAACATAGTATTAACCTGCTAACCACACCATGACTCAGGAAATGACTCAGTTGGGCATGATGATTAACGACTGTTTTGTTAGTTTAATGTAACGGTCTACATTCATGTTCCAGGTCAAAAAGGTGTGATTGCACTGTTGACAGTTGAAAACACCTGAGACGGCTGACCATACATGGTCCAGCCTTGGTTCTGACCAAGTCTTGTTTCTAGGGCTGCAACTCACGATTATTTTAATTATCGATGAATCGGGTGATTCTTTTTTGCGATTTATCGATGAATCGGATAAAAAAAAAAAAACAGTAAATAATTTATAAAAAATAAAGAAAAATACAAATCTGAAAAGTTAACATGATTTGTTTGAATGTCAGAACTTGTTCTCTACACTACACTCACAGACGCACACACTCACAAACAGATGCACAAACTCTCACACACACAAGTTCACTTGAAGGTTATTCATTAAATTACCATGATTGTAGTAAGTGCAAGTTAAGTTCATTTATACACCACATTTAAACACAGCTTCATGACCAAGTGCTATAAAATAACTTTAAAATGAAATTAAAAAGTACAGCACACAAATATATTTGTCAACAATAACTGATATGGTACAAAGCACAGAATATATATACATGACAACAGATTGAAAAATGAATGGGCCAAAAAAGGCGAGTGAATAAAAACGTGTCTTTATTCTTGCAAACTATACCAGCCCTGCTGCACTACTGTTATTAACGAGCTAACGCTAACTTGTCATGCTTGTCAAGCTGGATAACGAGTAAACACCAGCACCAGAAGAGCTGCTGGAGGGACGTTAGGTTTCTCACTTCAAAACGGAACTAAAGTAGGATTCTGTAGTGATTTACCCTGCTGTTGAACATCCTCCCTCCTCATCAAGGACTCCAACATGTTTACGTTGTTGAATCAGGAAATAAATACTGTAGCAGTCTCTGTTCACCCAGAGCTCTACGATACCTCATATCAATAAGACCGGACCAAACGATGTGTACACGTGTGTGTGTGTAAACAATGAATAGAGTGGTCTCACCTACGTCACGATCTCCTTAGTTACGAGGTCTGTCCGCCATGTTGGAGTACATACAGATCCTACATGGCGGCGCGTAAACAAGGAAGTGCGGCGAAAATACCATACTTTGAGTCACTGGATAGTGCATCAAAGGTTCGCTACCTGGCCAAATTGAAGGTTATTGGTAACTTGGATCCCTATACGATGAGTGCAGATCGTTTCAGTGCCGATCCTACTTATCTTCCATCGGTAAACTACGCCAACATCTACACGTATCTCGTGAACACCCCGAGTCCTTACACAAGTAGAATATGGGATGTGTGGTTCTATAAAATGGTATAGAATTTGCAGGGTTGAGAAGTCCGGCAGTCCAGTATAATATCTCACTTTTTCATCATTATTTTCGAAAAATTCTGAATCAAACATGGATCGTTCATCGGAAAGTTCCTTTTTCAAATTCAGATTTTCCGAGAGTCTGCGCTGCATCTCAGCTTGCATTGCTGCAATCGTGGCCCCACCGAGGTCTGTCTGGTTGGCTTGGTTATTCTTATCCTCGTCCTCATCCTCTGCTGCTGGTGGGCTGTCATATGCATGATCCGACGTTCAACTCATATCAAGCAATGCTGAGGCTGCATCTATGTGTTTCGCCTGTTGTACACGCTCGACACGTCTCTGGTACCGACTGCTGTCACGGGCCGATGAAGCTTCGGTAACCTTCTCATGTCCAAGTTTAATTTATATTTCCTTTATTAAATACTGTTCACAAACGAATTTGTAAATAAAATCACTGACCACCACTTATAAAGTGATCCGCACATACTCTAGTGTACGCCAAATTCCATTCCTTTATATCTCGAGAGATGCGTGACAGCCATTTCTCGCGACGTCGCTTGGATAGCTCCTTCGTGTCATTTCCTTGATGTGTAATGACCGCTGGCAAACGAAAGAATGATTTCTTGTCTCTATCAGCTCTGCTGCCACAACCAAAGACAGCACAAAAGTTCACCACCGATAGGTTATGCGACTCAGCCGTGCATGCCAGTGGCTTTGTGTGTACTCCAACATGGCCGACAGCTAAACTGTGACGTCACACGAGACCACTCTATAGACGCTGCCGTATGTGGAGCTGCTACAATGTTAGCATAGCCTAGCATGAACACAAATAGTCCCGGGCGAGACTGGCGTTTGGTGTGAACACAGCATTAGGTCGTACTGATTTGTCTGCCTCCGCCATGTGTTTCACAACAACGTTACGGGTCTTTCCTCTACCTCCGCTCTTTTTTATTTTTATACTCAAACATCTCCGCGACTTATTGAGTGGCGTAATAATCGCGCGACACAACGAATCGATTATGAAATTCGACAATCGACAATGAAAAGTATTTTAATAATTGATTATCGATTCGTTGTTGCAGCCCTACTTGTTTCCCTAAGGCAGCAGTGTATATTTTGTGGGTGTATGTTTCTTTTGCATCCGAGTATGTTGAATTTATTAAATTGGCATGAATTGGCATGAATTGGCATGAATTTATTGAATTGGTTAAAACACTTGGCCTCGCAGAATCAGCGACTACTTTACAGGCTAGCTCGCGTGGAGGATCGTCAGCGCGCCTCACCTGGTTATTACAGGCAGTTAAAAAGTAATACTTAATGTTGCTGACGAGATGGGGTACGTTTGCCAGGTCTGAAAGTAGCACGAGAACATGCACATGATCAGGAGGGTACCACCCTCCTCCAGAGTATGAGTCAGGAAAAAACCCTGACCCAACGTCACCTGAGCAGTGTGTGGTCATGCAGACAGGGCTTCTACTTTGAAGTTCACCTATAATGTCATTATCACAAATTCCATCTTAAAAATGAAAATATACATAGTGTCAAACATTATTTATATTACATGATGTCAAAATTATCAAATTATATTTCTTCATTTCGAGGACAAATTTCAAAAGCGGCTAACTAAATACGTGTCGGCCATAATGGCAGGCAGCGAAAAAAGGGCCATCTGTAACACATTGATGGCCAAACACAATCTGCGACATCCACTTTTAAACTGACCACACATATGGGTTTACACTAGTACATCCTCAAATTGCCGTGAATATGTATATAATAAGACTGTACTTTGAGCCTTCATTCGTGACAGCAGGGTCCTCAGACGGACAGTGTTTGAATGGTAAAGTGAAGTCATTAGCATTGGGGTAGCCAGGGGTGAAATACTAAATCGCCATTGCTAGCCATTTAACGGGGTTACCTACTTACTTTCAATGTTAAAAACATACCACTGCGGGTGACTGGTCCCGTGACATTAGCAGCAAGAGTAAAATACCTTTTACTTTTGAGGATTTCTTCCGGATAGCCGCGATTCTACAGTTGCTGCCTAGCTAACGTTATCTAAGCAAACAAGTTCTCCAGCTATCAAGCTAGTCAGGGGCGTCACCGCCTTGCGAACAGAGAAACCCAGATACCCCCAGACACATGGGCTTTGTGGTGTGCGGTGACTCCATATGAAGCCTCGTCTTTTGACCGGATAGCTTCATATTGGTAAATCAAAAGTTGTTGCCGATTAGATGTGCGGAATGTTCCTCAAAGACTGGGCCAGTTTAGCCAGCCAACGAGCTAGCTAGCTAGCAGCGTATGATAGCATTTTCTCAAGCTAAATTGAATGTTTTAAACCGTCAAAATCCCTTCGCAGCTGGACTCTTGCACTTGCAAAACTATTGCGCACATAATGTGGCATACTGGAGATCATACCTCCTCAGGAAAATCAATGAAAATATACTGTCTGAACTGTCGGCTTACCTAGTGCGGCGGAGGCCGCCATCTTTATCACTGATTTACGGAAGCGCGCACGTATGAAGTTAACTGGCGCGTGACGTGACGAAGAAAATATGTAGCGTTAAGTTCATATTTTGATTTCATTTAAATTGCTTCATGATATTGCTATATTTATGCTTTTTACACGAGTGTTTGTGTGGCCGTTTTAACATTAAATAGCTGGACTGGATATATAGTATATTGTAGTTATCTGTCATTTGATTCTTCCTGGTCTAAAAGAACATTTCAGATATCCACGCTGACGTTTGTCCTATCCACAATTTTATTTTTGATATGTTTGACATCTATAGTGAAATGATTGGAGATCTGCAAAATAATTCTTTCAAGGAAAAACTCCAATTTCAGATATCTATTATATAATTGTTGCTAATCATAACTTAGGTATTATCTTTTTGGATATTCAGGACAGATATCCACAATACATTTGTAGATATATACAATGACATTGTTTCTAGTCATAATTTAAATTTTTTATATCTGAAATTGCATTTTTACAATGGCAATAATGTCAGGTGTTGATATCCATCAGTACATTTACTAGTCACAATGCATGATTGATATAAGAAATTGAAATGATGGCCTATAACAATAGGATAGTAGATATATGAAAACAGTTTTTCCTATTAAGAATTATATTGCAGATGTCCAGAATGTTTATTCTAGATATAAAAAACGGAATTGTGAGTGTCTGTATCTGAAAGCCAATACACATGAATGGCAAAAGTGACGTCACTTTTCTTAGGAAGAATTAAAGTACGGATATCTGCAGTACATATCCAGTCGAGCTATTAAATGTAAAAACAAGCAATAAATGACATTTGATTTGGTGCTACAGTTTCCTACAATATGAGCCCGTGGTGGTTATTGGAAGTGCAGGTTCGCCATCTAATGGGCATTACGGATAGCGTCAGATAAAAGGATATATTCACATTTTACTTTTCGCTCCTGTCTGGAAGTCAACATGTCAAGTGGCCATGTGAACACTGAAACAGGCTTCGCTTGCTGAAAACATTCATATCGGCCAGACAGAAAAATGTGACGCTGCCCTTTTAACTCGTAGCACACATCGGACGGATACATTTTTGAAATTGATACCTTGCTTATATTGTATTTGCGGCCATATTGGCAAATTAATTAATGAGTTTTGCTATATTCACGACTTTTTAATTTCTCCTTTTGAAAAAAACTACTGCTATTTATCAACAAAATAAATGTGATTGTTGGGCTTCCAAAGGTCATTGTTGTACGTGGGAGTTGAAAAAACATTCTCACCTCAGGATCCATATAGTAGCTGTGGTGCGTTCAATCATAATGTACTGAAAGATCTTTGTTGCGATTTGCTCACCAAGTTTGTTTTACTATTTCAATTTCATCTCTCTTGTTATACTGAAATAACAGCCAGGAACAAGGACAACAAAGCTGGACAAATAAAGGTAAGTCATAGGGCAGTTAAGTCCACAAGTAATGAAAGAATATCTTTGTACATAAACATAAAATATATAAAAAGCACCAATTATCAACAATACAATAGGAAATAAATTGTCTATATGCAGGTCAAGTGTTCTGTAAGTTGTAAACTATACAATATGTGCAAAGAAATAAATACTGAATACATCATGGATCTGAACTAGATCATTATTTATATCACTAATATGCACTGCATTTGTTTCTGACCCATTGACTTTGAGACAATGGAACTGGAAGCGTAAAATTGCAAAAGTCATTCCTGCACCACTATTATGTAAACTTGAAAGTGAGTCAGACTTATGACCACTGAGTTAATACCATTTTGCTGTAGGTCACATTGTACATGCATGCAATATGGAACCAGTTTGCAAACAATATGGTATATCAACAGATGTACAAGTATTTGATGAAATTTCACCGATGACGAAACATTAAAGCAGTGGAAAATCTGTAGTATCAATGGATTTGTCTTGAGCAAAGGAATCTTTTCTCTTTTTTCAGTTCTTCATTGGATCATGGCTTTACTTTCCATCAAATTGTATGTACACTTTTGGAGGTATACCCTGTTCAAGACCAAACAAATAAACAAAGAGACAAACAATTAGTTTGCATGATATCTCAAGCGTTGTAAGGAGATTCAAGGGTTAGGATCCACTAGGGCCCTTCATAATAGTGTGCACCAGGGTCGTCATTATAGTGTGCACGAGGGCAGGGGTCCCCAACTGGCGGACCGGATCTGGACCTAGACGCAGTTGCATCCGGACTCAGGACCTAAAACCGATAGATAACTTGGAATTATTCATATTCGACAAAAAGTTGAAACTTTAACCGGTGCATCTTATTCAGCGAAAGAATAGAAATATATAAGCAAGAATGAACAGACTCTTATATGTTAATTCTTACCACAAGCGGTTAAAACCAGCATGTCTCATATGTTCAGAAACCGTAACTATTGATAAAAGAGGCAAATGAAGCGCACTATAAGGCAAAGCACAACTCTTTTGAACAAACGCACCCACTCACATCTGAAATGAAGACACAGAAAATAAACATAAGAGCCCAATATGATCAGAATCCTAACACATTAGTTCACTTCACAACAATGATGTTAACTGAGAGGAATAGAGCTGAAACAAGTGGTTTATAAATCCTCTTGGGCCCTAGCCCTATTTTTAGGCCTCTGCTCGAAAATTGCATACCCATACTCAAGAGAGTCCAGAACTCTAACTACAAGGTCTATTTTAATAATTTTGATGGTGTAATACAGGTAACACATGTGAGATGTGTTCAATTGGGTAAATATTGTGTATATTTTACTGGTTAATAACTGATACACTTATGGCACAGATCAAATTGAAAAAGTTCCAGGTTCGCCTGAAAAAAAAGCACATGTCCCCACAACATATTTTACTTCGATTGAGTGAAGCAGGCCAGCATAAATGGTCTGATTCAAGCTAAATTTAGATTTTCAGAACCAGCAGTTGCATTGCTGTATTATAATTTTATATACTATATAACTAAATATTAACTATATATTCACTTTTCTTATCACTAAGAGTGTTCAATAATCCTAATAAAGCAGTTTGACACCATTTGGAATCATTTTGAGCAGTTATGAGTGTCATATCTGTCAATCATAAAAATATATGAATCATAACGCGTGTGTGACCCTGGTATGGCCTGTGATCAGCCGATTTACTCATGAAACACCTGTTTCGATGTGGGATAGTCCAACGGGAGCCACGCGGGGGTGTTTGATCGTATGCGGGTCTGTTTACTGACAAATGCTGGGCGAACCCCCCTCCCTACATGGATTGGTCCACCTCACAGAATCGCCTGCCATTTTGTCATTCATTTTACCAGAGGATTGATCTCGCTCACAGCCATGCAAGCACAACATGGAGGACACTGTTGCGGCGAAATCCGCTGGATTAAATCCGTTTTTTCATCTCCAAAACGTTTTCTCGTGACCTGTGGCTGATGTTGGCATATATACCCATAACTTTTGAACGGTTTGAAAGAGTGTTATTTCGACGACGCGGCTCGTCTCCGGGTCGAATCACGAGGCTGTTACATGTATTCATCCGCCATGTGCGATCTATGCTTCGTGATGAGAGAGCCATACAGCGAGCATAGTTAGTCGATTTTTGGCCACAATTGTGGCAAATCTTCTAGATATCTTCCAGATATATTAGTTCATGTATAATTGTGTTTGCAGTGTTTACAATGGCTGGTATGATGATGTTGCTCGGACTTTTTCCGTTAATTCGATATTTAATATGTCTGGAGCATTCTTTTTTTTTGTTCATGAAAAATGCTTTCTACGACATGCTGAATGCTACACTTTTATAAACAGGCCCCCGTGGGGGTCTGTCGGGTCCAAAGGTTAATAACCACAGATAAAGTCAATGCGCACTAATTTCTCTTTTTGGATGACAAAAATATAATAGAACATTTTCTCCAGAACTTTTCCTAAATGTTCTCCATGAACCTTCATGGATGGAAGAAAAGTGAGAGAGAAGTTTTTGAAGGATGAGTTTTTATTCCCATCAGTTATGTGTTAAAGAACATGAGCGCTAAAGAGCATTAGACTGGAGAGTCTGTCACTGTTTGGATATGTGATAATGAACATAGTGGGAAAGAGAAGGTTGTCCTTTGCTCCACTTCCTACCCAATCCTCCCCCAGCCCGAAGGGCCAGCCTTCCACCCGCTCACCCCCCATCCCAGCCTGCCCAGCTCCTCTCTCCTCTTTTTAGACCAGTTACTTGTCAGAGTGGCCAGAGACTTCGGGGATGAATGGCTCAGTGTTTTTCACAGGGACAGGCATGCCCATTCACACTCAGCTTTTCCACTTTTCAAACTCACGTCTCTGTCCCCGTGCTGGGAATACAGGCCTGTGCTGAGAAACTTACACACAAACAGCCTGCCACACGGACTGAGGGGCCCCTACAGAATCATGGCTATGATAGTACCATTAACTTCAAAAAAAGTTACATACAGTGTTTTGTATTTAGCTGTCACTATGTTGAGAGCCATATGGAGGCAAGAGAAATGCTGAAAATCTTATAGCATCTTTCAGTGGTGCTTCTGACATGTTCTACACTGTAATGAATTGCTGTAAATTTACCTTGGATTTACAATGGTATCTAACAGTATTTCATAATAACTGTAACATACAGTTAAATACTCATAATTTTCATGTAAATTAACAGTTAATGCCGTCAATTAACCATAATATAGATATAGATAGCCAGAATTGATCAGCTTAATACATATTCTTTTCTGTGAAGTGGTGGAAATACTCTTCTCTAAGTTCAGTAAGTTACTATCCATCAACATCCTACAGTTGATTGTAGGCTAATGTGTCTGCTATGATGATAGCACATTTTTATTAATCAAACTGCTCATAGCCCACTCATCATTTTTGAGGGACAAGATATGATCTGCTGTTCCTGAACATGACTTTGGACAGAACATCTTCAGTAGCTACCCTTCTGAGCACAGCCATGTGGAGATCAACCGAGGAGCCTAAAGTTACGCTTATCATATGTTGTATATAAACTCACATTTGAACTAGTATAACATCTTAGCATAATATTGGAGGAAGATAAAATGAATTGAGTGATGCAACCATAATTATATCCTATAAGTTCTAACCCTACAGTAGCCAATACTGTACCTATTGGATCATGACTATAACTTTAAAGCTAACATGAAAAACACCGTCTGTTGTTAAATAACTTTTGTCTGTTCTTATTTTTTTCATTTGAAACTCAACCAGCAGAACTTCAGCATGAGTTCAATATTCACAGCTTTGACAGCAAATGATAAGTGAGATGAGCATAAATATACAATGTTATATTCATTATAATGCATTGGAATATTGTGGAGATGAAATGAATATAAAAATATCTTGACTAAACCTTGAAATATTCTGGTGTATGATTGCTGTTTGCCAACAGACTGATTAATTCATGGTTTCTCCATAAGGCCAACTTTTGTCAGACAATGATTTATGGATTTTGTTGTAGACAATGAAGGTCTATTTCTTTACTTTTTGTATTGTTTGTAAATCTATAGGCCTACACAGCGCTGTGGTTCTGATTCATATGAATGTATGGTGTATTGTCAGGCCATGCAGGCTGGGCATAGTTACACTACATGCATGACAAAATATTACAAACATTTATCAACGTTACCCATTTCATATCAGGTGACCATAATTAAGATATCTCATACTAATTATTACGTGCCACCGTCTGTGAGATCCCAGCAACTATGTGCATCACCCTGTGACATCAGCTCAGAATAGCCAAATGAACGTGGGCTATAACGTCATCAGAGAACGTTTCATTTATGCAGAGATGGAACGTTCGGTGCGGCTCCATAGAACGTGTTCACTCACTTCTGCTCACTTCACCTGACGACACCGTGTGAACCGCTCACTCTCCTGGAAGAAACCCACTTTACACAAAGCTAGTCAGCGAACTCAGCCGTCGGTGAACAATAAGGTAAGTTCTCTAACAGCTGGTTTATGAGCTCACTGTAAATGTCTGTTTAACACAGTACAAGTTAAACACTGCTCTGTTAATTGTCAAATTGTTCACCACAAAGAATTGTTGAAGAAACAATTATTATTATTATCAGCACAATAACTCAAAATATGAGCTTATGCAGATTGTGCACATTTCAAAGTTTTATGTCATATTTTATATTATTGGATTATTAATACTGATTCATCAACATTTAAGCTGTATTTAGATGTAGCATGCTGAGCAGGTGAACCCAATTTTATACTTTATACATTAAGTGTGCGAAGTGTTTGCTACACATTAAGTGTAGCAAAGTCAAAGGTTCTCTTTGAACTGTAGTACAGTAGAGGTAGAAAGTAGCAGAAAAAAACATCATTGTATTTTACAGGGAACTTTCCCTCCAGACACATCGTGATTTTATTATTCTGTCAATAAACTGTTATTGTGCTGTGTTTACTTTAGCTGATATTTCTAATTCAGCTATTGTTATTATTTTATTATCATTATTATTATTAGTGTTTAGTAATTATCAGTCTTATCAATGTTTGTCACAGGATCTCAGTTTAAGAGTCATTATTCTGAAAGTGAGACCTAACTGTAGGAAGACATGGATCAGAGTGCAGAATTACCATTTGATCTGGATCTGGATTTGGACGACCTGCTGTTCATCCTCCGGGATGATTATGGTGATCTAGCACCACCTCCAGCTCCATCTCATCCTGTCGTCCCCGCTGGGATGGATGGGTGCACCCCCCTGGGAGCACCCCAGCACACATTTGAGCAGCTAAATACACCAATGGCTCCTCAGAGACTTAATGTTGGACCGGCTGCTCCCATCGTCCACCAAGAACTAAACCTCATACAGCCAGGTCCCCTGTACAATCAGGCAAGTTCCTATAGCCAGGGACATGGGTACTAAGAAGAGGTTAGGGAGAGATATCAGAACAGTTTCATCAATACCTGCATCAGAAAAGATCAGCATCAGTCAGAGCTTAAAGGATTAGTCCATTAACTATAAGTCAATCTGCAAATATTTTGAGAATCAATTAATTTCAACAATAACCATATATAAATGCTTGCAGCTTTTCAAATGTGAATATTAGCTTTGTGAATATCTTGGGGACTTAGACTATTGGTCAGACGGATGCATTAGGACAACAGACGGATAGAAAATGATTTTAACATAAGTACACTTTGTTATCTCACGTGCTGTTGAATGTAATGAGTTGTACAACAGCTCATCAATAAGCTTAATAACTGCCTATTTGTCATAATTCAGAAGTATTAACCCTTGTTAGCTTAATTCGATCAGTAAACCAGTGAGATTGTCCAGATGTTTTTGTAGTGATGTCGCCTGATAGACAGGTGACACCATTGCAGCTTCTCTAACCAGCTGCTCTGTGCGTGTTTGTGTCTCCAGTATAACAATGTTCTTGTGGTGCAAGAGCTGATCCAGAACCTGCCTATTGCTGGAGTCCTGTAAGTAACACACACATGAATGCAAACAAACACACACAAGTGTACACAGACATTAAGTTTCTGTTTCTATCTTCAAACACAATCTTTCTATGAACTAAAGTATCTCTGTCTCTCTTTATCTGTGTAGGAACGGACAGAACTTGTCCGTTCCTTCCTGAAAATGGTTTCTCTCTTGTCTACCCGGCTGCTCCTCCTCCGGATGCCGTGAACACAAAGTAAGCGCTGCCGCTTTGGTCTTGATGGCTCATGATCTTTGACAGTGAACACCAACTCATAAACAAACCACATTCACCGTTTTTCATTTTTCTGCAGCTGTTGTTTGATTGAAGTGTCTGTTATTTGTCTACCAAAATTCCTGCATGAATATTATAATAATCAGTTTTTTTTAATGAATAACACAGCACAGACGAGGATGCATTTCACGCATGTCTTGTATTATTCTGCTCACTTTAGAGTTTCTTCCTGAAATGCTTCCGTTTTTGTTTTGTACTCCCACAGAAAGAGAAAGCGTGATGGGCCTTACATCAAGAAGCCGCCAAACGCCTTCATGCTGTTCATGAAGGAGCAGAGGCCAAAGTTTGTGTCTGAAAAGAACACCGGTGGGATGGCAGTTGTCCACACCATCCTGGGACAGAAGGTAAGTGTGTTTGCTCTGTGAGACACACTCCATGTTACACAACCTTCATGACAGTTTGGTAAAATGTTCTGCAGATGTGCTTATTCTTTATTGATCAGTGTCCAAGAAAAGTCTTTCCTCTAACTCTAAATCTTCACATCTGGACAGCAACTTTTGATGATTTTCAGTTATTCTCATAACTAGAGAACCCGTCTTAATGCAAACTGTTCTAACGCAAATGCACTGTGGGAGTTTGTGGGAGCCCGCTCTCATTAATGTTGTCCTCTTTCCACAGTGGAAGTCTCTGTCCAACGAGGAGCAGGATAAATACTACCAACAGGCACACATAGAGAGACGTGTGCATGCTCAGCGCCACCCTGACTGGGCACCCAGCAACAATTACGCATGTACAACTCATGTTAACACCAGAATGCTAGAGCTTATGAAACAAAGTCACTGAAAGAGTCTTGTTTTTATCAGCTCATGTCAGATGGAAAGTCCAAATCCAGTGTTTGTTTTTGTGTAGAGAGTAAAGAGAAAGAGGGACCAAGATGACGCCAAGATGGCTTCAGGTAAGACAATATTTCTGAGGATCACAGCTTGTTTTCATATGAAATGGGATGACAACTTCATGACAGGATCATATTGGACTATGATAGATCATAGATAGTCAAAATACATAGAAGAAGAAGCTCTTACCATGTACCAAGTCTGAGAGGATTGATCAGAGCTTTGTTTGTTTGTACTGCAGCATCTACATCTGGAGAGATCACCCAGCAGGCAAAGAAGCTGTGGGTGACTTCTGTGTACACAGGCGTGGTGGAGGCTCCTCCCACCAGTGGTGTATAAAGTATTCAAAAGCCATACTTGAGTAAAAGTAAAGATACCTTACTGGAAAACTACTCCAGTAAAAGTAAAATGTCACCTATTAGAATACTACTTGAGTAAAAGTCTTAAAGTATCTGATATTTATTGTACTTAAGTATCAAAAGTAATTTTCTGATATTAAATGTACTTAAGTCTAGAAAGTAAAAGTACAAGTAAATGCTGTTAATAAAAAAGCAAAGGGTCAGAATTATGAGAATTATGAAGTTTATTCTTTTAAGTGCTGTGGCACCATGACCAAGGACATGGAGCTGTGTTGAACATAATTGGGTTGGCTGTGATCCATCCAGGAGCAACAATGTTCAACATAATATATTGTACATAAGTATACTTTTGCATCTACTATGAACTTATCACCATAATTCTCCGAAAAGCAATATGACACTATGAAGGAGTTGTAACAGTGCGTTTATAAGTCTGCTCATTAGACTAGAGGATGTAGAGGGCAAATGCATAATATTATGTTCAGCAAAACATATCCACTTGATGCATCAGGTCAGTGTTATGAGAAAGGACGCCTGCCTTGTAACTATGGGTCTGATTTGAACACAATAGGCAAAGATTTTGCTCAAGCTGAATCTGCAATTGGGCGACTGCTACCATCATAACTCCATCTGATCATCCACAACATGACTCAAATATCAAAATTTATCTTAAATATGAGGTTTAAAATGTAGCATTCTGGTGTATTCTGAGAAGAAAATTAAGTGATAAGACGTTTACTTTAAGCAAAAAACTAATATTATTCAGTCAATCAGTATTTCAGCTCCATTATTAATATTAACCTTTATTTAGACAAAATGAATAGAGACAGAGGTCTCATTTTCAAAAGTTTTGGTCAAATAAAAACAAAGACAGCAAGAGTAGCGAGAACCATCGCCTGTACAAAGAAAGTGATTCGTTTTCATTGAACCCTGTTACTGTACGGTTTAATATTAACTTCTACTGTTACTGTACATTTGTTAGAATTGTGGCCTATCTTATATTTGCAATTAATATGCATTCAATCCAGTTCAATTATTTAAATGAACCCGCTGAAATGAAGGTACAGGCACCTTAACCCTCTCATTACTTCAGGGTTATTGGGAGCAACGTGGGACTGTTGGGACTGTTATGATGTGGTGTGTTCATGGACCCGAATGCAGACTCAGACAGCAGAGTTCTATTTCAAAACCAAGATAATTTATTTCTCTCAGTCAAGGGAAAAGACAGGAAATGGACAAAGTCAATAGGAGGTGTCTCCACGCCTCCGCACGGTTCCAAGCAGAACGTACGTGCTTTAAATTCAAAACACCAGAAAATTCTCCAATAACACCAGAACAAGTCGCCAGATTTGTCACTAGTAGCTTTTGACGAAAAAAAAGTCTCCATGAGGGTTTGGAAAGTCGCCAGAATTAGTGAGAAAGTCGCCAAGTTGCCAGCACTGCCACCTGTTAAATATGTCCCCAGTGCAACACTGGACATAACTATGGTTCCTATCACATATAAAACCAAACACAAATCTTCATAAAAACAAGTTGTACAAATAATAATATATAAACAAGCATATTAAAGCTACTGCAGATGTAAAAACAAACGCATTTAACTTACCAGAGCTGCTGTTCACTATTTAAAGACAAAGTGCATCCTCCTTTCTTTGTTAATAAAGAGTTTAATCTCACGGTTGTTCAGTAAATCCGTGCGTTTTAGTTCCAGGAAGAAGTCCTTCTCGATTCATGGACGCCAGTGAAGACAGTCGAGCCTCCCCAGTTGTATTTCTTGAATAGGTTTTAATGTGTTTGAGGGCTAAAAATGTCAGCTCCAGGCAGCAGATTTTGGGAATTGTCACCGCCCAACACGTCAGCCTAGCCCACTGACCAATCACGTACTTGTAGGCCAGCTAGCAGGCTCTGGCACGTCAAAGAATACACCCAACATGTCAAACTAAAGATCTGATTGGTTGAAGAATATGACGATCAACAATATCGTCCCCATTCACTTCAACTGCAAAGGGATTCACTTGTGAGTCTGCAGGCCTCGGGCCTCTGTTCTTACCTAGAGACACAGAGGTGAGATCTGACTGGATAAAAGCTCTACTTAAAACAAGCTGCACTGGAAGCAGAGCAACTGAGGAAGACAGTAGCTGTGCAATGAGAAAATAAGATAATGGGAAAAATATTTTTAGAAATTATAATACATGTAGTGTATTTAAGAAAAATTATTAAATTATAAAATAGATATAGCTTTGTCATTCTGTTTAGGCCAGCAGAGAAGGCCTTGCAGGCCCTGACGGCCCGCCATTACATTTCTATCATGGACATCTTATAAGGAGGATCATGCAGATGTGTTCACATGCTGAGAGTCTGCTTAGCACAACACTTTATTATTATGAACACTTAATAATAATTACAAATTTGTCTACATTTGTGAAAAAAATTCGACCCTTTTACAAGTTATCTACATTGTTTTTAAAATGTTAACATGTTAGCCAATATTACAAGCACATGTAAGAGTCCACCTGAGACTTTCCTTTTTGATAACTCTTATATTTAGGGCTGGTTCAGGTTTATAGTTAGGGCTGGTTCAAGTTTATAGTTAGGGCTGGTTCAGGTTTATAGTTAGGGCTGGATCATGTTTATAGTTAGGGCTGGATCAGGTTTATAGTTAGGGCTGTATCAGGTTTATAGTTAGGGCTGGATCAGGTTTATAGTTAGGTCTGGCTCAGGTTTATAGGGCTGGCTCAGGTTTGCCTTGGACCAGCCCCTAGATAAACTGCTATAGGCCTAGACTGCTGGAGAACCTCCTGTGATACACGGAGCTCCTCTCTCCTCCTCTCCCCCACCTTCTGTATACATTCATGTCCCATTAATGGACATTACTAACTTGGCTTCTCCCCTGGAGTGTCTGTGCTTTCAGGTCTTGCAGGTTTCCATGGATCGGGGTTACACCTAGATCGTGATTGCGCCTGCTGTCGTGGCCCTGCTTGACAGCCACTGCTACTATCATTATTATCATTACTGCTACTATTACTGTTATTATCATTCTATTGTATCTAGTGCTAGTAGTAGTAGCAGATATATCTCTGTTATTATCTCTGCTATTACTGTTATTCTTTGTATTATCATTATATTATATTCACCGCCACTACTATTATTGTTTGTTATTAGTCCAATATATATTTTATTAAACCTGTTGTGCTATTACTGTTGTTGCTGAGCCTCTGTGTGTCTCCCTCCCCCCCTCTCTCGCTGTAATCCAAAAGAATCCCGAGATATCTTCAATCTAGAATCTATTGTAGCAAAAAAGAGTGTTATGACATGAAGCTTTACGGATACAGTGCTCAATAAGTTCCGATACATTGTTTAAAACATTAAACAACAAATAATTATAACAAATATTACTTCATATTGTGTATATAAAGATATATTATGGTTTATTTTTGCTGACATAATTATGCTGAAATATTAGGGACCAAATGTATATCATGTTTTGATTACGTTATTTACTGACATGAATTTATAAATGAGTATCATAACATTGATATTATACTGTATTATAAGAGCAGATAAGACCCCACTATTGTTGTCTTGCCTTTGAACTTAGTTCACTGAGTGATCTTTGAAATGTGTGTTGCTTATCAAGTTCCAGTCCTCATTACAGGAGAATCAAGAGAGTGCAAATGAAAGGCTTCTTTTCACAAGAGGGGACAAAGATACAGAGACCCAGAGATGACAAATGTGTGTGGGAGGTTTTATGATCTCTGTGTGGTCACCATTGATATGCATCGGAAGTCTCAGAGCGAGACACGTCCTCTGTATGTGGAGGAGTGGATGAGAACTGGACCCCGGACAACATCATGGAGCACAGAGCACAGCTTCAGTTCTAATCATACCAGTTTAATGCTCAATTCCCTCTTGTTTCATGCTGCATTATAGCTGAAGACTGGTGATTGTTTGATAGCTCTGAAAATATGTATTCATTCATCTCTTTTATTACCTTGTAATAGCTGACCTAAAAAAACAGTGGTATTTAAAGTGGGGTCATGCATCCCCAGGGGTGCTGGAGAGAATCAGAATCAGAACCGTTTATTGCCAAGTACCTTACACATACAAGGAATTTGACTTGGTGTCTGGTGCATAACAATAAACAATGAACACAGTGCAATAATCAAGACATAATTTAATAACATAAAAATATTACAATTTACAATAAAATGTGGTAACAAGCAAACAGACAACAGTACTTTAAAACAAGTATATTATAAAAGTGGCAAGTGTATTTAAATATAGAAACATAGAAAGGATGTGCAAGGGAGTGTAGCAGTAGGGAATTGTTCTGGGGATGTCAGAGTTGTTTGTGAACCCAAGAGAGATAAATTAATGTTAATACATCAATTCATTTACATCATAGCTTTCACCCTTTAAAGCCAGTCATCAACTTGATCTCTGAAAAAGATGAATTCGAAGAAAACTGTAGGTCTGTGTGTTTGAATGGAGGTCTGTGAAGAGACAGACTATTGGGATCAAACCGTGTCTCCGGTTGGCCAGCAGGGGTCTATCACGTACCAGTCATTTACCATAGTAGCGCACGCTGCATTCACATGCTGGGGGAATATTGGAAGCACACACGGTGGAAGCCTAAATATGACATGACGAGATTTCAGTAAAAGCTCCAGTTTACTGGACCGGTACAGAATAGATAGAGTCTATCTTAGTGATGTGAGAGTGAAGACACTGATGAGCCCGGTTCCCTCTGCACTGTGTTCACTCGCTGCTGTTTAAAACACACTTGAGATCGCTCTACAACTAATGTCTCCTTTCTGTTTGTAAGCAGAGGGGAGTCATTATTGTCGGTTTAATGTAAGAAAAAGATTTTGTTTGGTACAAAAATATGTTTTCCTCCAAACGTGTGCAAAGTTTTGCTAGAGATGTGTTTTTGATTACGGTTTTAACACGCCCGTGTTTTTAATTGTTTCCTTTCCCCCTTTCTGTACATTATCATGTATATGTCGTTATATTCAAGAAAATAGCGATGTTCATTCCAGACTGGCCACCACAAATTAGACTTGTTTTTCTCAGTGAATGAAGTGCCAATTTACTTTATAGCTTGTATTTAGGAAATACGAGGAGCACTTGAAGGCAGCAGGATATACCTCTCTTTGCCAAACCTCCCGGAGAGCTGGGCGCTGAGCGCAGCACCAAACCATTCCCACAACCACCACTCACAGGCTACATGTGGGGGAAGAAACCTGCCGAGGAAAGAAACAAAACTGAGCATTACCTTTCACTGCATGGACTAAGTGCGCACTTTTTCTCTCTCTCACTGAGACGTTAGGTGTGTGAACTAGTGAAAGTTGGATGCCCGAGAGGGCATTTGCAAGTCTGGACTGAGCGACAATGGAATTTGTGATCTCGTAACCACGAGCATTAACGTTATCTGTCTCGGTGGGTTAGTCTACGTAACGTGTTCTAGCACCGGTTGCAAACAAATGGGATACTCTCAATGAAACCAGCGAAAACGAGTTTGCTTCGCTGGAACGAGGAGTGAACGAGCGTCTGGAGCAAGTGGCTGAAGAGTTGTCCACGGGGCAAGGTGAGTGGAGTCTGGTGTAGCGTTAGTCCGCCTCCATCAAACACAACATATTGATATTTTGCTCACTGAAAATCACAAGTGCGTATGTTTTTTTCACTCGTTTCCCTCGAAATGACGAAGGCTCATTCGTGTGAACAGCGATATCAATGGAGTCGTAACGTTACTTGGAACAACTTTTCACGACAAACGTGTGCATGTTTTAACCCATTCCGACTTTACTTTCTATCATGTTAAGGCTCGTTAACCCACGCGCGTTAGCTAAAGTTAGCCTTCCAAAGAGTTCGCGAACTTATCCAGTACACATCCTCGAGGCGTCGTCGCCTTGATATTCTAAACGCTAAGTAGTTTTGACGTTACTTCACATTGACGTTACATCCCGGCCAAAACATTAGAATTTTACAAAAGAGTAGTCTCTACATCACCCACCGTGATTCACCATGAAGGTGAATGAGGATTGTGTGATAAACTGGTCAGCCAAACTTTAAAAAATATTATTTTTAAAAATCAAAGTGTTATTATTTCTGTGCCATGTGTTTGCCGAATTGACCAGAGATGCCTGCTGAATCTTAGAACATATCTTGCATTATTTATTTAGTTGAGTAATTCTGTTTATCTAACGTTATACATTAAAAACTAAATTTTGTCATCTTTTTCATAGATGTTTTTTTGTTCATGGAATATGTGCATGTTTCAACACACTGTGCCTTTTTAGAAAATCAGTTTGATGATCAAAGTTGTGCGTGAAATAACTTCCATAGAGCAGGACTCGTATGAGCTGCAATATTGCAATAAAGGAGGATTGTTCTTTCAGGAAATCGTAAACTACTTAATAATCTTCCCATCACAAATGCCCTCTTCTTATGAATTGAGCGGCATAAACCTTAACTGAAGGCTGTGGTGATGATGGAACTCTTTGAGATCAGAGGGTCGGATGCTATTTTGAAGTATTTGACTGTGTTCACGCTTGGTTACAAGTGTCATAGTTGGCGCTCCATCACAGGGGCTGCAGTGAGAGTGTGTGACCTTTTGTGTTTTTCTGTCCCATGGGTGATGGTCTCCTCTCACAGTTTGGTGCTTTTTTAAACCGGCTATCTGCTCCTATTGCCTCATAACAGAATCTGTGGCTTAGTATACGCCGGGACATGAGATGGAATATCCCCTCCTGATGATGATTGCGCATCTATTTTAGAGTGTTTGTAGCATTAGGAATACTAGGGTGTGCCCAGACATTGTGCCTGCTAGGTCTTCATTGTCTTCACTTCTAAATGGATGCTCACATTGAGGTTTCTCACATTTTCTTTTTGTTTCTTTTACGTTAATACCTACAAATAATAGTATAAACAAGATCAACAGTTTTCTGGTTTTACGTTATTTTAAAAGCGGTAGAGAGCAAGTTTAGCTGCTTTAACACATTTTAAGCATTGTAACATAGTTTATTTTGTGTTGGACCCAAACCAAACTATCCTCAGTTTTTGAGCTTTAAAATAACAATAGGCTGCATCGAGTGTAAAAATAGTCCGGTGTGACAAGTATAAGGAAAGCGCTCCATGGCTTCCTCAGTTTAAGTTGTGCTTCATGTCAGATTATAAGTGTATGCAATTAGAGGGCATGTTTAAGTGGAGTCTCTCAGATAAGTGGGGCACATGTTTTCATAGCCCCCCCCCCCCCCCCCCCCTCTGTCTGGTAAAATGACCTTTGGCCCGGTGTGTAAATGCCGTCATGGCGAGCACATTTCACCTTTTATAAAGGCTTGACCTGCGCTCAACTGAGATGGAAATGAATTGAATTGTAAAGGGTGCCAGATCAATGAAGGGGATTATTTGATGTTTCAATCATTTCAGTTTAAAAAACAAAAAAAACAAAAACCAAAGACTTTCAGGGCCTGTCGATGAAAAAAGGTAAGCCGAACTCAAAGGGAAAATTGACCACCTTTTCCATGGATGTCCAGCTGCAAAATCTGCGCCCCAGCTGCCCCAGCGCTCATTTAACATGACAGTGACTTGGTAGGCGAAGAAGAACTACAGGCTGGTTCAGCTTGGATGTCTCTTGGTAGCAAGACGCTAGGAGGAGATGCACTCTACAGTGTTTTGGCAGAATAAAATACTCAGACGTATTTATTGGAGCCACAAGTTACGGCCGAAGAAAAGAGGCAGAGGCCAAGAGGATATGGCGGGGTACCTGCTGGTGTCGCAAGCTCCACGCAATGCATCCTGGTACATGTATGCACTGTGTGCACGGGTCAGCTAGCAGGAGAACTCAGCTTTCAGGGTCAATATAGCACACAGGAATTTATTGCTTCAATTACCATCAACACTGATTGGACAGCCACATAAAATGTGGTAGTAACGGCCTCTCCAATAGACAACACCCCCTCACAAATATTCTGCCACAGTCAAGGTGCCAAAGGTCAAAAGGTGAAAGGGGGTTGGGTGTCAACTGCTCTTGTTTTCTGTGGCGTGCAGCTGGAGGGGCTGCAGGAAGTACACGGTGTCAACCCCCCCCCCCCCCCCCTTCAAACCAAACAAACATCCTCCATACAAACTGGAGTCAACCGTTGTCACCAGCTGAATTGAGGGCGAGCGTCTGGAGGACACTCCCGAGGTTTGTCTCGCTCAGCAGCCGCTGTGTCATTGGTGCCGTTGTTCTGGTAATGAAGAGGCGGCGAGACACCAAGGACAGACCTCGGGCTTGATGAAATGTGACTGGCTGGGGACAGAGTCGATTAAGTATGTGTGAACATCGCAGCCCGGACATACAGTGGGTACGGAAAGTATTCAGACCCCTTTAAATTTTTCACTCTTTGTTTCATAGCAGCCATTTGCTAAAATCAAAAAAGTTCATTTTATTTCCCATTAATGTACACTCAGCACCCCATCTTGACAGAAAAAAACTGAAATGTAGAAAGATTTGCAGATTTATTAAAACAGAATAACTGAAATATCACATGGTCATAAGTATTCAGACCCTTTACTGTGACACTCATATTTAACTCACATGCTGTCCTTTTCTTCTGATCCTCCTTGAGATGGTTCTACTCCTTCATTGGAGTCCAGCTGTGTTTCATGAAACTGTTTGGACTTGATTTGGAAAGGCACACACCTGTCTATATAAGACCTTACAGCTCACAGTGCATGTCAGAGCAAATGAGAATCATGAGGTCGAAGGAACTGCCCAAGGAACTCAGAGACAGAATTGTGGCAAGGCACAGATCTGGCCACGGTTACAAAAGAATTTCTGCAGCACTCAAGGTTCCTAAGAGCACAGTGGCCTCCATAATCCTTAAATGGAAGAAGTTTGGGACAACCAGAACTCTTCCTAGACCTGGCCGTCCAGCCAAACTGAGCAATCGTGGGAGAAGAGCCTTGGTGAGAGAGGTAAAGAAGAACCCAAAGATCACTGTGGCTGAGCTCCAGAGATGCAGTAGGGAGATGGGAGAAAGTTCCACAAAGTCAACTATCACTGCAGCCCTCCACCAGTCGGGGCTTTATGGCAGAGTGGCCCGACGGAAGCCTCTCCTCAGTGCAAGACATATGAAAGCCCGCATAGAGTTTGCCAAAAAACACATGGACTCCCAGATTATGAGAAATAAGATTCTCTGGTCTGACGAGACCAAGATTGAACTTTTTGGCGTTAATTCTAAGCGGTATGTGTGGAAAAAACCAGGCTGCTCTGGACCTCAGACTGGGCCGAAGGTTCACCTTCCAACAAGACAATGACCCTAAGCACACAGCTAAAATAACAAAGGAGTGGCTTCGGAACAACTCTGTGACCATTCTTGACTGGCCCAGCCAGAGCCCTGACCTAAACCCAATTGAGCATCTCTGGAGAGACCTGAAAATGGCTGTCCACCAACGTTCACCATCCAACCTGACGGAACTGGAGAGGATCTGCAAGGAAGAATGACAGAGGATCCCCAAATCCAGGTGTGAAAGGCTTGTTGCATCATTCCCAAGAAGACTCATGGCTGTACTAGCTCAAAAGGGTGCTTCTACTCAATACTGAGCAAAGGGTCTGAATACTTATGACCATGTGATATTTCAGTTATTCTTTTTTTAATAAATCTGCAAATATTTCTACATTTCAGTTTTTTTCTGTCAAGATGGGGTGCTGAGTGTACATTAATGAGAAATAAAATGAACTTTTTTGATTTTATCAAATGGCTGCTATGAAACAAAGAGTGAACAATTTAAAGGGGTCTGAATACTTTCCATACCCACTGTAGCTGTCATTGCAAGGTGCCAAGTCGGCTGTTCCGAGCTCTGGAAGGCAGGGGGGAACGCCGGCAATCGTGTAGCGCGAGATGTGATGGTGTTTAAATCAGTCAAGTTTTTCAACTTTGCAAAATCTGAGAAGAAAGTCTACTGTACACAGCAATGTGTGTGGAGGTGTGAAAGTAGGGAGCATCTCTCAAACCGTTTTTTCATCCTTCACTCAACTATTGAGGTTCATAGACGTGGTGCAGCACCGTGATGCTTTGGAGGAGACTTCTTATCCCAGCATGTGTAAAGGCCTTTACACACCACGTTGTTGTTTTTTTCGTGCGATTAATCCACATGTCAATATATTTTTTTCTAGCTGTTGTTTTTGTCGTGAATACTTTCATATTGCGCAGTGAAAAACAGAATTTTTTTTCCGGTTCAGGGTAGATTTGTTTTTTTGGAGCTTTCGCACGACTAATAAAAACATCGACGAATCACGTTGTGCAGAACGAGTGGAGTTGGACCTTCTGTTTATGAATCACCTACACAGAGGCTCCTGTAGTCCTAACCAAGACGGCAAACTTTCTTCCTCCTGTCAACTTTGACAAAGCCAACGACACCAGATCCACTCCCTCCATTCTAACCTTTCACAATAAAAGCCCTAGACATAATATTCATAGGCGATTATTTCTCATTTATGCATTGTACATACAATAAAACCACATTTCTGAAGACACTGTAAAAACTAGCTCCACCTACTTATCCGGCATATCACAGCCTCTGCACCCTCGTATCTTAGAATCTCAATTCATTCCATTTCCTGAAAGGATAATTTTGGACCAGAAACAAGCAGGTGAAGTCAGGTGACAGGAAATCTATACAGTGAACATTCTCTGCCATCCAATTGTGATCTCGCCCTTTGGAGAGCGCGATCACCTCAAAGGGGGTCAAAGTACGAGTTATTTGGACTGGACATGCGAGCGCTGTGCTGGCCTGGTGGGGGGTCGGGGCTCCTCCTCTCCCATGGCCAGATTAAATACTCAATTTAATTATGTCACTGAGCATTAAGTCAGTAACCTTATCAGAGTGGTCTGGCTGTTTAATGGGACTTTGTGAGCCAACAGATGCACCAAGATTAGAGACAATCTGCTGGGGGTGCAAAGGGATATAAAACGAGCACATAATCTGATACGAGGTGCTCCCCCCCTCAAGATGGCAACCTTTTAAATATAGCCTCTTCTGAGGACAGTACAGTATGCATCTCAAAGTGTCGCTTATTGTCAATGATTTGAAGATGTTTTAACGCATCCTTTAATTAATTTCCTGCTCAGCGGTATTCTGTACATGTGTTCTGTGTTGTAGTAGAGTTCCATGACACAATGATTATGCACAAACATCCAGATAAAAATTAAAATACAGCCCAGAGGGGGTGATTTGTGTTTTTGAATATTGATGTAGAGTTTCAGGCTGATTTTAAAAGAAATCCCCCAGAAGTCCCAGCAGCACCATGAATATATGATGTTTCCCGTCTGTACGTGCTACTGGGTAGGCTGGTATGAGGAGGTGCCTGGTACCTCATATTGTTTTGAGGCTCTAAGCCCCAAGCCGGACAGGTTGAAGCTCCGGTCCTTCTGTGTCTGTTATCTGAATCAGCAAAGCCTTCATATTTTGTGCTGAGGATTTTCTTTGACAACGAGAAGAGTGATACTGCTCCTCAGGATTCTCTGAGGGTTTAATTAGACCTGTGTGTGTGTGTGACTATTGTTCCGTCATGAATGAAGCCGGTGTGTTTGTCTAAGGTCAGTGTTGAAGCAGGAGTACAAGTGATGTGATGGTTTACTTCCTGAGAAGAACTCATTTACTCGCTAATATTGACATACATTACACTTGAAGGTTTTTATGTCGAACATTTAACGGAAAAACTCAAGTGTGTAAGAGTATAGAAGACGTCCAAAAATGGATATGGAAGTGGTTCTGTTTGACTACAGCTTAGGTTAAGGGTAGAGGACACGAGCTCCTCTACCCTTAACCTAAGCTGTAGTCCCCTGTATTGCCTTTAGGCAGAGCCTAATCTCACGTATGAGAATAATACTGTGGTTCCACTTCGCTTTTCAAGTCAACCGTTATCATCTGATCATGCCAGGACGCATTAACTGTCAAGTCTGTATGCTGAGAGTTCACATCTCGCTCGCATTGGGATCTGATCAGCCAGACCACATACCGAGGTGGCTCACACACAGTTCAGATCTCAGCGAGGTGTGGACAGCATGTGGACACAATCCAGACTATATATATATATATGTGTGTGTATATGTATATATGTGTGTATGTGTAGGGCGGGTGTCCGTACTCAATAGCGATGCGGTCCCACCACCCTGGGTCGGGTAAGCGCTGTATGAGCGCTGTGCAGTGCGCCGTCAATTAGCTAGCCAGTAGGACACACACACACTGCTTCCATTCACACAGTGGCTAAAGGATGAAGTACTCTATTGGTATTATCTCTTTTAGGTATCTGTATTGCTACTGGCATCGTCATTTTTTGAAACAATACCCTCCTAAATTGGACGAAGAGAAATGGAAATGAAAGCAGAAGACTAAAAAATGGCTACATGTTACGTGTTGTAAAGTTCCTACCGTGGAAAGGACTGTGTGACCTCATCGTACTGCGCAACACTGGAAAATGTGTTTATGGGAAAAGCTGGCAATATAGCCCCACCCCACGAAAACATCCTCACTTCCAAGGTCTAAAACTCCAACCAGTTCTCACCGCTTTAGAAGTGCATGAACACAGCACACACATGAATTCGCACACACATTTTTTCATTCACTTTGGACTAAGGAGCTAAAGCTCCTTAAAATGTCTGCACATGAACGTTCCTGCACATGCTCCACAGAGATGTAGCAAAATGCTGTGCATGCTCTTTGCTATGCTGGGTCTCTGCAGCCATGGAAGGGGTGGTCTGCAGGTCTTGGACCCCCTTCCTCTTCTCTCTGCAGGGGGGGAGACGAGAGAAAGTGGCCCAACCACCTTTTGTCTCTTTTGTTGAAGAGGAGGCTGAATAGACCAGCCAACCAGAGAGGGTTTGTGAGGAAAAAGTGGGAGTTAGAGAGGTGAAGTATGCATGTACTGACAATTCAGTACATTTTATCAACAATTTCTACCTTTTCTGGGAGCGCAGACATCTTTTTGCATCGCATGGAGTTTGCCTAAACAAGTCGGGGGTAAAACTGTTTACCTCTAACCTATTTTTCTCCCTGCGTCACTCGTCTGTCCCTACTGCCAAGGACAAGATACAAGAGGAGTCTAAACAATAGATAACCACACAGCATCGCCATGGAGACCTTACGGGAAGGATGCCCCCGCCTAACGACAGCCAAAAGGAGGAGTCTCCAACCTCATCAGGGACCGCCTCCGATCTCTCACTTTCCCCACCCTTCCTAGACGTGGAGTCTTTACCTCCCTCCCCAGCACCTACTTCAGGTCCATACTTTGGACTGGACCTCCCACTTTCCCCACCCTTCCTAGACGAGGACAACCATCCTCTGTCTCCCCTAAATAATTGATATCTTCTGGGTCCAGGCTACAAGGCTAATGATACCAATGACTCTCTCCAGGAAAAGTCAGGGCCCTGTATGCAGCCATTCTTCTCTGACATCATAACCAAAAACAAGAACAATATACGCGCCTTATTTGCTACTGTCGACAGGCTAACAAACCCTCCAGTGTCGGTAGCTGCTGAACTCCAATCCACCTGGGCATGCAATCAATTTGCCTCCTTTTTTACTGACAAAATTCAGAAAATTAGACAAGCAGTCAGTGCCTCCACATCAACCACAGGATATGTGTTGTCCCGATCTCTGAATAACATCCATTCAAATATCATGACACAATTTCATTCAATCGACCGTAGAAGCCTAGAAGACATTATACAACATCTGAAGTCATCCTCTTGCTGCTTGGATATTCTACCAACACACTTTTTCAAAAATATTTCAAACTGCATGACCACTGATCTTTTACAAATTGTAAACGCATCCCTTCTCTCAGGTGTCTTCCCACAAGCCCTAAAAACTACAGTTATTAAACCACTCCTAAAGAAGGTTAGTTTAGACTCCGCAACGATGAAAAATTATAGGCTAATATCAAACCTCCCATTTTTAAGTAAAATGATTGAAAAAGCGGTTTTCCAACAGCTGACCAACTTCTTGACCGAAATAACTGCTTTGATGTTTTCCAGTCAGGCTTTCGACAGCACCACAGCACTGAAACTGCTCTTGTTAAGGTTTTGAACGACATCCACTTAAACATAGACAATGGCAGAAGTTCAGTCTTAGTGTTACTAGATCTCAGTGCTGCATTTGACACGGTTGACCATGCCATACTCCTAGAAAGACTAAAAATCTGGGTGGGACTCTCTGGCACAGCACTTAACTGGTTTGAATCCTACTTGAAGGGCCGAGAATACTTTGTGTCTGTAGCTGATTACACATCAGAGCTGACTTGGGCGTGGACTGGCTCCACGCCTATGGAACAGTCTCCCTGACCATCTAAGGGCAACACAGACACTGGTCTCTTTTAAGACTGGCCTAAAAACATTTTTATTCAGGAAAGCCTTTCTGACCTAAGTCACTGTCAGTTATTTCTTTTGTGTTTCTGTTCATTCACTGGTTTTTATTTTATTATAGTTTTTTTGCATGTTTTAACTATGCTTTTTTACTATGTTTTTACTATGTACTGGCTCTGTGGCACTCTGAGATTTAAAAAAAAAAAATGAAAAGTGCGTTACAAATAAAATACATTATTATTATTATTATTATTAAAATGACGTGGTGTTCCCCAAGGTTCAATACTGGGGCCTCTTCTGTTCAACATCTACATGCTTCCACTAGCTCAGATTATGGAAAACAAGAAAGTGTGTTATCATAATTATGCAGACGACACTCAAATCTACATCACCAGGGGACTATAATCCCATACAAGGGCTGGGTAACTGCATTGAACAAATCAACAACTGGATGTGCCAGAATTTTCTTCAATTAAACAAAGATAAAACGTAAAAAGTAATTGTTTTTGGTACTGTAACGAAGTGGAACTGACGGTGTAACTAGTGGGTCCGTCGGACCAGTAATGAGGTGCACGGTCCTGATTAGGTGAAAAGAGGCACCTGCTGGCAACTCGCGTCCTGTGTCTTTCTCTCCGCCGTCATGAGCGGCTGTGCTGAATCTGCTCTCGGTCTCCGCCGCCACAAGCGGGGGGGGGGGCGAGTCCACCTGCTTTCTCTCCCACAACAAGCGGAGCCGTATTGTGAGGCCGCATACGTTGCGTCAGTAGCGCAGTGTCTGAGAGGCGTCAGTTACGGAGGGGACAGCATGTGTTTGGGGGATGGCTGTTTCAGGTATATATCATTTTATGTATTTCATGTGCTGGGGAAATTCAGTATAATTAAGGGATATGTAATGGTGTATTTGTGTTATTTTAGAGTTTCCTGAGCAGTGCACCCAATGGTAGCTGGGGGGGAATCCAAGTGGGGGTGGCTGGGTTGCTGAACAGGTGGGTGGAAGGATAATCTTTTGGGTTGGTTTTCTGGTTATTGGCAGTTATTGGTGAGTACTTATGTTTTTGTTTTCATTTCTTTTCTAGTTAGTGGGACGCTGCCTTGGTCTTTTTGTTTTGTTTATTTGGCTTTAAATTGTTTGATATCTATCTTATCGCCTGGTCTGTGAACTCCTCCTGCCTGCTAACCCAGCTGTCACTGGTTACTCCACATAGGTTGTACCAATAAAGCATTTATATTTTTATAACACTGCTTCCTGTGTGTATGTGCCTTTACGGTGTTGTGAACCGGATCTCTGTGGTGACTAGGTGCTACAGTACAAAGGACGAACAATTGAAAATCACCGCTCAGCTTCAGTCACTGATGTTAAAACCCACAAACTAAGCCAGAAATCTAGGTGTAGTTATGGATTCAGACCTCAACCTGAACAGCCATATCAAGACAATTACAAAATCAGCCTATTATCACCTGAAGAATATATCAAGGATTAGAGGACTTATGTCTCAACAGGATTTGGAAAAACTTGTCCACGCATTTATCTTCAGCAGACTGGACTACTGTAATGGTGTGTTTACAGGTCTCTGTAAAAAGTCTGTCAGAAAGTTGCAGCTGATTCAGAACGCTCCAGCTCGAGTCCTCACTAAGACCAGGAGGGTGGACCACATCACCCCAGTTCTGAGGTCTTTGCACTGGCTTCCTGTCCAACAAAGAATTGACTTTAAAATCCTGCTGTTGGTTTACAAAGCACTGAATGGTTTAGGGCCAAAATACATCTCTGATCTGCTACCTTATGAACCATCCCGACCCCTCAGGTCGTCTGGGACCGGTCTACTATCTGTTCCCAGAGTCAGAACTAAACATGGAGAAGCAGCGTTCAGTGTTTCTGCTCCACATATCTGGAACAAAGTCCCAGAAAGCTGCAGGTCTGCTGAGAGCCTCAGCTCATTTAAATCAAGATTGAAGACTTTTCTGTTTGCTGCTGCCTTTAATTGAACCACATTCAATTAATATATTAATCAATTTCCTGCATTTCTGCATTTTACTACTGTGTTTTATTTCTTACACTGTTCTAAATTGCTGTTAAATCTCCTTTTCTTTTGCCTTATGTTTTGATGCTTTTCATGGTTTTAAAAGGACTGCACAATATATCTCCATTTCCTCCGGGACCGAGTTCGTGCAAGGCGTACACTATAAAACGCAGATCGGCAGAGATCTTTTCCAGACGTGGTTTGTGTGCGAGTAATTGCAGAATTGCGGCAGTGTATGGTTGATTGCGTGCAGCGTAATGTCTCAGGGAGACATCAATTATGGTTTCAATGTATGTTTTAAATCTCCTTTACTTTTGCCTTTATGCTTTTAATGGTTTCATGTGAAGCACTTTGAATTACCTTGTTGTTGAAATGTGCTATACAAATACACTTGCCTTGCCTTGCCTTCCTCTTCTCTCTGCAGGGGGGGAGACGAGAGAAAGTGGCCCAACCACCTTTTGTCTCTTTTGTTTAAGAGGAGGCTGAATAGACCAGCCAACCAGAGAGGGTTTGTGAGGAAAAGTGGGGGTTAGAGAGGTGAAGGCATATCTCGAGGAGAGAGGGGGGAGGAGAGTGAGAGGAGGATGAGAGGGTCTCCTCCCCTGTCTGTCAGTTAGAGAACAGCTGGTGTTTACTGCAGACTCCTTCTCTGTCTCCTCAGAGGAAGGACAGGTGAGTGGGTGTGGCTGAAGAGGGAGTGTTCACCATCTGGGAGATAACCTCCAGCGTTTAGGCTTCGGCTTCGAAACAACTTTTAGAAAATATGCTTTGTGAACTTTCCTCAAGAGTTTGTTGGATTACTCGGGCTATTTGTGGGCAGGTTCAGCGACTGGTAGTCTGTGGGAAATCGCTTTTGCGCCTGCTGAATTGTTCTTTGCATCACATGGCCGCATTCAGACAGGTGGCCATTCATCCGGGATTATGATTTGAAACAAATGGACTAAGAAGCGCGCTTGAAATACAATATCATTTACATGACATCAGGCAAGCTAGCTTTGGCTTTTGACTCCAGAGGCAACAATACAAGAGGCATCTGCTGTGGTGACTAGCCACATTTTTTTTCTCACTTCGTGCGAGTGTGTGTGGCTTTTGGTGGCACGCAGACGAGCGTGAAAAGCTGCGTTTTGAAATACCGACGGCTGACGGTTGCCAAGTGGCAACCATGAAAGCTCCTGGAGAACAGTGAGCGCTTAGTTTCCCTAGAAACGCCCTTTTTCTCAAGACGGCTCCCCCTAAATTGACTCACCCCTCCCCTAACTCCCTTTAAACGCCCTCGGGGGAGGAACCCTCTGTCCTGGGAAAAGGGGGGTTGCTATGGAAAAGCCAAAGACGAATGTTGGACAGGCGTGCTAAAAGTTCAAGACCTTGGCGGGCTGCTGGTGGACTCCACTGGTACAGAACAATGTCCCAGGGATGTCTGAAAGAAGCGTACCTAGCTTCAGGTATGCAAGGTGGATATCAAGACAAGCCATGCCCTTTGAAATAAGACAGCAGGCTTTAAAATGTGCTCATAAGCAATCACCATCAATTTGTCCCATCCCGTAGTGGGTCATGTACTCGTTCAGTCAAAGTAAGCAAAAACAATCAAAATATCCTCAATTTTGAATTACAATATTAGCATAGCATTGATTCAAACGATCAATTAATCCATTCAATATTTAATTGTTTCTAAGAAAGGACACATGGCCATAAAAAGTTACCAGTGCTCAAAGTCAAACATACCAGTTTCTTATTTTGTCAATTCAAAAGCTTCCAAATTCCATCCAATGATGAAGACTATAAGATTGCTGTTGAAATCCCTGGAAAATGCTAGGAAGTGGACCTTGAGTTAAGATTTGCTCAACCAAAAGTGTTCAGCTTGCAGTTGAATGAAAAGGAGAAAAGTGTTCCCGTCAGAAAAGCCAGTAAATGTTTGGTGTTTTTAAATCCTCGTCATCATAACTTGGTTGCTGTCATCGTTGTGCTTATTGGGAGCTACTGGTAACCTTATGTTATCCTGTTAAAGTGTCACTTGTCATTTACAGACCGTAGACACATTGCCTTGGCAGAGCAGTATTTTTACAACCTGCCTATCATGTAACGTTTCCTGTTGGTTCTCACTCCCACTGGGGTCAGGGGTCACGGGGCTCTGTTATCCTTGCATTGACACAATACTCCCTCAATGGGTCCCCACCGACGCTTTTAACAGCACAGAGGTACTCGGGCTCCTGTTAAAAATGTTTGTATGAATACGCGACTGCATCTGTGCGTGTTTGTGTGCGAATGTGAACGCCCTGTGAGCCCACAGTGTTTCCTGGCAACACTCGCTGCTAAGCTGAGCACAGTGTCGCAGTGTACAGGCTGCACTGTTGCTCCCACTGGGTTGGACTTACGAGGCTTTGATTTAGACATTCCTTAAGCCGATCTGAAATTTTGGTTCCGTTCCTCGTTTACTGTACTGTAATCCTGGCAAATAAAACCAGAACCACGCTGTGCGACTAATTCCCAGTCCGGAGTATGTGCCGTGTGTCTGCACACACGGTGCTAGGGGCCCAGCTCGGTGTGAAAGTTGTAATGTAATAGCTTACAACATACTATACTTCTGTGTGTATCCCAATGAGCCTTGAGGCAGCTTTCATGAATAATGCTCCCTTCATGTTATTAATGGAGAGCTTAAGGTTTTATTTTTTCTTGCTTCCTCGGAATAATCTTTTCCACCCGCTCCGCCTCAGTATCTTTAATCTGGCTGCAAATGAACCAGGCCACTGTTTCCAGGGTTATGGAGCACTCTGGAGGGGGGGGGGGGGGGGGGGGGGGGGTGTTGCGAGTGTGTATGTGTTTGCGTGTTGTTCGCCCCACCGCCAAAGTTCATGTAATTCAAGCAGCCGTTCAGCACAGTAGAAACCGCTTACAGTGATCACGGTTACACTGACCAACCACTTGTATGGATCAAAAAGCTCGGTACAGAATCATTCCTATTAGGGCTGCAACAACGAATCGATAAAATCGATAATTATCGATTATTAAAATAGTTTTCATTATCGATTATCAAATTTCATTATCGATTCGTTGTGTCTCGCGATTACTACGCCACTCAATAAGTCGCGGAGATGTTTGAGAAAAAAAAAAAGAGCGGAGCAGAGCACAGGTTGTTGTGGAGCTTCTAATGACGTCCAAGACACGTCTGGTTTTGAACGGAACACTTTACTTCCTGAAAACTGCAGTTTAACAACTGTTACAGTGAACAGTGAACTCTTGCACCCGACATATACGTTAGGTTTTCACTTATCGTTATCAGATTTGTTGTCGTGAATAAGCACGTAGGCCTATCATGCTACTTCCTGTCTCTTCACAGTAAAATCACTTCCGTTTTCATGCTCTTCACAATAAAAGTAAACATGCGTTCAAACAATTTACAACAGAGGAAAGAGCATCGGAGAGACCCTTAACGTTGTTCTGAAACATGGCGGAGGCAGAGAAATCAGTACGACCTAAGTTGTCCAAGGTGTGGGAGCATTTCACACTTGTGTGTTCATTGCAAGATGTGCAAAAGCGAGATGATATGGCACGGGAGCACCACGGTGATGATTCAGTTTGTGAGTGTAGTGCAGAGAACAAGTTCTGACGTTCAAACAAATCCTGTTAAGTTCTCTGATTTGCATTTTTCTTTATTTTTTATAAATTATTTCTTGTTCTGACAGCTCAGGTCCCTTTTTAAACAAAAATATACATATTTATGTGCACATGTGTATGTTTTTTGTGTTAGTCCATTTGTTTTTTAATTATTCTTTTAACAGCTCAGGGATGTTCAAGGAGCAACCTGTTTGTGCACTTTCTGAAGATCAGTTCTGTTCTTGAATAAAGGGTTGGAAATGAATGCTTTTGTTTTTTTTATCCGATTAATCGGAAAAATAATCACCCGATCAATCGATTATTAAAATAATCGTTAATTGCAGCCCTAATTCCTATACGAATGCTGTTAACATTCTTCAAATACAGTGATCAAGTAGTCTGCTCACAGTGTTCATTTTGGGTCTTTTAATAGATGACAACATACGGTAGGCTAACGTTAATTTATTATTTTCTTTCTTTACTCCCATGGTACTTTGCCTTGTTGGAACCTGTTTTCTTTCTGCCTGGCGACCTGAAGCTGGTGCTGCGTGCACATGGAAATCATAACAAGTCTTTTTCCTCTTAATGAAAATTGAATGTTCACGGGGCAAAGCACCTTTTGGTCGGAGCCGCCCTCGTCAAGTGGATTGATAATGCCTGGTCACGTAAAGCCACCAGAGGGAAACTGCTGATTCTCTGCCGGCTCTGTGGCAGCACACGCAGACAAATGGCCTCCCTGCGTGCCGCTCACCTGGTGGGTGTGGAGCCTCTGCAAAGAGATGCATGCACCACCCGTCCTGCAGTGACACAGAGCCGGATCAAAACCATTCTCTATTACGAGCCAGTAAATAGCCAAGCTGTCCGTTTTATTACTATATATTCATGTAATAAATATACTAATGTCAATTAGATGGTAATTTAGTGGTAATGGTTAAAAGAGAAGTGTAGTTGGAAGGCTCAAAGAACAATTGTCTCTGTTCTAAGGCTGCAACAGTGTGTCTGTACTGAAGTGGTGCAGTCTGTGGGTCATGGCCCGGTGCAGAAGACAAGGTATGCAGATGATGCACGTAATGCAGATCCAAAGTCCACAAGAGTGAATTCCCCCTGGGAACTTTTAGCTGTACTCAGTTAGCAACATGACCCGAGGTTAGCACAACAAGCTGATTGGCATACGGGTGAACTGCTGTTTGCTGCTGCTTTGTTCCAGTTTCCCCACATTCATCCAATGTCAGAATGAACGTTTGTAAGACCGAACATTGTGGGTGTGCACGTATAGAGCTCAAACCTAGAAAGTCTGAATCTCTTTCTGCCATAGTCTAATATACCATTGGCTCATTCTTAAAGCACTGGTGTAGATGTATTCTGTTTGCCATGTAAGTGGACTATTCAGGTTCATTATCATGGTGTCAATCTAACCATGCATACCAGCCAGCCACCATAGCAACTTTTTACATTGTAATGAATCCATGAAGTCAAAAAAACTAAATCACTTTCCTGACAAGATTATATTGTGAACAAAGACATTCTGTAAATGATGTGTCAGAGAAGAAATGATGAACCATCAGTCCACTGTAAACTACAGAATTACAGGCAGCACAGAAAACTTACTCAACATAATTGGAGCCTTGGAAGATCACTATTTCATGTGCTACCTGATATAGTTTTGGTTAGACTGGAACACTCCAGCTGATGGAAATGCATGTAATCATAAATGTATTCATTTATTTGTATGTACCGTAATTTCCGGACTATAGAGCGCACCTATATATAGGCCGCACCTGCTAATTTTTAAAAGAAAAAAGAAAGTACATAAATAAGCTGCACTGTCTATTAGCCGCAGGTGTCCCCGTTGAAACATGAGATTGTTATGATGTGGTGTGTTCAAGGACCCAAATGCAAACTCAGGACAGCAGAGTTCTATTTCAAACCAAGATGATTTATTTCTCTCAGACGGGGGAAAAAACAGGAAATAGTAAAAGTCAACTAGGAGGCGTCTCCACACGCTCCGCACAGGTCCAAGCTGGAAAGTGGCTTAATCCTCTGAGCGCCAGACGAAGCCGACAGGGAAATAGTCACGTCAAATACAGAGGCGCGTCCTCGCGCTCCGCTCTGATCCGAGCCGGAAAGTGTCTGGCAGGCAGGCTGGATCGACTGTGTGATACCCGGGGCTCGACACAGGATCGCCAAGACTTCACTGTTTATCTCCGAGGAACGAACTGGAAGGCTTCTTCGTGCAGGTGAAAACCCGAGGCTCGACACTGGACAAGGTTAAATGTGTTGGTGGCGCAAAGCTATTTAGCCTATGAAAATCCACCAATTAGCCGCATCGTTGTAAAAGCCGCAGTCTCAAAGCGTGTGAAAAAAAGTAGCGGCTTATATGCCGGAATTTGCGGTATTTGCTTTTATCAGCATTTCTATTCATTTTTTTAAATCTTTTTTTGTCCTGTAGACAGATAATCAGCAGACTATCTCAGGCCGTCAGCCATTAACATTCCTTCCATTGAGATGTCAACACAGCCCAAGTCCTAGGACCTGCAGATACAACCGGACCGGTCACAACATATTGAAATGGTTTCAATACATAGTGTTGCAGAAAATGCTTTTGTTTATATTTTCATTATTGTAGAATCACCTGAAACTAAGGTTTTCGTTAGCTTAGAGTGAACCCATCATATCTACAGAGGGAGCTGGTCCTCTTCACGTAGTCCTCCATGTTGCACCGCCACATTTCTACAGGAGCCCAGAACGGACAAACCAAACACTGGCTCTGGAGAGGGACGTTCACGTTTTTGTGGTAACTGTGGTACCACAAGCCAAGCCGTGTGAAGTTTGTTGCTTTGAAATTAGGCGAGGCGAAGGTCCTGAAAGATACCACTGTACACATTAGCTGAAGAAAATAAGTTGTAACATTCTGCCAAAATAGTCATGTGATTTGATATTATTTCTCCACATTTCCATTGGATGTTTTAGACATTTGGAAACAGTGTAGCGTTTTAAAATGGCTAACTCCCAAGAGTGGAAATCAAACACATGGCACTGCTTAAACTAAATATAAAATATCATAATTGTCTGAAATAGAATGAAGAAAAAACCCAGTTTTGCATCCTTAAAATCTACTTGGCTTCCTCTCACTTAGTTTCTCGTTGAGTACTAAAAAAGAGCAGGGCAGTAAAGTGTTGGTGGTTTACCTCACGCGTTACTCAGCAAGAACGATGATCAGCGAAGGGAGCCGTAAAGTTTTACAGCTCTAACTACCCCTGCTGTTTAACACTATTGCTGCATTTTACAGAAACACATTAGACATTGTTTCCACTGGAGCAGCTCAACACTGATTGTTAATTATCACGTGCCTAGACTTTCACCGTTGTGAGCTTATGTTACCATCACCTGCACACTGCCTATTGTTATCTTAGTCTTGTACAGGGCTGTTCTAGCTCGGAGGCTAAACATGGAGAGGATATGGCATCTTCTGTAGTTTGTTATATTTTTCATTTCATACGATAGCTTGGAATAAGGATTGGAATTATGATGAATGTATGTTTCACTGAATACACTAGTTATCGTGGAAAACATTGCAATCTGTAATAATCTGCAAATCCTTAAAGGCCTGCACACCCACACAGGTTTTTAGAGTTATTTGGGCGGATTAGACCGCCGCTCAGGTTGACGGTAGGCTGAGTCATGGTAGAAAATTACATGGCAAACAAACAGTTCGTACACGTCTACACAATCCTGGAGAAGAGGTCCAATACCAAAACAGATATAGACTGTTCTGCCCCTCACAACAGTCCTAAACGTGTGTATATTGTTGTGATTTAATTGATTCTGGTTGAAAACATGAACCAGTTTGTATCTAAAATTATACATTTTTTTTCTCAAAGGAATTTAGTGTTTACATATTAATCTCATATTCATGTGTTCCTAGAAAAGTGACACATTGTATGCAACACACTGCATAAGGACTCTGACGTGTATATGTCCCAATGGGGTCCAGCCGGAGTGGATTCCAGGAGCAGGAACACAGTTTCAGGACCTCCACATGCAACAACACAATCCCATCAAAAAACACACACACACACACACTTCTACCATCCAGTCACACAGGACGATGGCTTTGATGACACTTATTCCCCTGCGTTAGGGCTTTACCCAAAATATATTAAAGCTACTGTGAGGATCTTTAATTTACCGTAGTGTTGATTCTGACGCCCCCTGTGGACTAAAGTTGCAGTGTTTGTTTGTTTGATGTGTAATGTAATGAGACAGTGAGAAACCACTGGGACCGGTGGTGGTGAAACCACGTTGAAAGCTCTCTGTCTTCATCAGGCTGAACTCGTGTTGGGTCCGTTGCTTCAAACTTATTTTATGAATGAATTGGACTAGTCAGCCATGTAGTCATACCAGTTAGCAGATTAAATGTAAAGATGATTAAACCGCTAAATCTTCAGGAACTCCTGCTGTTGACCTGTATGTCAGTCTGAGATTTTAAATATAAGTATTCCCTCCAAATCCCAAAACCCTGTTGGCTGCTTGGTCTTTACCAGACTGCCGATTGATCATGGCCAACAAACCGATTACTATAGTGACCCCATGTCCTGTGTAGTAGAAGACAATCAGAAGGCGATGGCCTCATTTAGATCCCGTGCTCATTAGTGTTACTGCAGGACTCTAACCTCTGCTGGATTTGATTTGCTCTTGTTTGCTTTTCCAATCTTTTAATGGAATTTATGCAGTTTTATTGAGATGCGTTACTTTAATCAAAGCTATTTTCCTAGCTGCGGTGACAGGATTAGCAGCTCATGAAGCGTGCGGTTCTCTCATGGATTTTACTTGACGGGAGAAGTAGACTACAGGTGGGGACGGCTAAACAAACCAGTAATCCTCTAAGAAGGTGCACCAGGATCTTACCACAAACCTCACCTCCTGTTGGTCTTTTTGCATGATGTGGACAATTGTGGAATGCACTTTCAAATTATCTATTGTATTGAAACCCTGAATGTGTGCGTCATCTCTTTGACAAACAACCAGTGTAGTGGTGCAGCGGATCAGAACACTCACGGTTCAGATTGGATCACAGATCGGATCAGCACAAAAGAAAAAAATGGGAGCAAATATAAGTTAGAGATCCCTGATCTTGTTGTTTTTGCCGCCGATACCAATTGCCGATCATTGATGATCCATATTGTTGTTTGATTATAGCAACCGGTCTACAAGGCTCCAGACTCAATCATAGTGCCCATGTTAATAGTAATTAAGGGAGATGTCAAGAAATAAAAATTAAACTACCGTGCCCTGTAGTGAACTAGGCGTCGTCCCGGCTGTTTCCAAAATCAGACAGATTAAGATGCGTCATGTACATGTCGTCTGTGGGTCAGTTTATTCACACAATATTTTCACCCAAAGAACATGGAACATGTTTTTGTATTCCAAAAGTCAGTTATGCTGCTCTGTCAAACTGATGTGTCCTGATTTAGTGAAGTAGGTGTGGCCTGTATAACAGCTGTACTAAATACTGTAGGCTTCGTGTGTGTGTGCATGTGCGTGTGTGCGTGCGTGCGCTGGGCAAAGATTAAAATATTTAATTGCGATTAATCGCATTGTTATGGTAAAGTTAAATAATGAATTATAAAGTAGTGTGTTGCGCACTTTTATTTTAAAAGTACTGCTATATGAACAAAAGGGCAATAACATTTGGTTCACGAGATGCAGGTAGCATGTTTCATACTTAATGTGAATATAGTTCATACTTGTTGGCATCTTATTCTGAAAACCGGATGTTGTCTCACGTTAATCTTTCCGCTAACTTTCAAAGTCCTTCGCTCGCTCCCGATCTGTGCCGTTTGAATGTGTTTACCGTGAATTTCAGCATATGGGTGCACTAACATTTAAGTGTCTGCTGACTTGACTGCAGTCACAGGTCTGATTTAAGAAGTGCTCCATTTATTTATTTGTTTAGAAAGTTCGGTTTTTCACGCACGGTTTTTATGGCAACTGGACCGGGTCATATAGGCTACGATGTTTTTGACAAGATCATTATTATTATTGGAGGAAATTATGGGGGCATTTCTTGCCCCTCTCCTAGTGATATCAGGGGCAAAATGATATTTCTTAGGGCCAGTTTTGCCCGTTGCCCTTGTGTATTTCCGACGCTGGCCATAATGCATTTAAACTAGTGCTGGGCAAGTTAACGCTTTAATTTCGCGTTAACGCATTCATCAATTAACGCCAACTATTATTTTATCGAGTGTTAACACATTTTTTAAATTTATTATTATTATAATTCTTTTTTTCTTTTAATTGAAAGACAAGAGACAATACATAGACATAACAACAAGAGGATGACAGTGGGATAAAAGCCAGCAAACATCCTATAGTCAGTTTATTATTATTGTAACAGACTGTCTCATGTTTATCGTTTTGTATTGGAGATATGATGTCCCTTCAGGGTTGCCGTAGAGAAAAGGCGACTTCTGCTTCTGGTCGGGGGGGGGCAGAAATAAAGAGAGACGCTGCACCAGCTGTTGCTCTCCCTGCAGAGTTACTGGACATCGCTGCGGTAAAGTCAGCAGACACTCAGATCTCCGTGGTCAACTCAGCAGACACTTACACTTTAGTGCACCTATATGCTGAAATTCACGGTAAACGCATTTAAACGGCACGGATCGGGAGCGAGCGAAGGACTTTGAAAGTTAGCGGAAACATTAACGTGAGACAACATCCGGTTTATTCAGACAAACATCCGGTTTTCAGAATAAGATGCCAACAAAGTATGAATTATATTCACATTAAGTATAAAACATGCTACCTGCATCTCGTGAACCAAATGTTATTGCACTTTTGTTCATATAGCAGTACTTTTAAAATAAAAGTGCGCAATACACTACTTTTGAATTCATTCTTGAACTTTGCCATAACAATGCAATTAATCGCGATTTAAATATTTTAATCGTTGCCCAGCACTAATTTAAACACTAAATTTATGTTCTATACCGGGTCTGTTTTACCAGACAATGATTCAAAGATACATTTAAGGTACATTGAAGGGAACGGCGTTCCAATCTTGCAAGAGGATTGAGGCTTAAGTTTGAATTAATCTACACACACGATGAGGGAGAGTGTGTGTATAGATAAGAGATTATTAAAACATCTTCAGCTTTTTTTCGTTCAGCAATGCTTTTTGTCACATATTTAAAAAGCAGTGGTAATTAAAGTAGGCAGATGAGCTGTAGCCGATGACCCTTGTGTCTGTGTTTCCACTGTCTTAAAAAAAAATCAATCACGGCTGGGGGAATTGGCACACATGCCATGTGTTGTCAGATTACGGCGATGCGCTCAGCCGTTTGTGCATGCCATTAGAAAACATGGCTCTGCAGATGAATGAATTGGCCACAGAGGCAATGTGCCGCTTGTCATGTTCAGCGTGAGAACACAATTCGACCTAATGACCAAGCTGCCGCTGGAAAGCACTCATCCTCTGTCTCATTAAGGCTTAGAGACGGACGCCCAGGCTCTCATTAATTCACTGTGAAGTTAGAAGATTACTTCCAAGCGAGATTTCTGCAGTTTGGATGCGGTGACACATTTGGCTCTGGCTCGAAGGAATTCTACCACAACACTATTTTGGTTTCAGTTCGACACCAAGGCTCTCTCTCCGGTTGGTATAACCTCTGTTCATTCTGAGGCTGAATGACCAGATGTGGGTTGAGGAATGAAGCAGGATGGCATCAACCCTGTGCCAACAAGCCTGAGAGGGCAGGCCAGAAGTTGTATTTAGACCCTGTGCAGATTTTCCAAGGAACAGCGAGGGGAAAAAAAAATGAGATTTCTGGTATTTAATTAGAGAGCGGCCGCAGCCAAAGGCACACTGTCAAAGGTAGTGGCCGACAGCTTAATGACCTCAGGAATGGTGGCACTGTTGGTCTTGGTAACGCCGTGTCATTTCCTCCCCTGAAGAGCCGTTTTTCTTTAATATGTTTAGGATACGTACATGTTCCAGTGCCGCTGAACTGACAAAATGAAGAAGCCAGTAAAACATATGAAGGCTAGCATGTGTACCAACTTTCACAGCATCGCCAAGTGGAGGGTGAAAGCTCACACTAATTTTAGAAGTCCGTCTTTTTGAAATCTGTTTTCACACAGGAATCCTTTTTGAAGGACGTGTCTCCTGTTTACAGAAAATAAATGCCTCCACTGTGGTGTGGCAGGGATATTTGTCTTTCCCAAGTTAATCTGACCTGATTTGAGTTGAGCCCATTCCCTCCCGGCACTGTCAAAAGGTCCCTGTCTATTTGGGGCCGTGGACATGTTTGAGAGGACTCCTGGGTGGGAGGTCCCTCCGTATAGTCCCTGGGGTCAAGGGTGAATGTTGTGCCTGCCTTTTTTTGCCCATGATTCACTGGTTTTGGCAAGGGCCAGCAAGCACGGCATGTCACCAGTTGAGTCACTGTACATTCCTAACAATGGCACAGTCCCTTTTCATGGCCACAAAGGGAGCCATTAAGGCTCAAATGCATCCGGATTCAACCCCCCTTAACATGAGAGAGTGCGCTCAGCTGTAGTTGTGAGTGCTCTTGCATACGTTTTTTTCATTTGGCCCGGCGTCAAAAGAGCCATTGGCTGAACGACACAGCGTCACGGCTTCCAGTCTCAGAAAGCGGAACATACCCACCACTGTCCTCAAAGTAAAGGTGCTATCTGTCCTCTGTTTGCTCAACCTGATGAACCATTGTGTGACACAAGTCAACTTTAATCCATGAATGGGAACCTCACCGAGGGGAACAAATATCAGAGCAAAGACCGCAATCCTTCCTGTTCCTGTTGCGCCAATCCTATCAGCACATCAATCTCAGCCCACAATTCCCCCACACGGCTTTCAGCTTCAAACTTGTCTTCGCTCGGCCTCAGGCCTCACCCAGTCAGCCAGGGTCAAAAAGGAATCAAAATAAGAATTAGTGAGTGTCTTGCGTCAGAGCCAGCTTCTCACCTGAGGGAATCGCCACAAAACAAGACCCAACGCGTCCTGGCCAGAAGGCAGAAGTAGTGAAGGACGAGCATAAAATGAGAATTTACTAGGGTTACCAAAGCCAAGAACGAGCTTCACTTTTCAGAATTGGGCCAATGCAGCGTGGTTGTTTGAACTCAGAAATATGCACTACAATAGAATTCAGTGACATTTTGTGTATTACATTTTGACAGACTACAGCTGCCACTTTGTATTTGAGCTACTGTTGGAACGTGGAAAAAGTTAGATCCTGTAACTATCTTGATACAACTTCAACAGGCTGAGGAAACAATCACAGCACCAGACTATCTGAGAAGTAATGGAGCAAGCTTTTTGGATATGACACAATGGAAAATTGTCTGTTTGCAACTGCTTTATGGTACGTGTCCACAGGATCCGTCATTTCTACACTCCCTTTCAATGTCCATGTAAGCAGCGGTGCAATGCATTCTGGTACCCCCACTTTGCATTTTGAGAGAAGGGCCATTCCTCAGGCTACTCTGTGCAACTCCCAAACAAGTTTTAAACTAACCTTTGTGGATCTAAAAGGAAGACTGATACATGGCTTATTTCTCGCCTCAAATTTTTTCAGAAACACATTTTTTGGTACTCATTTTCCTACTATAACAGATAACTGTCTTTCAAACAAGCTGCCATGTTTGTCCGGTTTGAAATCAAGGAGCAGACGAGTGATTCCTTCATTCTTTCAGGTACCTAGTGGCTCATCAAGCATCCAATACTTGTCTACCCCTTGCATCCAAACTCGCCCCTGTGGACACGTACCGCTGCCTGTATTATATTTTGTAACTACACACTTTGGGCTCATGTTCTTCTGAATGAGACTGCTTATGACTTCAGTTAATGCCTCCAAACGGGAGGAGTAAAGGAAAGTTAATTTGTACACCTCTAGAAGACGGACATTCCCACTCAGAGCAAACTTTAAACCTCCATTATAACCACATGTTTCTTTCACTGCTTTTTAACTTCTGATGCTTTGAGTATGTGCTATGAAAGTGTTGCAGAGAGGCAATGTGTCATGTCTACTCTTCTCGGGGGCAGCCATTAATCTTTGTTAATGTACTGAACAATAGTTGTCCTGTTTGAGAATCAGAGGCCCTCACCTGCGTAGCATGAATTAAGAAGAGATGACAGTTGTTGCAAATGGTTTAAGCTCACACTGTAGAAGGGCATTTTTCAGCCGTTGACTCCCGCTATCCTAATCTGTTTCCACATCATGGTTCCTCAAAGTCTGTTTGTGTTGTACTTTATGGCACGCTTTTGCCTTTTTAGGGAAGAAAGCCGTAAAAATGCCCTCTGGATTTGCTAACTGCTTGTCTTCCTCCAGGTTTGGACCAATCCACATTGGAGCCATGGACCGATTGGAAATGGCAGCAAAAGAGCACTAAACCTCAAGAGGTAGGGCATTCAAGTGTTCCCTTTTCTTCTTGCCAATGCTTGTGCAACAAGTGGGAACAGTGTAAATGTGATTTTTCTTCTTGCACCAAAAAAAGAACATGGTGGCAAGAGGGCGATCACTTTTTCAAACTATTCCCTTCAATTCGTCTGAATTACACAATGGCCCGTGGGATTTGTTTCCTCGTCCTGCGGTGTCAAGTCCACCCCCCCCCCCCCAAAACCCCGCCACACTCGGAAGCTATTTAAAGTGTCAGTGGCTGCTCCCAATTACCCCTCACCATGCCATACCAGAAGCGCAGGCCATGCCAACGGAGGCCTCCCAACTGCGACTTTTATCTGTTTGTTTTCATATTTCCCTTCCCTCAGTCGGCCCTCCTCCCTTGTGCGCTTACTGTTTTTGCCTTAGCCAAGGATTATTGTGTTTTTGCTCCAGCTGACCTTGGTTATATAAACTAAGGCCTGATCCCCATTTCCTTGATACTCCTCCCTGTCCCACCGTTTTTGCCTGGCTCCTATCCTCTGTCCCACAAAGCTCAGTGTTTTGATTACATTGTGAAATTGGAGCCAGGACTATTTATTCCCAGGCCGGGATAGCGCGGAGGACCTGGTTGGAGAATAAACCGGAGAGGGAGTAGCCAGGAAGCTTTTGTGGTTAAATCAGGCGGATGGTGTTGGTGGGGTGAACTTTTTTATGTCTTCTCATAACCTGTCTTTGTGGGCCGTGCATCCAGCCAGCTGTTTCAAATAAGCAGAACGCCCCAGGGTCACATCTCACTGTCATTACAGGGTGGCAGACTGGCCCAGTGCTTTGAGACACCATCCAACCGTCCTTCGGCTGGAGGACCAGGCTCAGGCCCTCATTTTGGGAAGCACACCCCCTGCTAAAGTGTTTTTGAGACAACAAATCCTCTCTCTGAGCTTTACAGCAGGAATACTGTGCAGTTAGCAGACAGCGGCTGAATAATCATATTTACAGAGGTAGCAAGGTGCAAGACTGCCGTCCTGTTGAACTGAGCTCCACTAGTGCACCTCTATATTATATATTTATATATCTTGACCGTTAACCTCTATGGAAGGATGCAGGACAATACAGATGTTCTCCTTTAATTTCTCCTAAACCAGTCAACTGTTTGCCGACTACTGGTTTATTGGGGACCGGACTGAATCCATCCCCCAATAGGGATGCAGTGGTCCGATACATGGATTGATGACCTCGTTGAGTGGTTCCAGACAGAAGTAATCAATCCACACGAAAGGCGGTTTCTAACCATAAAATCTCTACTCATAGTTTAGAAATGATATGTTACCTCATTTACACGGTTTAAATTGTGATAAATGAAGTGAAACGGCAATTCAGATGCCATTTTTTGACGATGTTTGCATGTACGGTGGCTCTGAGTGGTCAAACGGCTTTTAAAGGATGCGAAAAAACAAACCTGGTTCCAAAACTAATGATGCACAACGTTTCGCAGTCTGTGTGATTGAAACAATGTGAGGTCATATTTGTTTTTACATTTCAGATCAAAACTACGGACTCGGTGTTCATAGGCCTTTAGACCATTTTATCTTGTTGACTGTTGTCTTGCTGGCACTCTTACCTTGAATTTCTGGACATGGACATATTTAGCTACTAAATTTCTCAGAGGTTATCATTGAGTCACCTCGAGTCTACATTAACTCTACACTCAGCTGAGTCCTGAAAACAGGCAAACATTTGAACCATTGGCTCGCTCACCATGACCCTGGGTCACACATTTCAATTCTGGTACTTTGTTCTTCAGTTCACACACCGCTCCTCCTCCACTAGTTCAACTGTGTGTCACTTCTCTGTCTTTACCAGGCAGCAACCTCCAGTTCTGCCGTGTGAAGCCAATGTGGAAGTGTCTTAAAACTTGCATTATCTCTACTGACCAGCAGGGGGCAACTCCTCTGATTGCAAAGTAGAAGTCTGGTTGTATAGAAGTCGATGAGAAAATGACTCTACTTCTCTCTTGATTTATTACCTCAGTAAACATTGTAAACATGAGTTTATGGTCTCAATCTCTAGTTGCAAGTGTTATTCTATACAGCATCATGTTCATTTAGTAAATTATGGTCCATTTAGAGTCAAATAGACCATAAAGCAGAGTCGCCCCGCTTTGGGGCGGGGCTACTGTGATTGACAGGTTGCTGCGGCTACAGAGACGTATACGGCGTCTCTACGTAATTTTTGGTCATACCGCCCAGCACTAACACACACACACACACATCATTTGCTTCAATAGGTCATATATTTATCCTTGTATATCAATGCAAAACATTATTCAAATACACAAACCCTTAGGCTTGCCTACACACACTTGTACACACACATTTCTATACTTGAGTTAGTTTAGGAATGGGGTGAAGTTCAGTCGTCCCTGTCGATGTCATCAGTAGTGAAATATTGGCTCACTATTGTTCTCGGGACATAAAATGGTGACACACACATAGCTGAGGCCAACCGGAGATGAGCAGCCGAGCAGAACTTTTTTAGAACTAGAACTATTTTTGCATTGATCTGCTATGGCTTCACTCACCCCTCCATCCGACTGTGTCAGCTGCGCCCGCCTGGTGGATAAAATCACAGAGTTGGAGGGAAGAATATCCACGCTATACAGGATCCAGTATGCCGAGAGCCTCATGGACACCATCATTTTCGGTCCATCACAGACTGACACAGCCAGCGACCGCGTGCATGAGTCCATCGCTTCTAGTCCTGCTGCCGCGGCACCTCCTCCGGTCGCAGCTCCTGAGGCCTCCTGGCTACGGCTCGGAGCTAAGCCTAATGCCCTGGTCAGCTCTACTCCATCACATCACGAGCCCTGGTTCCTGGTCTGTGCTCGCGGCAGCCGGAGAGGGAGACGCACATCTCCTACACCCCATGGCTTCGATGTCCAGCTGAAGAATGGATTTGACGCCCTTGCCCTGCAGGAGTTCCCTCCTCTGACTACGGACTCCCAGCTTCCTACATCATCCCAGCTGCCGCCTCGGGGGACCCACAGCCCCGGGTCCCCCGACATCCCTACGCCAGTCATTCCTGAGCCCTCCTCTTGCCCCAGGACACGCCGCTCCATACCGTGCTTTACACCAGCACCGCGGCGAGCTTCGGTCCCCCGTTCTCTCAGTCCTTGCTTGTCTTCTCCGCCACCACTGGTTGAATCCTCGCCTCCATCCACGCGTATTGCACGCGCAGTGTTGCCGCCTCGTCCCCTCTTCGCCCCGACGACGCTGATAGTCGGGGACTCAATAATCAGGAACACCCGTTTCTTCAACGCGGAGACACACTGCTTCCCCGGAGCAACGGCTCCAGACATCCTGCTGACACTGCCTGGCCTGCTGCGCGCCCTCCCGTCTTCCATTCGGCGAATTATCGTTCATGTGGGAATTAACGACACAGCCCTCCACCAGTCCGAGTTGACCAAGATGGATTTTACATATCTTTTAAGCTTTTTAAACAGCTGTGGACTGTCTGTTTTTATCAGTGGTCCAAGTCCAACACTCGGCCGTGGATCATAGCGGTTCAGCAGAGTCCTCAGCCTCCACACCTGGCTCCAGGCCATCTGCAGGACCAACAACGTGAGCTTCATTGACAATTTTAATCTGTTTTGGGGCCGCTCTTCCGCTTTTAAGAAGGATGGTATTCATTTTAACAAGCTGGGTAGCCGCCTGCTAGCGGCTAATTTACAGCAACACCAGCTCCACCTGGCAGCATGGAGGGTCTCCAGCCTCTAACGTAACTTCCACTCCACGACCCATGAGCATTCCCGTGAGAATCACAGACTCGCGCTCACGCCCTAGTTATGGTCGGGTTCGAGGTGCTGCACGAGTGATCCGTCATGTTGCACATACCCCCAAAGCTTCCTGTGCTGATGACGACACAGTGTCTTCCCCCATAAAAATGTGTCTGATCAATGCACGCTCTATAACAAACAAGGCTCACATTTTAAATGACTTGTTCACAAGTCATAATTTGGCTTTTTTTATTTCTGACCGAGACCTGGCAACGGAATATGGAATGCATCCATTTCAATGAACTCTGCCCTGTGGACTGTTCTTATGTTGGGACACCGCATCTGACAGGCCGCGGTGGAGGCCTCGCCGTGGTCTGGAAGAATCAGTTTTCCTGCCACTTGGGGAGCACAGAATCCTATGCTACTTTTGAACTACAGCTGACTAAAGTGGGCCGGCAAAAGCCGTTTTACTGTTTTTTAATTTACCGACCTCCAGGTCCTGCAGGTCAGTTTTTATCAGAATTCACAGACTTTTTGACCTCTATTATCAAGCTAGACAAAGTGCTTCTGGTTGGTGATTTTAATCTGCATGTCAATGATACCACAGACTGTATTGCTACTGAGTTTCTCAATATTACTGAATCTTTTAATTTCACGCAACATGTTTCTGGCGCCACTCACAGGGGTGGTCACACCTTGGACCTTGTGTTTTCTCTGGGTCTTGATATTGATAATACCCGTTGTGAGGACCTATTGATCAGTGACCATAAATGTATTTTCTTTGATCTTTCTGTCAATGCTGACCCCTTGTGTCTGAAACAAACATTCCACTCACGCATTATTACTCAGAGTACAGCTGATCAGTTCTCTATGCACTTCTGCTGTGACTTTTACACAAATCTCAATGATGTTGAACACTTGATACAGTCATTTAATGAACATTGCACCACTTTGCTGGATAAAGTGGCACCTCTTAAGGAAAGGACCAGGGCTGCCTATAACACTACTCCGTGGATGACAGAAGCTGTGTGCAGCGTGAGACAGAAGTGTCGCAGGGCAGAGCGGCTCTGGAAAGCTACTGGGCTAGAAGTGCATCGTTTATATCTCAAAGACCTAAGAGTTTCTTTTAATACTACAGTAAAGGAAGCTAGAACTGCTTATTTTGCCAACCTAATCTCTTCTTCAAAGAAAAATCCCAAGATTCTGTTTGACACAATTAGAGGAATTGTTTCACCACCTGTCTCCACTGTACCATGCTATTCTGTTGACGATTGCAACAAATTCCTGATCTATTTTAATGATAAGGTAACAGGTATTAGGTCTGGCATTCGGCCTGGGATCTGTTCGGCTACTTGTAGCTCCTCGCAATCTCCTGCTGTTATGGGCTCTTTCCAGCCTATCAGCCTTCAAGACCTGATGGACTTAATTACCAAAACAAAGCCATCAACTTGCCCTCTGGATATAATTCCTTCCTATTTCAAACATGCCACTATCCAGCCCATATTAAAGAAACCTAACTTAGATCCAGCTTTGCCCATGAACTACAGGCCCATATCAAAACTGCCTTTCCTGTCCAAAATTTTAGAGAAAGTGGTGGCCAAACAATTTACTGCTGCACTGGAGAGGCACAATATGTACGACAAGTTCCAGTCTGGGTTTCATAAGCAACACTCTACTGAAACCGCTCTCCTGAGGGTTTCAAATGACATTCTCATGTGTGCTGATGCAGGTGACTGCTCTGTGTTAGTTCTTCTGGATCTCAGTTCTGCATTTGACACTGTAGACCATGACATCCTGATTAAGAGGCTTCGTGATTGGGTGGGCATATCTGGCATAGCGTTAGACTGGTTTACATCTTACCTCAGTGACAGAAGTTTCAATGTCTCTGTGGGTGATTTTGTGTCTGTTACCTCTCCACTTTCTTGTGGTGTACCGCAGGGCTCGGTTCTGGGGCCTTTGTTATTTTCCCTTTATCTGTTACCTTTGGGACCGATCATAAAAAGCTATAATGTGTCCTATCACTTATATGCAGACGACATCCAACGTCATCTGTCATTTAAACCCAGCGAGGCATTCACATTAACTCGGCTCCTGGACTGTGTCAAGGCCATCAGAGACTGGACGGCAGAAAACTGCTTGCAACTCAATGACTCTAAGACGGAGGTCCTAGTTATTGCTCCAGAGGAGTTTGTCCCCATGATCAGGCAGATTATTAGTCCTCTCTCCTCTGCTTCCCATTGCAACCTGCGCAATCTTGGGATTTTCTTTGATCGCTCCATGTCATTTGACCCTCATGTTAAGCAGCTGTCCAGGTCATGTTTCTTCCATCTAAGAAATATCAGCAAACTGAGATCTGTATTATCAACACCTGAATTAGAAATGATCATACACACATTTATCTCTTCACGCATTGACTACTGCAACTCACTTTTCACATCACTCAGTGTATCTGCTCTTAACCGTCTGCAGGTCATCCAAAATGCTGCCGCCAGATTACTCACCAGGACAAATCGACGGTCTCACATCACCCCCGTACTCCGATCTCTCCACTGGCTTCCTGTAGCATCTCGGATACACTTCAAAATTCTCACCATCACTTACAGAGCACTTCACGGTCAGGCTCCGACTTATGTAGCTGATCTACTTCGCCCCTTTTCACCCGCCCGCACTCTCAGGTCAAACGCTCTAGGTCTTCTGTCAGTCCCACGCACACGATTTAAGACCCGTGGTGACCGAGCCTTTGAGGCAGTGGCCCCGAGGCTCTGGAATGCTCTGCCTGCAACTCTGCGCCTCGCAGATACTGTGGATACTTTTAAAAGCCAGCTAAAAACCCACCTGTTTAGGCTGGCGTTTGTGTAAAAGTAAACCCATGTCCTAGACCTGCTCTTAAAATATGTTTTACATTTTTATTTTATTTTTATTTTATTTTTATTTTATTCTTTAACATTTTTTATTCACTCTGTGTAGATAATTTATTGACCCTAGGGTCACATTGTGTTTTTTATGCTTTTAAATGTCTGCTCTGTTAAGCACTTTGTGATAGTACAGTCTGTGAAAAGCGCTATATAAATAAAATTCATTCATTCATTCATTCATTCATTCATTCATTAGATTACTGGGAAATGATCAGCCAGGGTAGACAGGAAACACTGCAGGGGAGTGAAGAGTGTGTTTGGACAACTGTGTGTGTGTGCTTCCTCACCACGGAGAGTATCGTACCACAAACAAGCAGAGCATGTAATGGTGTCATTTTAAAATACACGTTTTGGTTCGCTAGAACACAAAATATGATCATTAAACATTTAGCTGCCTCTGCACACAACATGACAGAGGTGAAGATGAGAAAATGTAGCTTCACTGAAACCAACTGTGATCTGATTTAAGAAGAGGATACGCAAAGCAGGGAGGGACTCTCACATGGATCTTCTGTTGTCTTCATCCAGGAATGATTACTCTAGTTGTATTTGCAGAGACAGACGGCTGCTTCTCATTCAAAGTCCATAGTAAGACACCTGAGTTTCACTTCTGACTTGTTGCGTTGAAGAGTAACCCTTTTTCACACATCAGTTTTTAGTGTTAACAACAGCACCTGAATTCACCTGAATAAAAAACAGTTTAAAATGAGAGAACTAGTATTGAAATGAGAAAATACTTGATAATAAGATGACGTAAACAGTCTGCGCCGGTTTCGCTGCTCCAGTTTGTTTGCATTTTTGCACCACAACCGGCCCATCACCACACTCTAGAGATGCACGACACCGACTCAAATGCCTAGATCTGATATCGGTGGAATTTAATTCCCGTTGACCAAGTTGTTGCTGCATTTAAAAGCTTTACACTCAAGTTGTAATTCCTGTACATTACAAGTTGCTCGTGTAAAATGTATTATTTTAGTGATAAATATCATTCAGTAAATTTGAATCTTTATTTGTAACATGTTATTTAACAAAGTTGGGAAAGCAGTGTTTAAGCAGTGCCTGATGTTGCCTTATACATGAAATAGTGATCGCAGTCACTTCCACACAGTGACACCCCGTCCACCAGCACACAGTCTGCACGCTGTGCCAGCTACCATCTGGTTACACCCAATGATTTGAGTCCTGATTGACAAGACAACATTCATACATTCAACATTCATACATGCGGTTCTTGATTGCAACAAACAGCTGTTGTCATATATAGATTTGATTTGTGTGGTATGCTATGGCTCTTCAGCCTACAGCATGACCATGTGTTCCAATGAAGCAGTGGCAATGCATAGACCTCTGCTGAGAGGGATGGATAAGGGGGGGAGATTAGTGCTCTTTTAAGCGTATCGGACATCTTAACTAACATTAGGGGGTTTCATAAAGAATGTGGAGTGATACCAAATAAACCTGATTAAATGAGCCCACACTGCGTCCACTGATGAACTAAAGTCCCTCTGTAACACTGCTGGTGTGTTTGGCTTGGAGGTCGGGTTTGTCACTTCCTGTTCCCTCTGCCAGGTTCAGTTACTTGGTGACGTGTGCAGGTACTCCTCCAGAGCCATGTGTATTGCTTTGGTGAAACGTGATCCCAAAGGGTCTAGAGACCAGATCAGAATGAGACAGGTTTCTGCTCCATGAAGGGGTGTCTACATTGGTCCAAATTAACCAGTCCTCTCAGACGGGTGTTAAACGCTGCTGCCAGCAACTGTCAGAGTTCGACTCAAAGCAAGGTGAGACTTGCTGATGAAGATGGTTCCTCTCCTGTAGAAGTGTAAGAGTCGGCGCTTTCCCGTTGAGAAGAGGGTGTTAGGTTGGGGGGCAGAGGCTTTCTTTGTCTATGCGGAGGAAAATAAGTATGGGCGGAGTTATTATATATTTTCCATCATTCATTAGACTTCCAATTGGGGATGGGTATTATGATTTTATCGTTACTAGCACTCTTATTGATACTGCTTATTGGTCAGTTTCCTTATAGATACTCTTTATCTGTTTTTGATTATATTGTGAGAAAAAAGGCAATTAATTAAGAAAATAATCAACATTGCTATATTATTCTTGTATGTAGGGCTGGGCGGTATGACCAAAAATACATATCACGGTATTTTGCAAGATTGTGGCGGTGTCACGGTATTTTTTTTTCGCGTTAAAGCATTAATTCATTAATTAATTTAAGCCGAAAAGAACCGGCCGGCCAGCGAGCGGCGAACATCTGTTTGTGTGGCGTGTCTTCCGTGCCGTCACTTCCTGTTTCCTTCACCTACATTCCCCTGGGTCCTAAGCCCCTCCAAATACAGCTTCTTATCACCCGCTACGTAAAAACGTACATTTATAACAAATACCACACATATTACACGGTAATCAGCGTTGCATATGTGTCTGACCAAAATACCTTTTGTTGTTCAGTCTTTGTACATCCTGCGGTGCTCTTTTCTGTTCTTTAATGTAACGTTACTGGAGCGACAGAGCCTCTCCCAGCTGTCAGCAGACTGTTGTTAGCGAGCTTTACCCAGCATGCAGTTCGGCGGAGAAATTTTATAAATGTACAATTATTAGTGTTACAAATTGTTTGTGTCACAAACTGTTGTGTGTGGTGTTTTGCCCTGTTAAGTAGCGTTACTTGTGGGTTGTTAATTGTTAATTGTTATGAAGTTACAGCCATGACTAGGGTTCCCTCTCAACACACTTAAGACAAATAGCGCCGACCGAAGCATTCACAGCCTATAGAGTGGTCTCGTGTGACGTCACAGTTTAGCTGTCGGCCATGTTGGAGTACACACAAAGCCACTGGCATGCACGGCTGAGTCGCATAACCTATCGATCATGGTGAACGTTTGTGCTGTCTTTGGTTGTGGCAGCCGAGCTAATAGACAAGAAATCATTCTTTCGTTTTCCAACGGTCATTACACATCAAGGAAATGACACGAAGGAGCTATCCAAGCGACGTCGCGAGAAATGGCTGTCACGCATCTCTCGAGATATAAAGGAATGGAATTTGGCGTACACTAGAGTATGTGCGGATCACTTTATAAGTGGTGGTCAGTGATTTTATTTACTAATTCGTTTGTGAACAGTATTTAATAAAGGAAATATAAATTAAACTTGGACACGAGAAGGTTACCGAAGCTTCATCGGCCCGTGACAGCAGTCGTACCAGAGACGTGTCGAGCGTGTACAACAGGCGAAACACATAGATGCAGCCTCAGCATTGCTTGATATGAGTTTAACATCAGATCAGATCAGATATATATATATATATATATATATATATATATATATATATATATATGTATATATATATGTATATATATATATATATATATATATATGTATATATATATATATATATGTATATATATATGTATATATATATATATATATATGTATATATATATGTATATATATATATATATATATATATATGTATATATATATGTATATATATATATATATGTATATATATATGTATATATATATGTATATATGTATGTATATATGTATGTATATATGTATATATATATGTATATATGTATACATATATATGTATATATATATATATATGTGTATACATATATATGTATATATATATATATATGTGTATACATATATATGTATATATATATATGTATATGTGTATACATATATATGTATATATATATATGTGTGTGTGTGTGTGTGTGTGTGTGTGTGTGGGGGGGGGGGGGGGGGATGAAGTTAGGGGTTAGTTGAAAGTGAATTCCTACACACACGCACACAATGACATGCATGTACAATGTAAACAAACACACGTGTCTGTTTGCACTGAGTAAACATTGAATATTGCTAAATATCGGACCAGATCTGTATATATTTACTCTTCCAATGACGAGATGAGAATTGTCGACGACTTGGACCCATCCACTGACGAACTGATTATAAGCGTCGAGCCCTTTGTAGCACTCCAGCTCGTCTTTTGTGTGAGGACTGGGGGTGTTCACGAGATACGCGTAGATGTTGGCGTAGTTTACCGATGGAAGATAAGTAGGATCGGCACTGAAACCATCTGCACTCATCGTATAGGGATCCAAGTTACCAATAACCTTCAATTTGGCCAGGTAGCGAACCTTTGATGCACTATCCAGTGATTCAAAGTATGGTATTTTCGCCGCACTTCCTTGTTTACTCGCCGCCATATAGGTTCTGTATGTACTCCAACATGGCCGACTGACCTCGTAACTAAGGAGATTGTGACGTAGGTGAGACCACTCCATTGTCTGATTCACACTCCGGAGCAGAAGGTGGCGGTAATGCACCAGTAAGATTGATGCTAACCGCTGTAAAACTAGAAGAAGTAGCGCTCTCGGCGGCGAACAATATATTTTGCTGCCTGTTGAAGAGCGATAGAAGTTGTTTCGGCTGTGCACCGGTATAGCGGTAGATGTAAAATTCATATCGTACCGGAAATTAAAACCGGTATACCACCCAGCCCTACTTGTATGTATACAAATAGTCTTTCTTGAGCAGCAGTACAAGAAGTTCGAAAATCGATACAATTAATTTACAGCAAAACAATTCGTGATTATTTTTAATTTATTATCCTGTTCTTCTGATCAATCTCCAAATGGCATCACTAACGTTACCTACAGTGGACAAACAGTAGAAAACTGAACATTTGTGCAGATTGATGTTCTGCTTGCTGTGTGTGACGGCCCTGCCTCTAACAGCAGTCGTGGCTGATTACCTGATGCAGAGCACCCGGTGCTGGACCTGCGCCAGTGTTGCTCTGCCCTGGTCTTTCTCCTGCGTACGTGGAGTGATCTCTGCCAGTGGCTGCCCGTTATGTTTTGATTTTGGTCTTTGGTTTCGCTCACAACACCCCACACTTCATCACACACGCATCCATGTTCACATTACACTTCACAAAGGTACCTACGGACTTCTTTATTTAATTTAAATAAATACTTTACTTTACCACCATCCCTTGTGTCTCGTCCGTATTTGTCAAGGCCTAGGAGCCGGGTTATGACATGTGATAAACTGCTGCTGCTTCCTCCCTTACTTGTGAGGGTTTTACTGCATTTGATACGAGCGTTCTCAGCATCTCCTGGAGTAAAATGTAGCCACACTGGATCTATTTCTTCTCTCTATGATGTGACTCTCAGGCTGTACTGAGCCGGAGACAGAGAGAGGAGGTTTGAGATGAGGACATCTAACTCCAGAACTTCTAAAGTACCGATAGCAGAACCGCTAACTCTGGACTTTACCGATACTCTGGGTTTTAATAGTTTAGAACCGGTTCCTGGGGCATGCCTACTTCCAATCATTTCATCATCTGCTGTTGGTGGGCAATTAAAGCTTTGCTCAGTTTGTTTTGTCAAACCAGATCGTAGAGGTTGGCATCTTTATCTGAAACCGAAGTATTCATTGTAATTATGGATATGTCCTATTTATTATAAACAACATGAAAAGATGAGTCAATCCTCATTACGTCCATTAAAGCCAAGTCCATTTGCTGCTGGTTGTTAACATCACTGGTCCTCACCGCTTTGCGGATTAATGAATGCTGCTCTCCAGGCTCCCAGTGGAACATGTGGACAGGGTGTTGTGCAACTCATACAAACTGCTCTGTACATGGCAGAGTGGTTCTGCTGAACCAGACCGGTTCCCTCTGAGGTTAAATAATGTGAAACGGGTTCATTCACATCATAAAAACGGTTGACCCTTAGTTCTGTTCCGTGGTCCGTCTGATGAAAGAAAACATGGTGCCAGTAAGAAGCATGGGAGGATTAACAAGTGGAGATTCTGTTTACCCCCTTAAGGAGGTGATCGAAACCAAGCGACCCCCCCCCAGATGTGACAAAATGAGACGTAATGATGCATTGATGTTTGTAATCTGTACTTTAGTGGCTTTAAGTCTGTCGGCGGTGCATCCATTATCACTTGGTGTGTGTGTTGTTGTGGGTGTGCCAGAAGGATGTGGTCCTCTCTGAAGTGGCTGCTAATCATAAATCCGTTCTCCAGAGGACTGTAAATCACTGACGGGCATTTGTTCCACGGGACTAAATGTTGCAGACGACAAAGAGGAGTCTGTCTCCAGCTCAGCCACACATCACCAGAGCAGGTGTCTTGTTGGGGAAACTCACCGACGGCCACCTACAGACCTCTTCACACCGGGGCTTTTTTTTCTTCTTTTGGTGCAATTCATTTGTCTACCTTTTTTCAAAAAGTTTTTGTACCGTGAATAAAGGCATTAACCTATCACGTTGTGTGAAACGGACATATTCAAGACGTACGCTACAGTGTACAACAACCAACACCACTGTAGTCCCAATCAAGACAGCAGACTTTATCACTCTTTTCAACCGTGACAAAGGCAGCACAGACCAGATCCATTCCTGCCTACCGTTCACAATAAAAGCCCCAGACATATACACTGTAACTTAAATTCACTTCAGCATTTGACAAAAAGGAAACAAAATAATATATCTTACAGTACCGTAAGCCAGTGTTTTACAACCTTTTCTGAGCCGCGGCACATTTTTTACATTATAAAAATCTCGCGGAACACCAACAACCAAAAAAGTTACAAAATGACACCTTTTAGCATTAATACAGCATATATGCCATGGTGTCAAACTCAATTCCAGGGAGGGCCAAAATTTAAAATTGGGACTACGTTGAGGGCCAAATAGTCACCATTTAATAAACAGGATAGAAAGGATATTGGACAAAGTGCAAAAAGAAATAGGCAACATTATTTTATGAATACGTACCAGAGCCAGATGATGCATCTTTTCTTGGCTGCCAGTTCATTAATGTCTGGGGTTAGGTTCTGTGGAAACTCTCAAGATGGAGTAAAGGTGTGCATCAGTGAGACTCCTGTGTGTGCTTTTGTTCATGTTCATCACAGAGAAAAGCTGCTCACACATGTATGTGCTTCCAAACATGCAGAGCATTTGAGCAGCATGTAGGCGGAGTTGAGGCATCGTTTCGGGGAGAGTCATACTTTGCCTTGAGTGTCATTACACCGGAGGTCTATCGGCTCCATTTGGATGTGCACAGTGTGCTTTTTCAACTGCAAACGGATTGCCGAGCAGTTCAAATTTAAATTTCTGAGCTGCAAAGTCGGCAAATTGCAGAGGGATCTCTGTGCCAAGTGCACCCAGTTATCAGCAAAATTCGCAGTCGGGAACACAGCGGTGGAGACACGGTTTGGAAACACGGACAGTGACCCAAGTTTCCTTTCTACATCGGAGTCTCCCATAGGCGCAGCTTGGCTTGGAAAGCTCTCACTGCTTCTGTGATCACACATCCCTGAAGCTGGATGTTTAGCGCAGTGAGATGCTTCGTTATGTTGCACAAAAAAGCCAGCTCACATCGCCACTTTTTGTCCCGGAACTGTGGTGTGGCAGGCCAGTTATGATAAACATATATTTTCACGCGGGCCAGATATAATTGTACCGAGGTCTGCATATATGCTGACAATTTAATGACAAGTCTCTACATGTGTTTATCCTTACGAGGCTTTACATCTGGGTTATTTTGTCCAGGGCCAAGTTCAGAGTCTGCATTTTTCCTTTTCAAATATTTCTCCATCGCTGTTCGTCTTGTTACCTCAACCTCTCCCGCGCGTCATTTCATTCTATTGTCCTAAATTAAGAAGGTCATTAATGCTCTAGCTACTGCCACCCACTGGCATGGAAGAGTATTTATTACTTAGTCAGCCACTATGTTGCAGCTCGGACGCTCAACAATGGCATAGTATTTCCAACAACTAAATTATATTTTATTGGACATTTTTCCACGGCACACCTGACGATCTCTCACGGCACACTGGTATGCCGCGGTTGAAAATCACTGCCTTAAGCTATGCAACAGCTCAGACAGACAGCCAGACGCTGTGCTGGGTCAATAGGATGCTGGTCCTCTACCTGCATGAACAGAGTCAAACCTTTTGTTGAAAAAGTGCTGCAACTTTTGCAAATTCACATCGCTGCTGGTATGAATAGTTTTGATGTGAAATAGTATGTGTAGTGAGTATTTTGCATTTTTGTGTCATCTATACGTCACGCTGCGGGTGTGTGAAGGCCCTCAAGTAAACCTTTGTTCCTCCTCTGTCTGTCCGACCGGACGTGAAAGTGTTAAACAAACCAGTGATGTAACACAGAGTACGATCAAACCGCGCTCATCTCCTCGGCCTCAGCCAGACAAGGTGACTTTCCTGGAGAAAGGCAGCGAGCAAAACAACATAATCAAATAATGTAATTTAGTCGTCCTCTCTTCTATTTCTTTACCTTTTTGTTTTTTTCTTCTCAGCATCGTCACATGACTTCCACAAACGAGTCAGAGCAATGCAGAGTAGAGGCCACTCGCTCATTTCACTGATTGTGTTTTTTATTGGAAATATAAAGTCACCTCCAGTCCTCTTTGGCTTCCCGGACGAGCAGAGCAGGGTGCAGAATCTCAATCACTGCTTGACCATTTCACTCACTCACTCACTCAGGCTTTTCAGCAGCCTTAAGCTTCTTTTTCCATTTGGTTCCATATGCTTTTTCTGGGTGGTGAACCGCTTTTTGATGTTGGAATTCTGCGCTGTCAAAAGTGGGCGAGGCTGTGAAAAGGTGAAAGAAAAAGTGGGTCAGCCGTGGTTTTCCCTTCCGTATTCCTTTGAAAGGAAAACGCTGAAACAAGGTTTGGCGTGGAAGGCCTTCAGCCTTTGTTGAGATCTTTAACACACCCCGACTACAAAGAACTTTGTCTTTAATCTTTTGTGTGATCCCATACCCAAATTAGGGGATGCAAATTTGTCCAAACTCCTGAGAAAAAAAAAACAAATACTACAAAAGCAACAGAAGCAGTGCTGCATGAAATGTGAGTTCATTTTGGATTCAGCCCTAATTAGGGAGTCTCAGCTGGGCCGTGGCCTCTGCTTTTTGCTATTCAAATGTATTAAAATGAGAGGATATGCAATTTTCATGCTCTGCTGTGGTTATGTTGTTCGGTTTTGATTATTTGCTAGTTCGTTGCTGAGGTTTTGGCTTAGCAGCTGTGTGAAATTCAGTGCTTTATCATCTCTTACAAGATTAAACAAAATGTTCATAATACCCAGAACAATGAAGTATGCTGTCTCTGTTTCTAATTAAGTTTGCTAGATTTCCAAACGATGAGTCTTTCCAGACACGTCTTAACCATGGCGAACATCTGCATTTCCTCTTCTCCTCCACCTTGTCCCGTACCCTCTCCCCTCTCATTTAACCACCTCTGTTCTCCCCTCCCCCTCCATCCATCCAACACAGACTGAATTAATGGACCGTCTGAGAAAGAGCAAAGACTCAGAGACGGAAAGCCACATTAGAGAGGCAAAGCTGGACAGTACAGGGGGGGGGGGGGGCACTGAGATGAAGAGAGAGAGAATAGATTGAAAGAGACAATGGACAGATCAGGGATGGAGGCCAGATTATACCCAGAGGGTTACAGTTAAACACATGAGTCTGATCAATAAGATGTGGTCGCCCCAAGGGAGCAGGCCTGACCCCCGACACACACACACACACACACACACACACACACACACACCCCCCTCAGGGGACAATACACACCCCATTTTTCACCCTCCCCTACACATTTACACTGAGACACCATCACTGGTCTCTGGAGGGTGAGGAGGCAGACAAATTGGAACCTGTCTTTTTGCTTTAAACCACCGACCAATTTACCCTTTGCTAAGCCCCGCCCCCTGCTGCTACGCCCTCAGAGCTACGTTACCATGGAGCCCACACTGTCACTAACTGCTCTCTCTGATTAAATATGATCTCATTTTTGGAAAAGGGAACAAGCTATTTCAGAGGGAAGCAGATAGAAGGGTTTGATATACTGTATATCCAGGATGTTAAAAGTGAACCACACATCACCTGCTGATGGAGACAGAAGACAATGAAATGAAGGAACAGTGTTCCTATAAAGTGGGGTAGGTCTTCAGTCACTGTCACAATCATTTAAAAAGCTAAAGCAGCATGTGTATACATTCAGTATACCTTCAGTAGCTAGCGTAGCATATGCTAGTTAAAGATGCGCTACTTACTCTGCTAATGTTAAATCCACGAGGTTTAGGTAGGAACATGACGTCTTCTTCTAACCTCTCTGGGTAACGAGTATCCCTGTTATACAATGTTAAACCATGATGAGCTCCAAATCCACTACCAGCCTGAACATGAAGAACATATGGAACCATTGCATGAGAGTCTCCATAGGGACCATGCCAACGTAAAGATCGTTGAAAATCACAGAAGAACAGGCCAGCTTTGATTGCCGCTGCAGAGCTGGGAGAACCGGCCCCGACCAGACCTGCTGCTGTGAGGGAGAATTAATGAAGACATTCGGGAATTGAAGCAGCACTGCTGTGTGTGTGACTCTGTTTGTGCCAACATGTCGATTTAGATTTGTTTGTTTGTGTGTGTGTGTTAGAGTGTGTAATTACCGGTCTCTAATTTACTGCCTGCCTGGGCATCTGTTACCTGACTCCTTCAAAGCCCGCAGATCCAAAGGAGTGGCGACCAGCAGCCTGTGAAACCAAACACACTTAGTATCCTCATCTGCTGTTTACTAGTGGTGCAAACACATCCGACACCGGAGCTGCATATAGCCTCTGTGTACACAAAGTGTCGAACAAACGGATTGGAGATTAAAGTTGTGAATTTATTGTGTAATGTGTAATTACTTGCTGGTGAGCAGCATCAGTCATGGTGAGACACAGAGCTGCTGTGAGTCTGGCTCTATCGGAGCCGGCAGCAGGGAGGACAGAGTAATGACTAGTATTTAGGCTGCTGTCAGGCCACTGTGCTGAAAACAGTGGCCTGACAGCAGGCCACTGGGGAGAGACTGTGGAAAAAGACTGTCAATCCTTCAGTATGACTCCCATAACCACTGCAGCACCCCGAACACACACGTACACGTACACGTGTCGACCAAATGGGTAAGATAAAGTACGGGGGAGTTGTTGTGGAGCTTTAAGCAGGCAATCCAGATATGTTCTGCCCCTTGGGGATTTTGAACAAAGTAGAAATAAACAGTTTTTTCTCTCTTCTGTGGTGGGGGACTGAACCACATCAACACGATGAAGTGCTACTGCGAGAGGTCAGTTCCTCCCTTTAATTAGGTCTTCAGAAATCTCTTTATTGCAGAGATGTGATGCAGACTGGAGCTCTCCACTGGTCCAGTCGGGTCCTCGTAACCTAGACCCGTCTGATCAAGTTTGGTTGTGTTGCACTCTGCTGCTGATCACGTCGTCCTTGTCCTCTCAGGAGAATGTGTTTTTGAGGCGAGACAGAGTTCGAACTGCTCTTTCCGTTCGTTCTATACATCGTTACCAGTGTTGTTGTTTGGTCTGTTCAGATCAACTGCTTTTTGGATCCGGTCCCATAATGCTCCCCTTTCAGACGCATGTGGGTGCACGCATGTGGTTTTCACACAGGTTTCCTGCAGGTCTGTTCTGTATTGAATCATGAAGACCTCTGATGCAGAGCACATGGCAGAGCCATTAGCAAACCCTTCAACACAACCAAAGAGATGCTGTTTAACAGTCTTACCCACAGGATTTTGGGTGGACCTCAGACCCTGTCAGACCCATGTCAGAGGGCATTCTCCCACGGAAGAAACTTTCAATCTGGTGCACTTCAGGAGTAAAATGAAGAGGGCTAAATCAAGAACTGTGTGCTCTTGTAAACAATTGAATCATAAAAGTCATTGGTTGTATTGATATGAATGATGACGACAGCAAAAAGTCAAACTCCCAAAGCATGGTGAACGAGACGGGGTCAGTGTTTCAAGACAGAGCTCGTGGGTTGTTGACTTCGCCACAGACCCCCAATGCCCTGAAGACGGTCGTGCCGGTAGCAGGAGGTCCCGTCCCTCCACGCGGCCACCGTCACCTCGGGCCTTTCCAAGCCGACCTGGAGCCCTTCACACCGGAGGAAAGGGACGAGGGGCCTATCCTTGGTTGATGAGGCCGCAAAATGCGCTGTAGTGGTGACGCCCCTCCGGAGGCAGCTGGTAACTCCTGTCCCAGGTCATGGGAGGGCAGTAGCTGGTAGAATGACTTTCCTGAATACAACACAGTAAAAATCCAGTGTAGAAGTAACGGTATTTAAATCAATATTGAGACGGCAAGAGTATGAATGAGAAGTGGAGTGGATGCAGAATGGGACCACTGGTGCGTTTTGATTGCACCTCGACAGTTTGGATGAGTCATAAATCAAACCGGTGAGCTGTCTCTGCTCCCAATCATCCCCCACATGCATCCTCTTGTCTTAAATTTGGTTTGGTCTGGTCGCACTGGGAGTTGAATGGGAGTGTCCTTGCATGCAGATGGAGGGGGTGAGGTACACCAACATCCCCTCCAGGTTTAGCTCCATGAGACGGGCACGTTGTGGATTTTTCTCTCCGAGTGGAGAGGGAGTGCTGTGGCTTTTACCTCCCGGGGCTGGCAGGAGGTGGCCTGTCATAACACTGAGGTGTGTGTGTGTGTGTGTGTGTGTGTGTGTGTGTGTGTGTGTGTGTGTGTGTGTGTGTGTGTGTGTGTGTGTGTGTGTGTGTGTGTGTGTGTGTGTGTGTGTGTGTGTGTGTGTGTGTGTGTGTGTGTGTGTGTGTGTGTGTGTGTGTGTGTGTCGGAGGTTGTGACACACACAGCTTATCAGTGCTCGGGCAGCTGTGTACCTGACGCTGTGTAATCTCATTGATCGCATTACCAGCAATGGTGTTCCTGCGCTGGTGTCAGAGGGGCAGCTGGTTGTGGTGCTAGATGTTGGACGGGTAGCCGTTCACTTCACTACGTTGAAGTTTTAAAGGAACACCACAACATTTTGGAAAACAAGTGTATGCTAATGTTGACGTCAGTGTTGTCTTTGTGTGTCTAGTAACTATTTCTATCCAGTTAAGACGAGACAGGCCAACCTGCTTCCATCCCAGGTGAAACGGTGTAGCCGTGTTTCCATTCACGTGTTTTGCCGAATACGTTCTGACATAGCGAACATTCAACCCACATGACTAATCAGCCGTTTCTGCTGACTGAGTGTAATAACATTTGGTAGTTGGTCCTGTGGGTAACTTACAATCAGTTTCCAGTTTATTAGGTACACAAAGCTCAAACTAATGCAGTGTAGTACAACAGCTCTGCAATAAGAAAACTCCCTGACAGTTAGAATGTTTAGTTGAAAGTGTTTTTGTTTCCGTTAGCCCACCTTATTTGATACAAACAGGTAAACTGGTGAATTTTAAAATGCGCTGGCACGAAAAACATACAAAAGTGTTATCTACAAATTTGCACTTGCATTCTTATGCTATAATATTATCATATCAGTGACATGCAATGGTCTAAAATGACAATAATATTGTTTATCAGTTATTTCTGTGAAACAATATGGGATCTGTAGATGCTTTTTCATGGATAAATAGATGGGACACATGTTTTACATTGTGCCAGTCTCTACCCTCATTCACGCTGTCTTAAGGGTTTTCACCTGTGTTCTAGTTGTGACACTGATGAGGGAAATGGTTTGTCTCTTCTCAGCAAAAGGTCCCCTGTCTCCATTGAGCACCACGTCTCCTGCCATCGTGGCTCAAACCTGGGAACTCCACATCTAGTCTCTGTGTCCAGGGACTAACCTCATCCCAATAGCGGTGGAACACACTGGATCGGGTCAGATTTGTTTTCTTCAGCTCTTTTTTTTTAATCAAATACTGAAATGTTTGGGGGGATATGGGTGGAAATAGCTGGACTGTGTGCTGTTGTTGATGTAGCTGCGGTCCTGCCTCCTGGCTGGATGAAAGCAGAGTGCTGGCTGCTGCCTTGCCTCCCAAGGTCGGGTCACTCAGACCTGGTTTGTATGTGAATGATGCTCTGCTCTGGGTGAGCTGCTCTGCTCTGGGTGAGCTCAGAGCAGAGGCGCTCTTATCCCTGCCTGCCTGTATAATGAGCTGTGTGTGTGTGTGGAGGTTGGTGACCCTTGTGCTGTCTGCGGCACAATGATGAATGAGACTGTGGAGGTGTGAGACTTGACTGCGGATTTCTTTACTATCCAGCAAATGTGTACACACACACACACACACACACACACACACACACACACATTACACGACTCCTGCCCAAAGTATTATTTACAGCCAACACATGACTTTTTTTCTTCCATGTATTCCCCACTGTGTGTGGGACTGGGTATTGTTTGAAAGGTTTTGGATGCAGATGCTAGTGTGATGCACAGGTTTTGATCCCTTCCTCAAGTATTGCTGAGTATTTTCATATTTTCCCTTTCTTTGATAAGCAAAACATCTCTGCATGGTATTCATACCACGTCTTATAGAGGATTTGCAAAATCAATGCTGCATGTACAACATTGCACAGTATATACCCATGATGCACAGCAGAGGTTGTAAAACCGTGGAATGTAATATCACTGGCTGGGATGATTTCACAGCTGACTTAATTCACAGTTTAACTGCCTGCAGTTTTAAATTGCATTTATGTTTTAAGCCAGTTTACAGGGTACTGTGCCATAGATATGTTTTATTTTTTGTATTATATTTTTTGCATACAGAACAGAACGTAGTTATGTGGATTATTTACCTGTCGACATAAATCCAACATATAATAAAAAGCTGTTTCCTGCATGTCAGATTTTTCAGTTGTCCGATACATTCAGAGCTCAGGAGTTACCAAATCTTATGTTGAGACTATTTAAAGTTACCAGAGTAACTTTTAACTGTTATGAAACGGTCTCAATTTACTCAGATTACTCTATATACCCTGCATCAGTAAACGAGACCATCAGAGCAAAGATTGGCTACTTCTATATCGCTTTTCTTAATGCTTGTCATCGGTGCCACCGTGTCGGATTCTTGTGAAGTCATGCAGGTTCAGCAGAAGCTCCTTCAGCTCGACTCCAGCAGGGCCTCGAGCAGAGACCAGTCCGTCACGGACAGACCCAGATCTGGCTTCGGCAGCTCTTTACGGGAGCCAACACCGACGCCAACACAAAGTGGAAGTTCCTCGTAGAAGCAGTTTTGCACAAAGAAAATGATAACGTTGCATACATTGTAAGCTTGTCAGTGTCAGTTACCCTCAAGAGAGTGAATGCACCTCTGCTCCTTTCAAATGACAGCCTTACATTTCTCAAACCTCACATTTGATGAATGCCCAGTGAACAACCTTTTAAACCACCACACAGCTGAAAATATCCACAAAACATGGCTCAACCCTAACCCAGAACACTGCAGGAACCACCAAAATCCAAATAATATCACCATGCAACCAGCAGCACACGCAGTGACGTTATTGTGTATATTCAGCCACAGCTAAAACGGGCCGCTCCACTGTGTGCTTCTCGGAGGAACAAAAGTCATGCCCTTTTCAGACAACGATAAATTTTCAAGACCCTTTTATGTTCCCTATTGTCGAGTGTAAGAGAAATAATTTAAACCCCATTCCTTCTGGTTCCTCTTTAAAGGCGAGCTGTGCCGTTCAGATTTAACTGTATATTCCCAGTTGGAGGTGATGCAGGAGCTAAGAGGGAAATGTTCCCTCTGTGAGTACTTCAATTTGAATACCGAGAACTTCAGAGATGCTGCACTATTTATGGTGCGGGAGTGAAGAACAGAGCATGGGGGTCAGGGGTGAGGTGTTCCAGCATCAGTACTGCCAGTACTCCAGACAGAGCAGGGTGAGAAATGGAGTAAAGAGGGGTGAGTCAGTAATACAGTGGCAGCAGTAAGCCATGGGCCTGGCTGAAGGTGTAGGAAAAAGCAAGGGAAGATGTTCTTATTTTAAGCTTTCATTTTGTGTCGATTAGGCCTGTGAACAGAAGTGGTAGTGTTTGAGTACCTTTAGAAAACCTCATTTTACTGCAGCGGGGTCTGACAGTCTGTCCCGCTCAGTCCTGGTTCTGGTTCTCCCGTGCCTCGACAGGGAAGCTGGATCTGTGTCTGTCCACGGCTGGCTGGTCGCTGCCAGAGGAGTGTTAACTGGGAGCAGGAGAGGTGCCAGTTCACCTCTTGGGCACTGCTGTTTTCATCTTCGAACTTGAACCCTTTCACAGTGTGTTTTCACTTCATCAAAGTTAATTGTAACATTTGGTCTCCTAAAGATGTCTCAGTTGTACTTAGCTCCACCCTCTCCTCTCACTTCTGGTTGCAAAAAACTAAGATGGCGACGGCCAAAATGCAGAAGGCTTCAAAACCGTAGTGCAGAAACCAATGGGCGACTTCAGGTATGTCCACGTCTCGTATCCAGGCTGTTAATTACACCATACATTACTTTGTTGACCCCAGCGCTGCAAAGCAGCAGCAGGTCCAGCACAGCGATGCTCACCTCAGAGAGGACTCCACGGTGTTTAACAGCCTGGTGCAGAGTGGTGGCCGCCTGTGGAAGTCAACAGGAATGTGTTTGGGGTAGAGATTATCCCCAAGGGCCCTCAGTGGATGTTTGGTGGACTATGGCTTGTCTTATGAAAAACAAATGTCATGTAATGCCTCTCACTTTGCTATGAAAAATGCAGGAGTGTTGCCCATAATAAAACATTCCATCATGGCCAGATATCCTTGTCTTTGTTTGCTCAGCTTTCTAGGAAACAGACTTCCAGTAGATTTGCGATGGTGTTGCTTTTAGAGAGAATCAGTAGCAAGAGCAAGCGGAGATATTTTTTGCTGAACAGATCTGTGAACAAATAATTAGTCCTCTGGTTCAGCCACCCAGAGACTTCGACTGTGTGAGCGCTTGATTCTACGTTTGTCTCGTTTATCCACGCATGTATCATCCTATTAGCTGCTCATGACTGCGGAGCCTCCGAGGCCCTTCATCGGGTTTTGGGGTTTTTTCAGCAAATCTTTTTTTCTGTGTCGCTGTGAAGCTCATTTAGTTTTCTTTTTTTTTTACTGCACTCCACACTGAAAAGAGCTCCAGCAGTGGCCCTCAAACTGTTTTACGACTTCACGCTCACCTTTTATATGTTATGCAACAAGCCAGGCTCCACAAGCAACATACACACCCTAATGTTTTATTTAGGCAACACTATGGAAAAGCAGCATCAGCGGCATGGAACCACAAAGAGGCTCTTTGTTCGGTCGGTGTGTTTTACACACACACTCGCAGCATTCAGAGAGGACCAGACAACACAGCAGTCCTACTAACATTTACCCTTCACTCTCTCTGCGCTGCCCTTGTTATTGCTCAGACCGGTGTGTGTGTGTGTGTGTGTGTGTGTGTGTGTGTGTGTGTGTCTGCCCTTCCCCTCCCCCCCCCAGATAGGGCTGGGCGATATGGCCTAAAAAAAAAATCTCCGATTTTTTTACAAAAAATCCGATTCACGATTTAAATCGATTTTTTTCCCCCAAAATTTTTTGCAGATGACAGAAGCTGTTGAAAACAATTTTTTCTTTTATTTTGTGATGATTTTCCCAAGTAGGTTGATAAAAATAAAGTGCAAACAAAACCTGAACATTGTAGAAAGGTGCCTGTAGTATACAAAAAGTATTTGGTCACTCTTTTGTTTGCCTGAATCATTTAAATATAAAATTAAATTAAACATAACATTAAATGGCATTAAATAGTAGCCTTCCATTGTAAACAACTGTGCAAATGTAACTTTTTACAGTAAGCTTTTCTAACTGAATACACTGATACAAACACAGCATGAAATAAAATGTATATGACCCTTTAACATTCACATTTTCAAAAGTGCAACATCTGATCTAACATCAACATAACATATTTTGCACAGTAAATAAGTGCATGTAAACAAAATCAAGTGCATTCACAACATAACCAACAGTATTAAACAGTAGTGCATGTTTTTTCTAAATATTTTTTGCCAGGAAGACAAGCCTGTCTACTACCTCTGGCTTCAGGCATGCACGGTGGCATGTAACAATGCCCCCCCCACACACTGAAAAGCCTCTCAGAGGGGGCACTTGTAGCTGGCACAGAGAGGTATTTCTTTGCTAAAGTACTTAGCCTTGGAAAGTTAAGTTGGTGACGCTTCCACCAGTCAAGTGGATCGGTGTCTGGGTCAACCTGCTGGACCACAGGTCAGTTGTTGCGGAGTAGAATGACATCCCCTCCAGCTCCGCAGAGATCCTTTGGCGTGTACTATTGTACAGCCGAGGCAAGGCAACGTCAGAAAAATGTTTACGGCTTGGTAGCACGTACCTGGGGTCCAAAGCTTTGAGACGGTGAATAAACCCCGGCTTTTCCATGGTGTATATGGGCACCATATCTTTTGCGATATACATCGCGACTGCATCCGTGATGGCTTTCCACCGGGCACTCTTCTTCTCATGCGGAGTACAGTTGGTGAATGTCTCCAAAATGCTGGGTTGTTGTTGTGAGGTGGCGGCGGCGGCGGCCAGCAGTGAAGCTGCTGGCCGCCATTGTTTTAGTTTGTAAACAATGCGCGCGCACTCTACTACGGGAACCCAACGGGGGGGAGGGGTGGGGGCGATTTTCTCGATTTTCAATAAAACACATCGCCTTAAAGCACACATTCGAATTAATCGATTAAATCGATTTATCGCCCAGCCCTACCCCCAGAGCACGCTATCCATGCTTTGCAAAAATCACCTCTACGGGCAGTCCTTCAAGAACACTGCCTTTTTAATATTATCCTCAGGTTGCCACAGCCAACAGCCGCTCAGAAAAAAAAGACCAGTGTTATGAGGGAAAGAGGATTATGGGGGGGGGGGGGGGGTAATCCTTCACTGATCTTGGCCTCACAGCAGCACGGCTCATCTGGCTACTAGAACCTAAAAAGTGTCCGGTTCAGTTCTTCTTCATCGTGTAGAGCAGCGGTTCCCAAACTTTTTAGGCCACGCACCCCCTTCTACATCCCGACCGGGTTCACGCACCCCCAATCCTTAAAAAAAAGCAACGGAGCCTATTTATAGCCGCATAAAAATCGGACCAATGAGAGAACAGTTTGCTCGCGCGTGGCGTTTGTTTACAAGATAAAAGACTTCATGCACCGTGCCTTCGAAAAGGCAACGGATGTACACCAGAAGATTGGCCACATCTGTAGGGTCGTCTACTTGCAGAGAGTAAAACTCACTCTTCTTCACGCGACCGACTAATGTAGCCAGGATGTCTTCAGACAAGCATCGATGCGGCGACAGTGTTGTTGGACACCGGGATCATGTCCAACTGTTTATTCTCAATCTCCAATCATACATTCCACCATCTCTTTGGCAGCTGGCAAGCACACATCTTCAGTGATTGTGTGCGGTAGCCCCTTTCTCGCTATTCTGTAACCAGATATGAAGCCCGTAGTGCGTCATTTATAGACCCAACACATGAATGAGACTCCAGTTGTTTTTGGCTGTTTTGTAACTCCTCCGATTTCGATATAAAAAATGTAAGGGGCTTTTGACTTGCACTGGCATGTTTGGTGTTCAGGTGGCGACGTAAATAAGAGCTTCAGACTGTTAGCCAGAACCTCACTGCACCGACTGTCTCCTAAAAATCACGTTCCCCCAAAACTAAAATGCATTCTCAATTACGTTTGACCAACGTAATTTTCGGATTTTCTCCCTGATTACGTTTGTGTTTGACTTATTACATTGACTTATTACAAATATGTTTCTAATCAACATTTTAACACTTTAACCTTTTTCTCCCTCTCCCTATTACGCGGTCAGAATACTACCACAACACGCCACCTGTCTCCGGCAGAAACGCGCTCATCCAGGCCGAGCAACGAGGAACATTATGCGGCTACAATACCTCCACAAAGGCCACAACAACTTGTGGGTGGCGGGGGTAGAGGCGAGGCAGATCACAGAAAAATAATAGAGACTAGAGTATTGCAAAGATATGTTGATGAGAAACGTATTTGTAATACGTCAAACACAAACGTAATCAGGGAGAAAATACGTTTATGGTCAAACGTAATTGAGAATGCAGTTTAGTTTTGGGGGAACATAATTTTTAGGAGACAGGACTGTACCATTAGACCACCATTACATTTTTCCTCTCGCGCACCCCCTAGAGCAGGGGTGGGCAAACTTTTTGGATTGGGGGCCACATTGAGTTTTAAAATTTGACAGACGGGCCGGGCCAGTAGCAGATGAATGGAGTGTTTGTGTGAACTAATATAAATTACAAGTAAAAGCCATGACCTAAAAAGTAACTTGCATTTAATTTCAGTGGGAACAGTGCTGTTGGTCACCCTTTTTAACCAGTGCGTCAAAGTTTTGTGTCAGTTTGATTGTGGCAATTCTCAGAACAGATCTGAGGTGTTCATCAGTTAACTGGGCTCTTACACGGTATTTTTTTATTGCATAAATGCATATTTTATCATGCACTTACTTAATAAGCAGTCATTTTTGACAGAGTTTTTAGTGAAAAGGTTAATGACTGTGGTCTTTTTAGCAGCTTGATTCTTTGAAGGGATCATACAAATATTTAACTGTCACATCTAACATTATCAGAGCGCTGCACCAACGTACATTTGTAAGAAATATTACGGTAATCAGCGTTGCATATGTGTCAAACTCTATCGGTGCATCTCCGGTCTGTCTTTGTTCATCCTGCATTGCTCTGTTCTGTTCTTTAATGTAACGTTACTGGAGCGACGGAGCCTCTCCCAGCTGTTGGCAGACTGTTGTGCTAGCAGGCTCGCGAGCGAGCTGTACCCAGCATGCAGTTCGGCGGTGAAATTTTATAAATGTACAATTATTAGTGTTACAGACTGTTGTGTGCTGTGGTGTTTTTCTCTGTTAAAGATAGTTAGTTGTGGGTTGTTAATTGTTGTCAATGTTCCCTCTAATTTTTCATGTGTCTGGGCATACACACAAGCTCCCTGAGCACACTGAGGACCACTGTGAGCAACATCAGATGTGCACGCTGTGGCCACACACCAGTATCACACCTGTTCAAAACCTTGGATCATAGCAAGTTACATGGCTTATTAAAATAATCAAATTACAGCAGCAATTTTCACTAGTTTACTTTTAATATAAGTGATTTGACAAACTTTAAAGGAAAAAGACAAAAATCTTGTTGTTCATGAGATGTGTAGTATGTTTTATGTGAGAGTCCTGCTTGGCCATGGGAAAAGTCCTGCTTTGGCCTGTGTGAGGTCCTGTTGTGGCCTGTGTGAGGGTCCTGTTCTGGAAGAAATGATACATATACACCTTTCAGACATAACATTTTGTTCACATTAAAACATTCACATTTTGCACAATGACATGTGCTGTAGCTTGTGTGATACAGTGTAAATTCCTGTAACTCTGTCTGTAAAATATGTAATTACTCAGTTTTTTATTATCATTTCTACTACCCATAAATTATCTAGTAGTAACATAATTTAATGATTAATATCCATAAGTAAAAAATCTTAATAAATGTCACTAGAATATGCACAAATCTGACTTAAATTTTACCTTATTTTTCACGTCTGTCCTTCTCACTTCTCCAATGGTTGTACACTTTGTCCAGGTTGATGGCTTCGTCTGCTTCTTGCTTTGACTTTATGTCGCTGCCCGTTCGTTTCGCCATGATAAGGGGTTAGCATTTGCGTCTCGTAACTCCGCCTCACTGTTGATAGCTAGCTAACCTGCACGGCGCGAATGGGCAGGGCAATAGTGTCAATGCTATGATTGGCTGCGTAGCGTAAGTGAACCGAATCGTATCATTGGCTGGACACCTGTCACTCACTGAGTTACGTTGCAAAATAGTACAGAAAACTAAATTATTATTATTATTATTATTATTATTGGTTTAATTGATTAGATAAGATTAGGACTAATATTAGATATTAATTAATACGTTTATGTTGAATTTTATTTTATGCGCTGCATAAATTTTCTTGTGCGCTGAGAATGTGCGAGCAGTGCGCGATTGCTCAAGCGCGCAGCTTAGAGGGAACATTGGTTGTTGTGTTATAAAGTTATGACCATAACTAGAGTTCCCTCTCAATACATATAAGAGAACTAGCGCTGACCGCTGCCCAATAGTGGCAAAGAATACATTTAGCTGCCTGTTGAAAGCAGACAGCAGTTGTTTCGGCTATGCACCGGTATAATGGTGTGTGAAGAATTCATATCATACCGGAAATAAAAAAACGGTATACTGCCCAGCCCTAGTCTTCATTGTAGTTTGGGCAATTCTGTACCGATATCTGACGGGCCGGATTAAAAGGCCCACGGGCCGTAGTTTGCCCATGCCTGCCATAGACTGTAGGTGTAAACGGCAAATCTCTATCATCTCTATTCATGCTTCGGGGACACACTGAATGATGATAGGAGTGTTCAGAGATCTGTTTCATTGTATTTCTACCTTACCTGAAAATAGAGGCTCAGTTGTATATACATATCAGATATTGTTTTGCATTCATGAGCAAAGGAAATACTGATGAATATGCAGCTTTCTAGTAGCAGACGGTGGATAATCTCAGATAATTGTTGAGCTGAAATCTCCTTACTGTGGAGGACATTACAAAATGACAACGACAATTAAGAGTAAATTGGAATAATTTAAATGGACTCAGAATGCTGCCAGAAAAGATAATCCCTGACATGCAGCCTTTTGACCTCACTCTCGCACTCAATATTATGTGGCGTATTTGTGGTATTAAGCTTTTCTTATTACTCCATATCTTGTTGAATAATCCCAGAGCTGTCTCTACATGTGGAAAGAGGACTAGACATTTTTACGCAGAGGAAATGCCACGATGATTCAGTTATTACCCTTCCTCTGCTTCATTTCCACTTTTCACTTTCAGTGAAATGAAGTGTAAATCAACATTGATCGGATCTAAGCTCTGGTAATTCTGAATGTTTGTACGATATTTCATTGTAATCAATCCAATAGTACAATAATATATAAGATATAAGTATGTATAATATAATGAGATATATTCACTGAAGTGAATACCATTGCATTACCATTGTTATGCCGATGACACCCAGCTGGTCTTGTCATTTCCCCCCGGGGACCCTCAAGTGGAGGCACGCATTGCTGCGTGCTTAGCTGACATCTCGATGTGGATGACGACACACCACCTCAAGCTCAACCTGGACAAAACCGAGCTACTGTTCCTCCCGGCGAAGGGTTGCCCGCACCGAGACCTGTCCATCACCATTGATGATACCGTGGTGACGCCAACTCGAACTGCGAGAAACCTGGGTGTGACCCTGGACGACCAACTGTCGTTCTCAGCAAAACATTGCATCGGTCACACGCTCCTGCAGATTCCTGCTCTACAACATCAGGAGGATTTGCCCCTTCCTCACTGATGAGACGGCGCAGGTGCTCATCCAGGCTCTTGTCATCTCTCGCCTGGACTACTGCAACTCACTACTTGCCGGAGCCCTGGTGTCGGCCATCAGACCTCTGGAGATTGTCCAGAAAGCTGCAGCTCGCCTGGTGTTCAATCGCCACAAGTTCTCCCACACAACTTGCCTTCTCCGTTCTCTACACTGGCTTACCTGTGAGAGCCCGCATCCAGTTTAAGACTCTGGTGCTAGCCTACAGGGCAGTGAAAGGAACAGCTCCTTCCTATCTCCAGGCCATGGTCAAGCCCTACACCCCCGCCCGACCTCCTCGCTCTGCTACCTCGGGGCGACTGGTTGCCCCGTCGCTCAGAGGTCCCTGCGGCCGATCGACCCGGTCGCGGCTGTTTTCTGTCCTGGCCCCTCAGTGGTGGAATGAACTCCCCACTGACGACAGGACGGCAGAGTCGCTGCCCATCTTTCAGCGCAGGCTGAAAACTCACCTCTGCAAGAAGGCCTACCCTTAGGCTTCCGCTTAGCACTTACTTAGCATCTATTGTATTCATACTAGCTTATTGCACTTATCATTTTCATATTAGTTTGTGGCACTTACTGCATTTGTTTGTTTCTGCACTGTACGTTGGCGCTGGTGTATGCTCTTAGATGCTTGCTTGAGGAAAGGACATGCACTTATGACTTCTGGTGACCAGTTGTTCTCTCGACAACCGATGTTGAATCCACTTATTGTAAGTCGCTTTGGATAAAAGCGTCTGTAATGTAATGGACTGACTGATCAGCTGACAGACTGAAACTATAACTAAGTCCCGCCCCCCTTAGTTACTGTTTCTAGAACAGACAAGCTTCACAAAGAAACATGGCCACGCCGGTTCCATTTAGCTGCAATATAGAGGCTGACAGAACGTACATCTTCAAGATCGTAAAACTTTACTCAGGAAACTTAATCTCTAGTCTAAATACATGACACCAAACGTTACTTAGAGGCGGCAGGTACTGTAGCCATACTGAGAGCAAATAAAGGACGAAATCACGCAGCTTTACCAGGAAGTCCTTGAGCTCAGACTCCAGCACCGACCAGCCCACCCTGGACAGACCATGGACTGTGTATAAGAAGAGGACGTAGTCATCCTGACATCACCCGTTGGTTTGTGGAGTTTGTTTTGAAGCCTCAAGTTCGGTGATTTCGCCGTCTCCATGTTGTTTTACAGCCAATGAGCGGAAGTGACCATATTTGGACTGTGGAAGAGTGACGTAGAGACACCGTAGACGTCGCTGATAGCAGCAGATACCTGTCGATCACAGTAAGCCCTCCCTAAGGCATACCCTTTATGCTTTATGGTCTATTTGAGTCTAAATGAACATCATGCTGTATTGAAGACTTAAAACTAGAGATTGATACCATAAACTCATGTTTACAATGTTTACTGAGGTAATAACTCAAGAGAGAAGTAGTCATTGTCAGGAAAGGGGAAGTTGACTGAGGTTCTAAGCACAAAGCGAAAAGGGGCGGGGCTGAGGAAAGGTCAGTTGCAATCCTTCGAGCCATGCATGGCTATACATTATTATAGTACTGATACTGCAATATGTGTAGTATAGGTATCCTGATGTTGGATGATTAAATGACAAGTTAAATCATATTTTGACCAGATGTCACATAAACTTCTGCTTCGATCTTTCATATCTTGTAGTTTGGGGCATCCGTGCCAGATTTGGAGACAATGGGCTTCGTGGTCTTCCAGGAGTTCACAAAACACTTTTGTGTTGGACTCTGAAACAGCCAACACAGGAGCTCAGTTGAATAGCCGTGTCAGTAAGACTACAGCACTGGGCCAGTGAGCATCATTCAAAATTATTTGAGAGAGTTTGGGTTGGTGTTGTGAGTGTGTGCTGACTGGCTGTTGAGCTCAACACACACACACAGGAAGGGAAAGGAAAGTGTAATTTTTAATGTGGATGTTGCTCGGGATACGGTCTTCAGCTCTGTTGCTAGGAAACTTGCACCAATCACACTTCGTTTCTTAGCTGCACTGTTGCTTTTGATTCTCGGAGTCAGCATTGTGCTGACGGCATGAAATCCTGTACTGCAAGGCCAAGTAGCATTAACAAGCTGTCAAGGCCTGAGGGGAAAGTGTGTATCTGGTCCCCTCTCCGCTGACTAGAGTCATGAATATGAAGCAGCTTCTGGCTTTATTCGTTCACTCACACACCACATCAAACAAAAGATAAGACTGTCAGAGGGAGGCTAGATCAGCTGACGGCAGCACTGGATCTGCAGAGGCGTAGACAAAACACAGGTGGAGGTGAACCAGGGCTGGCTAGAGGATCCGGAGGGAGTGTGTAGACCAGGTGTTCTATGAGTGATGTGAATACTTAATAATCATTGAAGGTAATCATAAAAATAGATGACCTTAAATGTCCATTGTAAAAATCCATTCCAATTTGTCTAGCTACTTTGTTCGAGACAATGAGTCCACTGACTGAAACGCTCATTTGAAAGTGTCTGGCTGTCACTGTGCCTAAAGGCCTCAGCGTGCTTCAGAAGAAGTGTCAGTCTTCACAGGACTACCACTGTCCCTTTACTTGTGCTCCACTGACTGTTATCCCCATTTCCTCAATTTCATCACTGTGATGCAGCCAAGAGGAGGCTATGACAGCAGGCTTTTTGAAGGCATGTCAGACAATCTGGTACATTTGACGCATGTTGAGGCCTTACAGACTTGTAATCAGGTCTAAAGCTGTGTTGCCACAGGGTAGAATCATCTTTTGCTCAAATTGCTCACTGCTCACTCCAAAAGAAAGTTGCGTTGTATTTAATTAGGGCTGTACCAAACATTCGTTCTGAATTGAGGTTTTCTTTATATTCAAAGCTTCTATTGAGTTTTTTGAATGAAGCAATGTCTGTTGTCATATTATAAAATAAAATCCTCTGAACAAAATGTCTTAATTTGAATATTGTGATTCATCGGATTAATGAGTTATTCTTTTGTTAATTAGATCATCTTTCTTGAATAAATACAACTCATCAGTGCGTGCCTCTGTTTGTGTAAGGCAAACAGTTTATTAAATACCCTGAAAAGGTTGCCTTTGAAAGGCTAAACACCAATAAATAGCACAATATTTCGTTGGGTAAAAACATGTCGTGAATTTTGTAAATTATTGCATCTGTCTTTTTTCCAAACATTTTTGACTTTTTCACTGAACAACCCTCTGGAGTTATTGGAAATGTTTGGATCACACGAGTCTCCAACAATTCTACGCAGTCGCCAGTGGAATCAAATTCTGTGCATAGTACAATATTAATAACATCAGTGTAGCCTGATTATCTGCAACTGTGCCGACAGACCAGCTTTAAACACAATGAATAGACATGCACAGCATTCAAACGTTGATTAGATCACAGCGTTTGTGTTTAAATGTAGGCTATTATATGGCTATTTAAAACATATGTCTTGTGGTTGTTCTATATGGCAGAAATTCTGGAATATTTATTGCTTTATTGGCTGGCCAAAATCAAATCTAGCATTAACCCTGGCTGCCAGTGTTGTTTTAATCTACAGTATATGTCAGCAATGTCTCATAATGTCAATGAGTGTGATTCTGACCATGAAAGTCTTGAGTTTTACTGTTGACATACTGTTAATGGATGTATTTGTGGCGATTCAGAAACACAGTGGCGCTGCATGTGAATCATGTTGTAGCCATGCTTTTCACCCGTTAAACATCACAACTCAGCATCTTGTGTATCAGAAGGTCTCTGCTCTCTCAGCCTGCTCACCACGTTGTCATTCATGCGTTCACTACTACTGTAAGTGCTGTGTGTCCAGCTGCCTGTAGGCCCGGTACTGCTGCTGTGCTGCAGAACTTGGTGATTTAAGAAAATAAATTTAAAATGGCAAAAAATAGCTCTTGTCCTCCCTTCTTCTCCTCTCTGTCAGAGGAGTTTCTGCATTCTTTCTGATAATATATGCATAGTCCTCCTCACCATAATCAGCATGGCAAAACACAAGCTATAATTTTCCTGTGAAGTTATTGCCCCATGAAAACACAGATGTGTGCACACACTCACACGCTCACATTGACTCTCGTCAACGTTGGTGCTAGACCAGTGGTCCCCAACCACCGGGCCGTGGATCATTTGGTACCGGGCCGCACAGAAAGAATAAATATTATATTATTTCCGTTTTATTGATTATCAGAGTCGGAAAGAAGTTTTATTTTGAAAAATGACCGGATTCTCTTGCAATTCCATCCACCTGTGCCTGTTGACAGGTGGATGAACGTGATACATTACCTCAAAAATGAAGACCGCAAACTAGCGAAAAGTTGTAACTAACTTTTGGAGAGATTCTTTGCAAAGGGGAAAAGGTTCAGGTTACTTTTATTTGTACCCGTAGGTAGACTTGGTTTGCAAATAGAGAGAGAGGCATCCATCTCGACAGACATTACAAACAGCACAGACGACAAGACAAACATGATGAAAGTACACAAGGCTAAAAATCAGTCAATCAATAAGTAGAAAAGGCCACTAAGGAGACTGAAGAAGAACCTACAACTTCCAAGAAAAATAAAGCGTAATTTAACAGACAATATCAGGAGTCTAATTAAATATCAGGAGTAATTCTGACGTCACAAACCCGCTCTGCAGAATATGTGTCGACAGAGGAAGATCAGCTGCTGGAAGTTGTAAATGACGGTGGCCTGAAAAGTATGTCTGAGACAACAACTCTGCTGGTGTTTAGGATTAAAATCAAGGCTGGATATCCTGAGATCGCCACTAAAGCACTGAAAACGAATGTTTGAAATGGAAGCAGGCTTCCATTTCAAACATCCTCTTTGTGAAGCGGGATGTTCTGCAGTGACGACAATCAAAACAAAATTACGGAGTAGACTGGACACTGTGGAGTTCGAGAGCCTCTTAAACTGTGGGAATTACCGCCTTTGACCCAGTAATACTAAAAAGTCAGCCGTTTCAATTATGAACAAAAGTATTTAATACTTCTGATGCTAATACAATTACACAGTGAAGCACATTAATTACAGTATCTATAGATATATATTCTCTGCGCAGAGAAGCATCTCACCCTCATCCCAGCTGTTCCCACCTTGAGACAACAGCAAAAAGAGACCGATCCTCTGCCAACACTTCCTGATCACAATTTGAAATCCCCTCCCCTCTTGTCCATTTTAGTTCCTATTGGCTAACTCCAGCTGGCTCCTCCTCTCTCAGCCAGCTTAGGACTCCTGGCTCGGGTGATGCTCCGTCTGCGTCCGCTGAAATTGTCTCTAAATCTGACTCTCCCTTGGCTATTCTTCACAGTTTAATACATTCAATGACTGTCTTTTATGGTTCAACACTTCTATGATACACATTGGATTCTATATAAAGATAAGGATTTGCAACTTTTGGCAAAAGCTTCACAAGTTTCACAAACATAGATCTAAGGTGCTACAATTCTCTTAAGATACACTTCTAACTACAAACTCTAAAACACTTCTACAATTATGAATCTTCTAATTATGTATTCCAAAACACTTCAAATTATGATTTCTTAATTATTAAACACTTGTATTATAATTTCTTAAAACACAGTTCTAAACCCAAATTTCCTACAACACACTTCAGGTGTCTCCATTACCCCCAGATGGGACAGTCTCGTTGCAGAGAAACAATTTCAGGGCTCCCACTGATTCAGCATTATTGTGAGTTGTATTTATTTATGCATTTTACATTTGTTTTCATGCCGGTCGTATCATTTTATTTCGTCGTGTTTTTCCGTCACACCTTGAAGTCTGTGAAAATATTGTCTTTCATGAAACCGGTCCGTGGTGCAAAAAAGGTTGGGGACCTCTGTGCTGGACAGCAACTTTGTATGGTCTATATGAGCATGATGACTATGATGTCTACAGATTTCTGTCCAGTAATACCTGAAGAAAAAACAAGTTGACCATCTGAAACACAAGCAGTTTGAGGATGTTTTGTGCTCTGGTCACAGTTTTCTCTATGTGGCCTTTATTTTCTCTGCAATATATAAGTTCTGCACCTCTATGGAACCAGCACAGTTACGGCTAGAAGAAGGTATCGCTCCAACATGTCCGTTACAATGCTATCAATTATTGAGAAGAAAACACAAGTAGAATTTTATGGATCATTTATCTTACATGAATTGGAAAACTATGGAATCTCTATATCCAACATGTTTCCAAGTGTCTAACAGTGCCACCAATGTTAGAATAAAAGGGTGGCTCTATGTGCTTTATTCATTGAACTATTCACATTTTTACCACCTCTCCTCAATGCTCTGTGTTGACAGCCTGCAGTTCAGTCCAAGTTTCACAGAATTCTTTTTCACGTGATTGTTGGTCTCAGGCGAGTCAATCATGGCTTATTAGTTGCGCTGAAAAGAGCAGAATTTAAAGTTTTTTACAGAATCTGTTAAGAGAAAGTGATTTATTTGTGGCGAGATTTTAAATGAGACATGTAGAATATAATGTTTTCGATAAAATATCTCAATGTTCAGCTTTGTTTTTGGCTGCTTTTTCTGCCAAAATCGTTCATCACATGATTTGTTCAAGGAACGTCAGAAAGATGAAAATCTGACAATAATGACGTTTTTTACAGCCTCTGGTTGTGAGAAACGGTCTAGTTTTGCTGATTGTTTAAAGAAAACATGCTTTTCCATCCCGCCGGCGGGTTCTGGGGTTCAGAGGGTTTTAAACAAAACCTCAGCAGATGTTACGCTGTTGTTTCCAGAGGGCACTGTCGGCACAGTTCACGGTGCTCAGGGTCCTCTCTTGTTGAGGACAACGTTCCTTCCACGAAATATAAAGTGAAGAAAACCCACCAAAGAGCTGCAGAGCTGTCTGTAGCATATAAAAGCCAGCTGGTCCTCCATGTCCACCTGTGCAGGCACAAGATGGCCGACAGTGTGGAAGTCCACTTGGCCCAAGCTCAAGGCAGGCTGGAGTCACACGCTTGTGTCCATAACTGGCCCAGGATCTGCATTGGGCGGGGACAGAGCAGACCAATGTCAAAGATCGTGTTTGGCTAATTAGCTTCTGGATTAGTGCCGTCCAGCCCACCAGAGCTCCTGGTGGAACAGCACAGCTATTCACTGCACGGCTTCTGGAGCTTCCAGCTGTCTCACTCCGTGCCTCCTGCTGGTAGTGGAGGGGCCTTACTACTCTCCTGCTCCACCCTCTCCTCCAAATATGGTCGCTTCTTGTGGCTCCAAAAAAACGAAATGGCGACGGAAAAAATACCAAACTAGAGGCTTCAGAACGGTAGTCAACAAAATAACGGATGACGTCGCGGTGAATACGACCACTTCTTATACACAGTGTTTGCCTCAGAGCTCATTCTGACTCTTATGGTCAAGAGTCTCTTCCTGCTGTCATCTTTTAGCTCTTTAAACCACTCAGACCCCTAAGCAGTTAAATGCAGTGTCAAAGAGTGTGTCTCGCTGTGTTAAGTTGGTAATGATAACCTGTGTGTGTGTGTCCGTGTCCACCCTTCTATTCTGTATGTGTGTGTGTGTTCGTTCCATTGGACATCTGTCATCCACAGTGAATGCGTCGCACAATTGAATGATACACCAGGATGTAATACACACATGCCGCTCTATACTTTGCCAAATCCAGTGCGGTGCAGGGGTTAAAAGCATGTACTTGTACACTACGCATCTGCCACTGTGTCCACCAGCAGACAGGAAGCCTCCCACATAGACATCCTGTGACTAGAAACACAACAAACACGTCCTACCTTTAACTCATCACTTTACCGTTTAAACCAGTCTAAATAAAACCTTATTATCACAGACAATCTTCCGTTTTCAAAAATGAATGAATTTTTTCAACACAGTAACAGAATATTGATTCATATTTTTAAAAAATCGGATTGGTTGAGTCTTACAAATCCCATCAGGAGCGCTAAAAGGAGGCAGAGGAACCTCGTGTTCTACTGTCAGGCTGTAGTGACACTTTGAGTAAATGTGACTAAAAATATTTTCGCCAGCAGCCGTAGCTTTATAAGACTCAGTGAAGATGACACAGGTGACATATAAACAATGTCCCTGGCTGGGATTGAACACGGGCTGTTGCGGTTGTGTAGTTTTGTAGATGTGAGTTATAACTTAGCCTTCAAACATTTGTGCTTCTTTGCTGGAGTGCGATCAAAAGTTATTGCTCGCCCCGCCGTAGACGCTCTACGATGTGAGCCGCACCTGTCTGCATCTGAGTTACGATCCAGATAAACTCTGGTGACTTTAATGGCTTCCTGTCTGGCAGCTGTGGCTGTTTATGATCGCCCTGATGACTCGCTACTTGCTCTCATCTGTGCCCTCGTAACATCTAATTCCACCACAGACATGATGACCGGACTCAGCGGACTGTTGCAGCGACGCTTGGAGGTGTTGCTCACTTCTTTATTGTTCTGCTGTTTGCTTAAGTGAATGCACTGTAATAGGCATATAGTGTTGTTATGCTGAAACTGTAAAATCATATTTTATTTTGTTTTACAGACTGTAGCTGGTAGAACCATCTTGTTTTGGCTTGTCTATTGACTTAATGATGAGTTAGTGCTGAGCTATTATTCAAAGTAAAAGTTTAATTTTGAAGCGGAAGATAGAGAGAAATCAAAAGTTAAAACCACTTTTAAACTTATATTTGCTTTGGTGCTCCTGAACGTGAGTATGAATATCAAATATTAAATCTTAAATTCATTAGCTAACTTATTTTCTTAATTCATTCTGTGCTGTTTTGAATGAAAGTTGATTTCCTTCAAACAAAATGAGAAAAACTGTCACAGTCGACATGAACGGACTGAGATATGAAAACGGTAAAAATAACTCAAGTGATGCAGGAGGCGTCCTTTAGTGGCTGAGGTCACATCTGACCTGGGCTCAGTGAACACCACTGATTGACGCATGCACACGTTTGGTTTAGAGCAGGGGTCTCAAACTCATTTTCACTCCGGGCCACATCAGCACAAAGGCCCCCAAAGGGCCGGTTGTAAATGTAAGACTGTGTAAATGTAACTACTCCTAACATATTGTTAAATAACTGTCTCTGCATTTGATTATTCAAGTGTAAAAATATTGTACATGCAGTTATATAAATGTAAACATATATTTAAGCACATTTCTGTTATTATAGCTTAAATCTTTTTAACTTAGGGTTAAGAAACCCACATTACTCTATCAAAGATCAAACTATTAAAGAAAATATCAAAGACAAATATCAAACAAGTTATGACAATAACTTTGTTCAATGCTTAAAATCCTTTCAAGGGTGCCTTTACACAATCCCACATGAAGTATTTCATGTGTTTTAAAGCCACGTTTAAAGTAGTCTTCAATGTACTCATGTCAAGTGTACAGTAACCAGCCAAAGAGCTGCTTCTATGTTTAAGTATCTCACCATTATGACTTTCTATCTCATAATTTCGACTTTCTATCTCATAATTTCGACTATGGGGATATTTTTATTATCAAGTCCAATTTTAAAAACAAACAAAAAAACAATTTTTTTTTTTTTTTTGCTGGTGGATTCGCAGGCCACATAAAATGACGTGGCGGGTCGGGAGTTTGAGACCCCTGGTTTAGAGGCTAGAGGGGATCCCTGAGAGTGGACGTCAAAGTCAAAGTCAAAGTTCACTTTATTGTCAAAGTTTCCACATGTGTTATGCATACAGAAAATTCGAAATGCCGTTTCTCGCAGTCCCACAGTGTAATATAGACATGAACATATAACATATAATAGAATAAAATAGAATAAAGTTAAGAACATAAGGGCCTAGATAAAGGATTTAAACAAGTAGCAGCAGAGAATAAAAAGTGACTGGTGCTGATAAAAAGTGACTGGTGCTGATAAAGTGACTGGTGCTGGATGAGGGAAGGGGTGTGAGGGGGAGTAGATGTCCTGGTATGTTCCATTTGAGGCAGTGGGGAAAGGTGGGTGAGGGGGAGGGTAGAGAGGTCAGGGGAGAGATGGCAGGGGGGGAGAGAGGGGGAGCGAGAGGAGAGAGGGAGGGAGAGAGTTCAGCATCCTGACCGCCTGGTGGAAGAAGCGTCCGTCCTGTCTTGTGTCCAGGCTCACCCTGTGTCCCACCCGGGGGATTCTTGAGGGTCATAAACATTTAGCGATCATGGGAACTTGGTTTACCCATCCAGCTCCTCTGCAGGGACAAGTGGCTCTGTCCACTGAGCCGTGTCCACAGAAGCCACTGTCCTCATCCCTTAAAAGGACCTGATGAGGGAAACTGAGGGACCTTTTATGTGTTAATTTCTGGAAGGACGTTTTCCGGAAGAGAGCGCAGGATAATGATTCTCTCCCCCCCCCCCTCCTCTTCGCCCGCTCTGCCTGAAGTTCATCAGCCGAGGAGGAATGTGATCTTTTAGATGGGTGGCGATAGTCGGGGTTTCTCGATAAATAACTTCTTGTCAGCCAGCCAAGCAGTGCTGTCCAGCTCCAGCAGCAGCAGGCACCAGTAACCATGGCGCTTCTGCACCAGCCTGTTAAAGGGAGAGTTCAGTTGTATGAGTTGCTTTTACATCGTCAGTGTATTAACTACAGTAGATGGACTTTAAAGAAACCGGCAGGAGTACCAGCACAGGAGCAAAGCTATGTACTGCTGTGGACGTATTTAAGACACCTAAACATATCTATATCAGTTGAAGTGTACGTCTATTTTTCGACATTTTTTACAGCTTAAACTTAGTTTATACTTGCCGTAGTGAAGCAGACACTAGAAAATGACGTAGTCCCACCCTGCGCTCGTCGTACACGTCTGAATGTTTGTGACGACGCATGATCACCTGACTGTCTCACATAGTTCACTGATAAAAACACTCTTTACATGTCTAGGGATTATACTAAGGAGGCCAATTTGTTTTTAAATGTTTGAGAAACAGGAGGTCCCAAAAATCTTAATTTGAGTAAATATTTTACAGCCACGGTTTACAGGATATTCAACCTTTGTTTCTTTATAATGTATGTAATAATAAGTAGTCCATGAATATGTGATATGAGTTTACAGATAATTACAATCCTGAACCGTCCTCAGGCCTCCTGCTGGGTGCTGCGGGGGCCCTAACGGTTTACACAGCTCGTATATCGCGGCAGTAACAGTTGTGCTGTGGAGACCAGGAGGATGCTGGCGGCCGGTGTTTGTGTAATGGAACACCGCAGGCTCTCACAGCCACTAAAGCATCCTTTGTAAACACTGTTTGTTGGTGTAAGACAGTGACTGACTGCAGAGGGCTGCGCTCACTCAAGGCCTCGCTGAGTCCCACTGTTCCTGTGTGTGCGTGTGTGTGTGTGTGTTTATTTGTCTAAAGTGTACAGAGGAGGGACTTCTCATTACAGGCGTGTGTGTGTGCTCGTGCACGTTTGTGTGTTTATGTTCCCAATCGCGTCGCTAATTAGAAACGTGTTTTATTTTCCCTTCCCCCTCGGACTGAGAATGAGGGTGTTGAATGGACCATTATGAGTAGACACTGGAATTATCTCTCTCTGTCTCTGTCTCTCTCTACCTCTCTCTCTGTCCCTCCCTCTCTTATTATCACGAGTCACATTCCATCAGTACCCAGTGAGCACTGAGGCTTGCGAGCACATGTTTGTGGCGATTCCGCTCGTTGTTTTCACCTTCTTTCTCTCATCCCCGTCTTCCCCTTTCACCATTGTCTCCCCGTAACCCTGTTTCTGTCCACTAATGTCACTCTGCCAGCTCTTTCATTTCAGAACCCCCCCTGCCGTTGCCCCTCTCTGTCTCCTCCAGAATGTGGGATAGCTGAATTGAAAATGAATGAAAGGCTGGACTCAATGAAGCGGATGATGGCTCAATTGAATGTGCCTCTCAGGAATGCCTGGTGGTGGTGTGCAGTCCTTTGCCTGCAGCTCAGGCTCCAGTCCGCTTGTGCGGCCTTGGGTCGTGGACGGACCGCTTTGGTTTGTCGTGTTGGGATTCTTCTCTGCTGGTCCTGTCCTTCTGCTACGTGTCCTTATCAATACATTAGTACTGGTGAGGACGTAAGGCGATCTCTGATTCGAGGACTGAGGTGGCTCATCTCTGTGTGTGTGTTTGTGTGTGTGAGTGTATATCTGTGTAAATATATATAAATACACTCGCACTTTATATATTTACACAGATTGTGTATATACCTGTGTTTGTTTGCAAACCTACTTTATGATATGTATGACCTATGTATATGACTTACTGTTTCTGCAGACTGGGCTGGAACAAGGTGGAGTCATCACTTAAAAGTAAAGGAACATTTAGATAAAGCAATTACACGGCAGACGCACATTTCCTCCTCTCATCAAACTGATACATTTTGGCTTACTATAAAAACCTTCTACTCGGAGGCGAAATGTGATTTCTAACATTAGAGAATCGAATCACAGGTCCATTCTCTTGTTCTCATGTGTCTGAAACTGTGAATGAAGTTGAGCCTGATCGGATTATTCACTGCAGGAAAGTGAAACCTCTTCCATTTGAGATCAGCTCGGAGCGATGGCCGTCCAGTGTACTGTAGTTTTTGGCCATTTGATTTGCAGCTTTCAGCAAATTCTGAAAGAAGAGGAGTCCTTTGGCCCGTTCCTGTTTGATGAGTGGATTGACAGTCTGCACGTTTTCAGCACTAGTGAAGGAAACACCGCTGTGCTCCAAATCCGACCCTGTTTCTGAGAGAAGGAAACAGGAGAAGCAGTGTATTTGTTGAACTAGTGCTTCCATGAGTGAACATGCTTGTCATTCCTGTCTCGGCTCCGCTGGGCTCTGGATCTGTGCTTTCTCAGGATTATCTGCACAGGGCTGGAAAGCGCCTTCCCACCAGAGTCGTGACACGCTGACTCCAGAGTTCAGGCTCCGGGGCCACAGAGAAGCAGCTATTTCACCAAGTACTGAAAACTCTACCCCCCCCCCCCCCCCCCTAGATCTGATGATTTGGGGTTCGGTCACTGAGGCATCCATAATTCAGCTTGACCTCTGTGCTCTGCTCGGTCTGGAACTGGAGGTGGTTCTACATTAAGCATGCCAGTGAGTGGAAAAACAAACATGTGCACGGAAGTGCCTGCTGAGGAGTTTGATTCAAATCACATTTGGTTGATATTCTATAGATAAGAATGATCCTAATTATTGTGCTCTAGTAAATATATTTCACTCCGTCGTTGGCCTCTTGCCAGGTCTTTACCCTCGTTCCCACATACAGGAGATTGCCACCAACAAAGCCGGCTTTCTAATGCTCCTAGTGTGGCAGCAAAAGAGGTGTGTGTGTACACTTGGTGAGGACCGGCCTGTTCAGTGGGTTGAATAGTGTCTTTTTCAGTCTGTTCCCACCCCCCCCCCCCCCCCCCCCCACAGGAGGCTTTATTGTATATGGAGAAGAATGGGAGAACTTGCTGTCATAACTGACTGCTGAGTATTAGTGTTTCACAAAGTAAGCATGAAACCACCGATCCAGGAGGTCAAACAAGAGAACTCTAACCCTTCTCAAGCTTCTCATGCCAGCTTATTTTACCTCATGGCAACTTGTTGCAGGGACTCTGAAACCAGATGGTTTTGTACCTTGTATCCTAGCAATGAGGTGTGTGTGTGTGTGGCACTGAAAGGCCTCTTGGACTGACACTACTTGACTTGGCCTCTGCTGAGGGCTTTTTATACGCAAAAAAGAAGCGGATGTAGCCAGTTAGACATAGGTCTGACCGGAATTTCAATGGGTATGAGCTTTCCACGACTCTTAGTGGACTGCAGGGATGCCAACAAATACAAGGTGTTTGAACATCACAGTCTGTCAGTAGGCTTGTGATAATGTCCTTTAGCGTGAGGTTTGTTATCTCTGCATTAGCTGCTGTAAATCACACTGGGTGTCCTAGCATAGTAGGCTTGGGTATTACGATATACCAGGGTATTTAACTAAAAATATGCTGTACAAGTAGCTTTAAAGATGCAAATACATTTTTTTCCTCTTACCTGTGGTGATATTAATCAATCTAGATTGTTTTGGTGTGAGATGCCAAGAGTAGAGATGTCTGTCTTCCGGGCTTGTGGTGCTAAAAGCGCCAAAAATACATTTGAACTCTCTACAACAATGTCTCTTTGACCCTGTTAGTGGTTTCATGTGTTTTCTTTCTACCAAGCTACACCCTCCAATCTAATCATGAACGAGATGCTCGTGACAGCGCGAGATGTAGACATGAATGGCTGTAACATTAGCTAGCTCAGTGGTGCTAGGTGAGATAACGGTATGGAGTATCCATACTTCCTTCTGTGCGGGGATGCAGTTGGTGGGTGTAGTTTTGTTGAAAGAAAATAGACCCTAAATGAAACAAGGTTTTTGGTTTATCTTGAGTAACAGGGTCATAATTTCATGAAGACAGACATCTCTACAGCTGATATCTCCAACACTCTGCAACTCATATCAAAACAATCTAGATTGATAAATAGCACTACAGGTAAGAAGAAAATATGTATTTTTGATTTTGGGGTGAACTGTCCTATTGAATTATGTATGAAGTCCGCTGTAACGTAATAGCTGTGAGCGTAGAAGTGCAGTGTGTGTACAGTTTATTTGTCAGTGAATGACTAAAGCTACTGGCTGCATGGTCATCAATGCTAGTGCTGCTGGCTAGGGCAGCTCGCAACAGCATTTTTCCTGTGTGGCCCTCAATCATATGCTGGCTCCTTAAATTGGCACTCGGTCAACACACCTTTGAGAACCCCTGGTTCAGAGTATACTGATATATATTCTCTCTCCTTTGTATTGCAGGTTGCGTCCAGAAGGATGTGCTTTTAAACCTGAGCAGCTGGGAGGTCAAGAGGTGACATGCCTCTGTAAAACACCACTGGAAACAAATGGTGAGTCAATGGCTCACATGTCTCAGAGAGTTTGTTATGCTTAAGGGTGCTTTCACACCTGTAGCTGGGTTCATTTGTTCCGGACCAAGGGGAGAATGAAACCTTGTTGCATTTTAGTTCTGGTCATGTTCCTGGTCACACTCATGATTGATGAACATGTTGCAAATTGCTGGCTGGTTCAGTTGGGCTCTAAGTAGATCCATCGTTTGTGTTTTATATCTCACAGTTAAGGGGCTTAATCTACCCAACTTCCTCTGAAGAAAGTCACGCCAGATATTATAAGAGCACATGGCGATGCAAAATAGCCCTGACGTTGTCGATGCTGCCAGGTAAACAGTGTAGTTGGTCTCTGGCCATTCATTCCTGCTCACCAATCTACCTCACGCAAGTTATGGAAAACTGCAGGTTATGATTGGTTAGAGTCCACTAGTAGACTACCATGTCTCTCAGAGTTCATGACTTTATGATTGCCTAATAATACATAGTCGCGTTTCCATTCATTTGTCAAGGAACTTTTAACTGAACTTTTGATACACTGAAAATATATGATAGTTTCCATCAACTGGTTTCGAGCGAGCAAACTCGGCTACATTGTAGTTTGGTCAGAAGTTGGCGCTATAGGCTATGCTTTATGCATGGATGTATTCCACCAGAAAACAGAGTAGAGGAATAGTTCGCAAACCATCTGACCGTCTACGAAAGCAAAAAGTTGTAATTGTTTTTTCATGTCAGCTAGTTGCATGTTTCCTGTTTTCTGGAGACGAAGACGACCATTTGTGGTTTATGGGACTATCAACAGCTGGTCATGTGAGCTAAATGTTCACTACCTCATAATTTATTTGGCATTTCCATATCTGTTTTTTGACAAATGCGAAACCCACCTTAAGCTAGTGTAAAACATTTCTACAATTGAGGAAGTTTTATCGAATTTTGCCGTTCCCATACAGCTTTTCTTATGTGCATAAAAATATGTAAATGGTAACACAGTTATTGACACAATGGCCTCAGCAGGGAGGGGTCTGGTCCCAGCATTAGCTAGCTAGTTGCAACAATTATAGAACACAGCACATGCAGGTCAAGAAGGTAAGACGGCCTCGCATACAGGTGACCCTCAGTACCTCCCTTTAGAAACAGTATCCTATTGTTGTGGGCTTGACAGTGATTCATCCTACTGCTTGTACCCGGTGACCTAGTACTGGTCCATGGCTCCCTGCTTGGAACCACTGTTCTAAAAAAATGTACAGATGATTTCGAACAATTTTAGTATCATTTACTTGAAACTGTCTGAATTTTAGACTGTCTTTAAATTACCTCAGCTAATCCACTTAATACAGTACAGACATGAACTAAATGTGTGACCATGTCTGGAGGTCTGTCGCACAAAAACGTTTGACGACTCCTAACAACTTGTCCTGTCTTCTGTCCACCAGCTCTGCTGCCATGCCTCTGGGGATAGCGCGTCGTCTTTCAGGGTTAGCAGTCCAGACGCTGCTGTCGCTCCTGCTGCTAGCCGTCGGCTGGCCCCTCACACAAGGATCTGACTCGTCCCCCTCCAGTCTTTACCCCACCTTTATACGGAACGACACTCTGTTTGAGCACTTGGCCCTGCATCCCGACCCCAGTGTGAGTCGGGTCTACGTCGGGGCCCGGGATCACCTGTTCCAGTTGGATCGGTTCCTCCAACTTGAACTTCAGGCTGACACCGGACCTGTCACAGATAGTCGGGAGTGTTTACCTCCTGTAACCGAGAGCAACTGCCCTCAGGCCAGGCTCACCAGCAACCACAACAAGCTCCTGCTGGTCGACCCTTACTCCATGGAACTCATCACCTGCGGGAGTGTCAACCAAGGAATCTGCCAAAAACGTAATCTGAGTTCTGTGGATGAGGTACGTTTCTCCACAGAGAGGCCCGTGGATACTCAATACGTAGCAGCCAACCACCCCAACGTTAGCACCGTGGGACTCGTGGTTCGCTCTCATCCTGACAGGCAGCCAGTACTGTTTGTGGGGCGGGGTTACACCAGCAGCCATCCACCTATTTCCACACGAAACCTTGCCCAAGCACCCATTTTTTCTTATGAGGAGACCGCCAAGTTGGCCGTGGCTGGCCGTCTCTCTGAATACGACCATCATTTTGTCTCATCTTTCGCCCACCGTCAGCATGTATACTTCCTCTTCTACAGGCGAGACCTAAAGTCACAGTCACGGGAGTACCGCACCTACGTCTCTCGTGTTTGCTTGGACGACCAGGCCTATTACTCCTACGTGGAAGTGCCCATGACATGTCGTTCCAGGGCAGGGAAAATGTACAACCTTTTGCAGGCTGTCCAGCTTGGCCTCACCGAGGACGGCACAGCGAATCAAGGCTCAGAAGTTCTTCTCGGTGTCTTCTCCACCCGTTTGGCTTCATCGACTCTGCCCAGCGAGGACTCAGCCCTCTGTATGTTTAACCTCAAAGACGTGGACCGCAGGATTAATGCCACCAGAGACCTGTGCTACACACAGATGGGTAGAGAAACAGGACTGGAGGCGGCCTACATAGAGTACGAAGTCAAATCCAACTGTGCCAACCTGCCCGAGGTGAGTTGTACAGTTTGCTTGTTTCTGTGGTTGCTTACTAACAATCGCCCAATACATAATTGATTTGACTAAAATAGAAAATATGTCCTAGATTGTATGTGGTTCAGACACATGACCAATGAGATGGACCTGAAGAAAGGCTTTTAAACATCACTTTCTCCAGTGAAACCGCACAGCGGTGAACACGCTAAACCAGATAGCAGTTACACTGCTCCACTCCCATGAGTCACTGTGTGTAATTGTATGTTTGTGTGACAGGGTGTTACTGAAAAACAGCATGCATGCTAAGAATGACTGCCTACAAGAATAAGAGTGGCCTTGTGTCCTTTTTTCACATGCTTCCTACTGTGCTGTTTCACATTGGAGTATATTTTCTGTCTCTGAATGAAAAACGTGAACCAGTCACAATCAAATAACCCAATATACTTCACATTCTCCTGCTTTTCATTGTGCTTTTTACACAAGTAAAATTGTGTGCATCTCTGTCTGTCCATGGATGATTTTGTATGCTGCTGCACCAAACTGCATAATGTTATTGGTGCTCACGTATGGTTGCATGCTTAAGGACCTCTCGTGGTTGCAGTGACTCACACATCCTCAAAACACCTTCAATTGCTTGTTTGATACTGTAATTGATTAACTGCTGACTCCTCACTACTCCTAACCGGCCCCCAGCTGGTAGGAGCCACAAGTGAGACACAGTGGGGGGGAAACAGTTTGCTTACTTTTATTGTTTTGGACAGTGTGTTTGGCTAACAGAACTACACACAGCTGCTGTGTTTCACAGAGACACAGATTTGTTTGGTGAAGACATCTGCATAGATTAATATTAAAGCGTGTCAGTTGTGTGAGGAGTGCAAGGGAAAAACACATCTGATACACTTGCAGTCTAGACGGGGGGGGGTAACCAATTGTGGGCCGTATGCAATCAATCACACAATACAGCCGTGGTCGTTGCAGACGTACCTGGCTGAGAGCTCTACTGAGTGCAGATCTCTCTTTTTTTTTTTTCTGTGATGAATATATTGAACTAGAAAAAGCATTTCCTGCTGAAAATGCGTTGGAATGCTGAAAACTGAAATTAATCGCAAAAACATTGCTGAAAATAGATATCCAATTCAAAAACAAATTGCAAAAAGCTTAATAATTCAAAAAGTTTAAAGATTACAAATATGAAAAGTCATATCACACCTCTCCTGAAAGAGCTGAACATTTTGATATTTGAATGGTTTCTGTAGCTTAAAAAATGAAGAAGAGTTGAAACGAAAAATGGGGGGGACGGAAGAAATAGTGGAACTGAAAATGCATTTCCTGCTGAAAATGCGTTGGAATGCTGAAAGCTGAAATTAATTGTGAAAAAATTGCTGAAAATTTAAAAATGGGAGACTATCTGTCTGAAAAATGTTGAAGCCCGGAAGCATTTAAACTGCACTGCTGAACAACCTTCTAGTTGAAATGTCTAACTATGGTGTCTGTAGCTGAAAGTATGAGGAAGAAGAAGGCTTTGAAAGTTGAAGTATAACAGGATTTGAAGATTTTCTCCATAGAGATCCCATTCAAAAGACAATTGCAAAAAGCTTAATTCAAAAAGTTTAGATTACAAATATGAAAAGTCAAAGCACCCCTCTCCTGAAAGAGCTGAACATTTTGATATTTGAACAATTTCTGTAGCTTAAACAAATTTCAGAAGGAGTGATATTTGTAGTAATAGTCATAGAAGTTGTAGTTGAAGTAGAAGTATTATTAGTCGTAGAAGTATTAGTAGCATTAGAATAAGTAGTAGTAGCAGTAGTGGTATTTGTAATAGTAGTAGTCAAAGTCGTAGTTGTAGTAGAAGTATCATTAGTAGTAGAAGTATTAGTATTTAGAAGAAGTATTAGTATTTAGAAGAAGTAGTAGCCACGTATCAGTAGTAGTAGTAATAGCTGTAGTAGTGGTCGTGGTATTTAATATAACAGCAGTAGTAGTAGTAGCAGTAGTAAAAGTAATGGCAGTATTTGAAGTAGTAGTAGTACTAGTAGCAGTCGTACTAATAGCTGTAGTAGTATTAGTACTGGTAGTAGCATGAATAGCAGTAGTAGCAGTATAATAGCTGAAAGTATGAGGAAGTTGAAGGATTTGAAAGTTGAAGAAGTTTAAGAGGATTTGAAAATATTCTCCATAGAGATCCCATTGAAAATAAAAAGCTTAATAATTCAAATAGTTTAAAGGTTAGAAATATGAAAAGTCATAGCACCCCTCTGGTGAAAGAGCTGAACATTTTGATAGTTGAATGGTTTCTGTAGCTTAAAAATGAAGGAGAAGAAGAGGTGGGACGGAAGAAATAGAAGAAGTTGAACTAGAAAATGCATTTCCTGCTGAAAATGCATTGGAATGCTGAAAGCTGAAATGAATCTCAAAAACATTGCTGAAAATAGATATCCAAATTTTAAAAAATTGCAAAAAGCTTAATAATTCAAAAAGTTGAAAGATTACAAATGTGAAGTCATATCACCCCTCTCCTGAAAGAGCTGAACATTTGATTTTGAACGGTTTCTGTAGCTCAAAAGAATTCCAGCGGTAGTGATATTTGTTGTAGTAGTAGTAGAAGTTGTAGTAGAAGTATTATGAGCAGTGTAAGTATTAGTAGCATTTGAATAAGTACTAGCTGTAGGAGTAGTGATATTTGTAGTAGCAGTAGTAGTAGAAGTTGTAGTTGAAGTTGAAGTATTAGTAATTAGAAGAAGTAGTAGAAGTAGTCGTAGTAATAGCTGAAATAGTGGTCGTAGTATTTTATATAACAGTAGTAGTAGTATAATTAGTAGTAGTAGTAATAGTAAAGTCAGTTTTTGAAGTAGCAGCAGTAGTAGTACTAGTAGCAGTCGTACTAATAGCTGTAGTAGTATTAGTACTGGTTATTAGTACTGGTAGTAGCAGGAATAGCAGTATTAGCAGTTGTGGTATAAGTAATAATAGTAGTGGTAGTGGTAGTAATAGCAGTAGTGGTAGTAATAATATGTATGGTAGCAGTAATAGCAGTAGTAGTAGTAGTAATACTAGAAATATTTGCAGTAGTAGTAGTTGTCGCAGTATTAGTAAGAGCATTCATTATTTCAACAAAAAAGCGTAATTTTGAGCTCAACGTTTAAATACAGTTAATCCATGAGGCTTTTATTTTGAAAGGGTGGGACTGGGTGGGGGAGGGAGTGGGAGAGGAGACATAATCATAATGTTTGACACACATAAACAGAGGTTATTAAATGACAGGCTTCATCACAAGCAGTTCAGTTAGAATTCACTCTCTGGGGCTTTTATTTTGAAATGGGGTGTGGGGGAGAAGGGGAGAGGAGACAGAATCATAATGTTGAGAAGAGGTGGGACAGAAGAAATAGAAGTTGAATAAAGATTCGAAGAACAATAGTTGGAATGCTTAACAGCATTCCAACAATAAAAGCCTCCACCTGCATCTGATGGCGTCCAGGCTTGTCCTATTCCAGCAGTGTCATTTGTATCAGACAACTGTAATGCTGTGGATGAGGGATTTAATTCGATTAATGCATGTGCATTAAGGTGTTTACTGCATGTAAACATGGACTTGCGTGGGCTAGTTTGACATCCTCTTCTGTGATCACAGCTCTGACCCCTCAACCTGTGCAGCCGTGTACAACAGATCGGCGCTAGGGAGAAGGTAGTGCGGCGTAATTTAATAGTATTGGTGGTCGGAGAGAGATCGATCGGCGGCATTAGCCGTACTTAGTGGGGTGAGGTTGAGGGTAATGTTTAACAAGCCCTGACAAGGACGATAAAGAGACACCAGTCGGGGACAAGGCTCTGAAGGAGAAAGACATAAAGAGACACAGATTACAGTGGAGCAAAAAGTGAAAGAAAAGTAAAACGGAGGGGTAGGAAGAGGAACGGGTCAGATATGAATATATGTTTGTGAACGGGGGGGGGGGGGATCAAACCATATACGGGGAACAGCGTGGAGAGATTTGGAGCTGAAGAGATTTACAGTGTCATTAAGATTTCAAATCTCAATTGGATTCCTGTACACAAACAAAACCAAAGCAGCTTCATCCCCGTTCAGTGTTTGCCAGGACAGTCCATCTGCACCAGGGACAGACTATCACGCGAGGTCTAAGGAACAAGCTTTGTTATTGAAGATGGGGTTTAGGACTCCTACCAAATACTAGTGGCCGAAATGCAACTTAAGCAGCCTTAGCTGTTATTACCTTCCTCAGTGTTTGTGGTGAATGTCCAGATGATGGTAGTCAGTATGTGTCATGTAAAGCAGTGATTCTTAACCATAGGGCCGCGGCCCACGATAGGGCCACGAGCGCCACCTAGAGGGCCGCGAAAAACTTTCAGTATACCGCATAGGTTATCAATTGAAGACACCAGAGATATTACTGCTATCCATGAGACGCTCAGTTACAATATAGCTTCCCACCACCTGGTGGCGGTAATGCATCAGTCAGTTGTTTAACAAGCTGCAATAAGCAGAAGAAGACACTCAGCTAGCCGCTAGCCTGTAGCGAAAGTTATGGATAAGTTATTAAAAAGAAAAAATGAAGACGACAGTGGTGCCATACCCCCCCAAAAGTCTAAATGTGTGCGCAAGTACAATCCTGACTTTCTTAAGTACGGCTTTGTGAACGGAGGCAACGAGGGCTCAGTGTGTGGAATGTGGGCTAATGCTATCAAACGAAGCACTGAAGCCTTCAAAAATAAAGCGACACGTAGCGACGGAACATCCAACGCTCGTGGGAAAGCCTGTTGGGCTTCTTGTTGTGTATGCAGGTTTACATAAACATGATAATAAATGTCTTTGTGATCATCACATTGTATCGTCTCATTTATTTAACAAGGGTTTTGCCTGTTCAACTCCGCGAGGACACCGGCATCCTCGACCCCCTCCCCTTCGGTTCCTACGGCTTGTTTGCGCAAATACGTCACAAAACATGTCCGTGTTTGGTATCCCAGCATGCCCAAAATCCTCATCTTTGCAAAGAAATCATAGATTTTCTTTAATTTCTTATGGTTTCTCCACAAAAGGAGCCCACACCCACACTGTCCAAAGTCGCCATAACCGCTGCAAGTCGTATCTTGCAGCATTTCGATGGAAAAAGACACATTACAGACCCGACAACGTGCTAGCGGATGTTACCATGGAGCTACTGGCTTCAGAAAACGCGAGTACTTATAGTACAAACCGTATCTTCCTCTTACATAAGCCGTCAACCAACGTTTGCGTAACTGAGCTACTCTCATACTGCGATAATAAATCTACCAAAACTGGTTTACAATTAAAAGGAATTTAATCCTACTGAAGCAAATACAATTATACAGTGAAGTACACTACTTCTATGGAATATGAAACAATAAAACGAACCAAAAACCCACGTGCAAAAAAACTCATCTTTAGCTCTTCAGCCCGTAAAAACATGTCTCTCTGCTGAGAGCCAGACCAAGAAGAGAAAAAAAAGACGTAAATGAAACCTCCCACATCCGGTTTGAAACTCCTCCCCTTTTGTCTATCTCAATTCCTATTGGCTAAATTCCAGGGGCCTTATCCTGGTGCACTCTGTAATCGCCTGTCTAAAAGTCTCTCTCTGTCCCTTCGTTCTTAATACATTCTATATAAAAGATAACACTTTGCAACTTTTGGCAAAAGCTTCATGTTTACGAATTCTACATCTAGCTACTAATCCTAAAACACCTTTATGCTGATCTTAATTATGCATTTCCAAAACACTTATGACTAATTATGAATTCTTAAACATGAATCATTAAACACTTTTATTGTAACTTCTAAACACAGTTCTACACTAAAATTTCTTACAACTCCCCCCTAACCCGCAGTCCACTGCGGGTTACATAACCCCAATGCCCCGGAAACCCCTCCCCTACTCAGTCCAGGGAGAGGTTCCCTATCTAACTAAACAATAGCAAACAACAATTCATGCATGCAGATATTGTTTCAAGTTCCCCTATCCTATCTGATTCACCCTACGCTTGCCTCACTGATACAAAAACAGTCGAGTCGGTTGAAGTCCACTGTCATCCAGGTGATGGGGCTGGTGGGGTCAGGATACAATCTGAGGGCTAGAGAAAAAATCCTGAGAAGCCTTGCCTGTTCTTTTACACTTGACAAAATTACATTTCTTAATCCTTGCACCCTAAAATCCCATTATAACCCAATGAAACAAAAAATTCTCAAAATACTCATCCAAAACAATCCGTCTAGTTCCCAAATTCCCAATATCTCACCGGATGCGTTTTAGAAGTCCATCTGGGCCTTATCAGGTCCTTCAGGATCTCCGAGAGGATGTTCAGGAGCTGCTTGTGAAGTCCTGCTATGGCATCGATGGTGGCCTCATCTAGACTGTGGCCATCAGCATCTCCAATTCTTCCTCATCCTCGACACATAACTGATTGCCCTGTATTTGTGTCTTGCTAATTGTTGAAGCAATAAACCCCTGTAGAAGTCCACGGATGCAAGGGAAACCGCATCCACAAACGACTAGGAGGCCTACGACGACAACACAAGAGTAGTTACGATTGACAAAAATGCATTTTTCCATTTGCCAAACATACCCTCCAACCAGTCGGTGAATGAATTAGTGACACCAGAGTTCTCCGCTAGCTCTTGGCTGAGTGCTGTCAATCCCGCCAGCGCCCTGGTCACCGATCCATCAGGAGCTGTGTTATTTGGAATGAAAGTACAGCAAGCAGACCCAAACATCTGGCAAACGCCACCTTTCTCTGCTAAAATCATATCTAATGCCATTCTGTTCTGCAAGGTCATTAAACTAGTCTTCGCCAGCTGTGCATGCAGTCCTTATATGGCGTCCCTGGGGAAGTTTACAAAATGCTGTTGGTTATAGTAAATGTAGTTGATCCAATCAACATTTTTATTAATCGTTACCCACCAATAAAATGCTGATTCAAAACCGGCAGCCATTGGATCTCTCGCTTTAAATTCATTCTGCACCCCCCTTGGCACCCCTATTACATCTATGTACACTCTGTCATCAAAAGCTCCCTTCGGGCTATCGGCACCTCTTTTGGGTCTTCATACTTATTTGTGGCGGGTCCACACTGGTCAGTAATGATGCACAAGGTTTTGGTCATCCAACCGTAGGTGTGTTCATACTTGGGACAGGAAACTACTTCACAGAAGTCTAACTGCACCGTTGATGTTGTACCTTCTTTGAATGTAAGAGTGAGAGTAACATTTTCATAGGTGAGTGTCGTCAGGGAAGCCTCTCTACGTGGTCGGAGATTGGTTTGATTGGTTACTGAGGCTAAATTTCGAATCTTGATGTGGTCATGCATATGTTCTGGTTCCTGTCTGTGTTTAATTCCCCATACTAAGAGGGAAACTGGTGAAATCAGGAAGAAAATAATTCCAGACTTCCATAACCCCCTGAACCTAGAGTCTCCAAATGGAAGCCATCGCTGAAACTGTGGGGGAAACATTATTTTCAGTGCTGTCCAACCCAGGGGTCTGAAACTCCCGGCCCGCGGGCCGAATCCGGCCCGCCACGTCATTTTATGTGGCCCGCGAATCCACCAGCACAAAAGTTAGACTTTTTAAGTTAGACTTGATAATAAAAATATCCCCATAGTCGAAATTATGAGATGGAAAGTCGAAGTTATGCGATAGAAAGTCATAACTATGATAGAAAGTCATAATTTAATGATTTAATGATTAGATCAGTTTAATGATTGATAATTGAGAATGTGTGATCGTCTAGCAGAGGGGACGCTGGCGTGTTTTTCGCCGCTCTTCATGCCGACACTTATTTCTCATTTCCTACCACTCTCTGCCGTTAATCTATTCAATCCTGAACACAGTCTGAAGATTGTCCTGCCCTGTTTTTTGTGTTTCTACCATTTCCACTGCTCAGCTGATTACCTTTGGCTGGTGTTCGGCTCCTAGCCTCTGCCGACCTACCACTAGCATACAAGCTATCCGACGCCGCTCTTAGCTCTTAGCAAAACAAGCTATCCGACGTGCTCTGCCATCCGTGGAATCCCCGCTCCGGAACACTCCGACTGGGCTCCTCTCTGCCACACTGCCAGGAACTTCCACGAACCCTCCCTCAGTCCTGCCAACACGACTTCGCTGCTTTCCATCGCCGCTGCTGAAGGTCGAGGTCCGGTGTCTACCAGGCTAATGGTGCCGGCTGCTAGCTGGCTCTCTGTTCTCTTCATGGTGCTCCTACAATACTCTCCGCTGGAACTCCTAAACTTTTCCAGCCACACCATCCCTGACTGCCTCGCAGTTATCAAGTCTCTCGGACTACTGCGTCGTGCCCGCTACATACACCGGGCATCCCGACGCAAGTTTTTCTACTCCAAAACTCCTATTCCCGCAGTTGTATCCGACAGTCGGTCTGTCGCACTGCGATGTCGTCATCACAACAATCTACGTCATCCGACCAATCCTCACGTTCGCTCTATCTACCTGAGGTCCCTGGTCTGTGCTGACAGTGTGCTGGTTTCTCCCTCCTCGTCCTCCCCAGCATCTACGAACAACACTGCAACGTTTATGCTGCTGAATACTCGCTCCCTCAACAACAAAGCATTACTCATTCACGACATCATCACTGACAGAAGCATTGACATTCTATGCCTAACAGAGACATGGCAAAATCAGCAGGACTTCGTGACACTCAACCAAGCCACACCCCCAGGCTATGTATACATCCAGAAGCCCCGCTTCCTGGGTCGTGGCGGTGGACTGGCTGTTATCCACCGAGCCAGCATCCTGGTCAAAGAGCTCCCAGTACCTACAACCTCCTCATTCGAGTGTGTTGTCTTCAAACTGGCTGGGTCTGCTCCGCTCCAGGTCGCCCTCATTTACCGCCCACCTAAAGCCTCCACTACCTTCCTGTCTGAGCTTTCTGAGTTGCTCACCTCTCTCTTCTCCATGTCTCCATCAATTTTCCTGCTTGGTGATTTCAACATTCATGTGGACTCCAGCAACTGCAAGTTTGCTGCTGAATTCCTGTCACTTCTGGACTGTTTCAGCATCAAGCAACATGTCAAGGGTCCCACCCACAACAAAGGCCACACACTGGACCTGGTGTGCTCTACCGGCCCACCACCCCCCGACCTACAGCGTCTGGACCTGGCTGTATCTGACCATCACGCCATCCTCTTCACTGTTCCTGTCTCCCTGCCCAGGCAGCATCCTAAACGCACCATCATGTTTAGGAACATCAAGACTGTGAGTGCACCAGCCCTATCCAACCTGATAGCTACCCACATGGCCTCGGCTCCCTCCGACTCCACCGTGGACGCCCTGGTAGCCCATTATAACGCTGCCCTATCCCTCAGTCTCAACTCTCTCGCCCCCATCAAAACCCGGACTGTTTCCTTCACCCGCCCTGCCCCCTGGTTCACTTCCGAACTCCGCAGCATGAAGGCCTCTGGTCGCCAGCTGGAGAGGCTTTCTAAAAAAACTGGCCTCACGGTCCACCTCCTGGCCTTTCGTGACCATGTGGAAACCTACAAGGAAGCTCTCTCTCAGGCCAAGACAGTATACTACTCTTGTTTGATCGGTGCCCAGCAAAGCAACCCTCGATCACTGTTCTCCACCATCAACCGCCTACTCCGCCCCATTGACGCCCCCCATCCCTCTGGTGCTCCCGATCTCTGCTCCAAATTCCTCGACTTCTTCCAGGCGAAAGTCGACTCCATCCACCAGCAGCTCCTGACAGCAGCCCCTCCCCCTCCACCCGCACTTCAGCCACCTGGCAACGCCCCCTCAGCGCCGTACCTCTCCCTTTTTGAGCTCTCCTCCTTCTCCCCTGTGGATGCTCCCCAATTGGCCAAGATGGTCAGCTCGGCCAAGACGTCCACCTGCTCCCTGGACCCCATGCCTACAGCCCTGGTCAAGGACTGCCTACCCACCCTCTGCCCCTACATGGTGGACATCATCAACGCTTCTTTGGCATCTGGTATTGTCCCTACCAGCTTCAAAACTGCCTCAGTCACCCCCATCCTCAAAAAGCCTGGCCTGGACATTGATGACCTCCACAACCACCGGCCGATCTCCAACCTTCCCTTCCTCAGTAAGACTCTGGAAAGAGTAGTCGCCGGCCAACTCCATCTCCACATGTCCAACCATGAGCTCTATGAGCCCCTCCAATCCGGCTTCAGACTCCAACACAGCACGGAGACCGCCCTCATTAAGATCATCAACGATCTCCTCATTGCTGCTGACTCTGGCTGCCTCAGCATCCTCATCCTCCTGGACCTCTCTGCAGCATTTGACACTGTCTCCCATACCATCCTCCTCAACCGCCTATCTGACCTCCTAGGGGTCACTGGCACCGCCCTCTCCTGGTTTACATCCTACCTCCATAACAGGGAACAGTTTGTTTCCATCAACGGCTCTATTTCCCCCCTAGCCCCAGTCAATCATGGCGTGCCCCAAGGCTCTGTGCTTGGCCCCCTCCTCTTCACCATCTACATCCTCCCCCTCGGCAAGATCATCCGCCATCACGGACTGAACTTCCACTGCTATGCTGATGATACTCAAATCTATCTCAGTACTACTCCATCCTCCCAGCTCCCCCCTCAGTCCCTTGTCAACTGCCTGTATGAAATAAAAACCTGGATGTCATCAAATCTCCTCAAACTCAACACCAAGAAGAAGCTCATGGTTGTGGCACCCAAGGCGCTGCTCCGGAAGGTTGGTGACTTCATCCTCGAGGTTGACGGCTGCTCCATCTCCCCATCTCCTGAAGTCCGCAACCTGGGTGTCATCCTGGACTCCACCCTTTCCTTCGAGTCCCACATCAAGTCCGTCACCAAAACTGCCTTTTTCCATCTCAGGAACATTGCCAGACTCTGACCGTCACTCTCGGAGTCTGTTGCTGAAACCCTGGTCCATGCATTTGTCACCTCCCGCTTGGACTACTGCAATGGTGTCCTGTTCGGGGTACCCAACAAAACCCTGGACAGGCTCCAGTATGTACAAAACTCTGCCGCCAGGGTTCTCACGCACACAAAGCCCTGGCAGCACATCACCCCCACCCTCATCAACCTCCACTGGCTCCCGGTCAAGTCCCGCATCTCATACAAGATCATCCTCCTCACCTACAAGTCCCTCCATGCCCATGCCCCCCAGTACCTATCGGACCTCCTCCGCCCACATGCCCCTCCCCGGAACCTGCGGTCTTCAGACTCTGGCCTGCTTACCACCGCCCGCACCAAACTGCGAACCTTCGGGGACAGAGCTTTCAGTGTGGCAGCCCCCACCCTCTGGAACTCTCTCCCTGCGGTGATCCGCAACATCTCCACTCTGGACGCCTTCAAAAGGGCCCTCAAGTCCCATCTGTTCGCCAAGGCTTTCGGCCCCTAGTTTACTTGTTTTGTTTTTCTGACTGTTTGTCTAAACTGTTTTTGTTACTCTTGTAAAGCGGCCTTGGGTCCCCTGAAAGGCGCTATATAAATTAAAGTTATTATTATTATTATTATTATAATTCCGAGATAGAAAGTCAAAACTATGATAGAAAGACATAATGATGAGATACTTAAACACAGAAGCAGCTCTTTGGCTGGTTACTGTACATTTGAAATGAAAATGTATTGTGAGAACATTGAAGACTACTTCAAACGTGGCTTTAAAAACACATGAAATACTTCATGTCGGATTGTGCAAACGCACCCTTGAAAGGATTTTAAGCTTTGAACAAAGTTATTGTAATAACTTGTGTTTGATATTTGTCTTTGCTATTTTCTTTAATAGTTTGATCTTTGATAGAGTAATGTGGGTTTCTTAACCCTAAATTAAAAGGATTTAAGTTATAATGACAGAAATGTGCTTAAATATATGTTTACATTTATATAACTGCATGTACAATATTTTTACACTTGAATAAACAATAATCAAATGCAGAGACAGTTATTTACCAATATGTTAGGAGTAGTTACATTTACACAGTCTTACATTTACAACCGGCCCTTTGAGACCGATCGTGATGCTGATGTGGCCCGGAGTGAAAATGAGTTTGAGACCCCTGGTCTAACCCCTCTTTTGGGGTAACTTCAGCTTCAAATTTTGCCTGTTTTATGTTCAATCCTGTCTCTGCGAGTGTCTTATTCGTTACCTGAGCTGCTGCACAGTGAGTGAGGTGGTGCCAAGTAGCTCCCGTTTTACCTTTTACCTTTACTGCATGTGAGGTTGCCAATACTACTTCCCATGGACCGGTCCACCTTGGTTCACTCCACTTACGCTTGTGGACTTTTATCCACACCAAACTGCCTGGTGACACAACAGGAGCCTGCTTCCTTTCGTCAGCTGCTGCTTCTGCATTTGTCACCTGAGAAAACAAAACTCGACTCATGTTAGTTAGCGCTCTTGTATATTCCTCAATTTCTAGAGTTAGCAAGTCTAGGCTAGGACCTATCACTGACTTAGAAGACTTGGATTTTGCTGTATTTCAATACAAAAGTTGTGGTTTATCATGACGTTATTAAATCTCAAAAAATGTGAGTAGCAGCTATCCTGAAAACTGTTCTAAATGTGGATCTACAAAAATGTTTTATACATTACCATAATATCCCCCCTTCGCCACGATATCCCTGCTGTAAGAGATCACGTGGCAATCATCTATGTATCTTGGCTATACAATGAACCTCCCCATGATCCTGGTGGCAGCATGGGCATCTGTTGATGTTGGGGTCTCATGAGAGGAGGTCCAGATGGACCTGGTCTTGGGTACTGCTGATGTGGTGGCGCACTGAACGATCTTCCTGCTTTCTGTGAGCAATCTCTTGCCCAATGACTCTCACTCCCGCATACATAGCACACTCCTCTACCTACAGGTCTTCCATAGACCCCTCTGTAGTTACCTCTTCCTCTGTTGGATGTTCGTGCACGTCCTCTGCCTCTGTAATATGGTGGAGGCTGGTAGGACACCACTGTAGGGGCCAGTCCTGCTGGATTTTGGGGCTGTTGTGAGGCCTGAGCCTCGGCTACGGCCATCTGATTCTTGGCCAGATGTTTTCTACTTATTTCTCTGTCGGCCGCCGCTATTTGAAGTTTCAGCAGCCGCCGTGTCATTCTCTCCAGATCTTCCTGTCCTCTTGTCTCCTCAGTTAGATGTCAAATGGCTGTAGTGAGTTAGGTGTTCCCTCCACATGGCATCTTTCATGTTGCTCAAGCCTACTACTCCTCCCAGCGCTGTCTGTACTGGTAGGGGCAGGCCCTTCTGCACACTGTGTCGCCATACTACAGTGGTGGCTTCATTGCTGTCATGTCTCCCCCCTGTGGCCATATGCCACTCTTCTTCAGCTCTTTTCAGATACTGATGGGTTTCTTCTTCTGGTTTTATCTTCAGTCCAGAAAGGGAGTTCATATTTGGTTTTGTGGCCCAAATGCTCCGCATTGCTGTCCAGAAAACTCCTCGAAAGCTGTCAAATGAGGTTTCATCCCCCCTGTTGGTCGTTCCTGTACTTACCTCCAAAATATTCAATTGGGCTGTTCCTTCTGTGCTTATCATCATGTGATTATCATGGCTCGTATGTCTCCCAATGCCAATTCATCCGCTGTTTTTCAAAGGGACGGATCCACGGATTGGCTCCTCCTGCCAGCGGTGGCAGCGCCTTTTCCAGTGAGTCCATGTCTCGATGTCCCCATGGCCCAAACTCAGCGTGTCCGTTGGATTTTACCAGCAGGGGGTACTGTTGGGTCTGGGCTAATGGTGGCTTCTTCCCGTCATACTGCGGGGGAGGTGAGGGAAGCTTAGTCTGCCCGTGTGCTTCTGTCAGCACTGACGGGTATACTGGTGTGTAGACAGGGTTGTCAGGTCTGGGAGTGGTGGTTTTGAAGACTGTCTCTTTCAGGACCTCAGGCAGTCCCACAGCATCTGGAGGGGTTGTCGGGTCGACAGCCTTCCAGTAAGTTAGCAGACGCTTGGTATCTGAGCACCTCTTGTCTTCCATGATGAGGGCTCTTGACCGAATGACCGAATCTGTTCAAGCGACTGGCTCCCACATGATCTGCAGCGGCGTTGTTCTTCGCCTTTGCAGCTTCTCTCCACACTGCATCTGTGTTCAGCAGTGGGGGCCGTCACTGTTGGAAACCACCCGTTCCTCTGCCACTTCTTCAGATATTTTTTCATCTTCTCCCATTCCTTTCCCCTCTCTTTGGGCCCCGTTTGATCTTCCATTCTTTCTTTGTCTGGCTCTTCCCAGCATCTCCTGAGTATTTAGCACGACCATTCTGTAGCCTGGGCCTCGTACCTCGTATCGTGGGGGGACAGAGACAGCAGCAGTATATGTTGTCCAATAAATGCACTAAATGTGCTGTGCAGTGAAGTGAATCAGCCTGCATGTGACCTTCTAAACATTTTACCATAATAGTTAACGTGACTTGGTGTAATTTCCTAAACCCTTCAATCATGTGTTATGTGGGTGTTTGTCTAGTTTCTAATGTGTGTGTTAAATGTACATGCTTGTCACCTAATGAAGTCAAAGTCAACTCACCCTCTGTGTTGCATTGTGTGCGGTCATTGACTCCAAAACTGGGATCCACTGCTCCACTTCCCAGATCTGGATTCACTAGACCACGCACCTTGATTAAAACAAACACAAAACTGCCCAAAGTTCAGCAGTAAATGTGAGCATACTTCTGTAGTGTATGAGAGGTCAACGATCTCTCAACTATTTTAGCGCTGTCCGTGTCAAAATCGATTCTTCGGAACTGTGTAAAATACGCAAATGTACCAAAATTAGTCAAAACTGGATATGTTAAGAAATCTTGAACCAAAATTGAAGTTAGAACTTAAATCAAACTCAACATCCAAATCTGAATCAAAATCAAGATTAAAATCAAATTCCAAATCAGAATTCAAAAGGTTTAAAATCGGAAAAAAAAATAATAATAATTAATAACTAGAAAATGCATTTCCTGCTGAAAATGCGTTGGAATGCTGAAAGCTGAAATGAATCTCAAAAACATTGCTGGAAATAGATTAAATAAAAAAAATTGCAAAAAGCTGAATAATTCAAAAAGTTGAAAGATTACAAATATGAAGTTATGTCACCCCTCTCCTGAAAGAGCTGAACATTTTGATATTCGAACGGTTTCTGTAGCTTAAAAGAATTCCAGCAGTAGTGATATTTGTTGTAGTAGTAGTAGAAGTTGTAGTAGAAGTATAAGTATGAGTAGCATTTGAATAAGTACTAGTTGTAGCAGTAGTGATATTTGTAGTAGCAGTAGTAGTAGAAGTTGTCGTCAAAGTATTTGTAATTAGAAGAAGTAGTAGAAGTAGTAGTATCAGCAGTCGTACTAATAGCTGTAGTAGTATTAGTACTGGTTATTAGTACTGGTAGTAGCAGGAATAGCAGTATTAGCAGTTGTGGTATCAGTAATAATAGTAGTGGTAGTAATAGCAGTAGTGGTAGTAATAATATTTATGGTAGCAGTAATAGCAGTAGCAGTAGTAGTAATAGTAGCAACAGCAAAAGTTGTAGTAGTAGTGGTAATACTAGAAATATTAGCAGTAGTAGTAGTTGTCGCAGTATTAGTAAGAGCATTCATTATTTCAACAAAAAAGCCTAATTTTGAGCGAAACGTTTAAATACAGTTAATCCATGAGGCTTTTATTGGGTGGGACTGGGTGGGGGAGGGAGGGGGAGAGGAGACATAATCATCATGTTTGACACATAAACAGAGGTTATTAAGTGACAGGCTTCATCACAAGCAGTTCAGTTAGAATTCACTCTCTGGGGCTTTTATTTTGAAATGGGGTGTGGGGTGTGGGGGAGAAGGGGAGAGGAGACAGAATCATAATGTTCGATAAACACAAACCGGTTATTAAATGACAGGCTTATCACAAGCATTTCAGTTAGGATTCATTCTGTGGGGCTTTTATTTTAAAATGGCGTGTGTGTGTGTGTGTGTGGGGGGGGGGGGGGGAAGGAGAGGGGAAAGACCTCTAAAGATCCCTAAGACCTGAATGACTGTATGAGAGACACAGAGAGGGAGAGGAGTGTATGTGCGCGTGTGTCTGTGAGTCTGTGTGTTTATCAACATCACTAATTTGCTGAATCGCAAACACCTGTGTGCCTGAAGCCATTTCATGGAGATAAAACAGGGAAACACCTCTCAAACAAATCATCAAAACTCCCATAACCGTAGCTCCTATTGCTCCGATATTAATAATTGAGGGGAAGAATGAGTTGAAGAACAGATCCTGTAAAAATTGTGTCTGTAGTGTAAAAAATGTGGCTTAACTGGCGATCTAGAAATGGGGTACCGTGTTCTGTGGAAGATGTTTTTGAAGCAAAATTTAACATTGGTCTCTATGGAGCAGAAAGTTGGTTTTCCTCTCAATTAACGGCTTCTGTGTCAAATGTGGAAATCTGTGGGATTCCACATTTTTCTACGACAAGGACAATATTAGCTACTTGTACATCCAGAAATTATGCATGAAGAGTGAAGATTGTGGACACAGTGGCAAAATACAAATGTTTTTTTCACAAGAATCTCAAGCTGCTCTTCACTCTAGGGGTGACATCACGCACTCTAAGCTGCGCAATACACACCCATTATAAAGTCAGAAAAGGGCTGAAAAATCATAAAAGTTAAATTGCTGCAGTTCAAAAAGTTTAAAAGATATCAAAAAGCTGAATCATGTTGGCAATAGTTGAGGGTTTTCTCAACATTTGAAAGTTGAAATGGTGTCTGTCGCTGAAAGTATGAGGAAGTTGAAGGATTTGAAAGTTGAAGAAGTTTTTTTTTTGAAGTTTTGAAGGATTTGAAAATCTTCTCCATAGAAACCCATTCAAAAAAAAGTTGCAAAAAGCTTAATAATTCAAAAAGTTTAAAGGTTAGAAATAGAAAAAGTAATAGCAGACATGAGCTGAAGGAGCTGAACATTTTGATAGTTGAACGGTTTCTGTAGCTTAAAAAATGAAGAAGAAGCGTTGCGACGAAACGGGGGATTGTTGGAATGCTTAACAGCATTCCAACAATTAACAATTAAAATGGATTGAAGAAGCACAACTGAAACCATTAATGTTCGTTAGAGTGCTGAATTAAAACCAAAGTCAACAACTAAAGTTAAAATGCTTAATTAAAACTAAAGTCAGAATGTAGGCTTACTCAAAGACAATGCACATCTCTAAAAAAAACTCTATTGTTGTAATTTATCTGTTAATCCACTGGGTGGCGTACCTCTTGTAATATTATAAAACTATGCTGTGATTGCCTCTCTAAGCCACCAGATGTCAGACTGTTTTAGTACGAATGTAATTACAGATTCGAAACACTAGGTTTGTTATTATCGAGCAGTTACTCCTGGCCGCTAGTTGGTTGAGTTGCTTTCTGGCGTTTTTTCTTCTACGTTTTTTTCTACACAACCCAACTTCCTGTTGACCTTTAGTCTTTGCCAGCATCCATGCTAACGGCTATGCTAACGACGAAGCGTAGTTTCTAACAAAAAATACCCACCCGCACGTTTCACCAAAATCCCACACTTTAATTCCACTCGTATGCCCTTTGTCCCCTCTCACAATCCACCGGTTATTGTTGGAATGCTGTTAAGCATTCCAACTATTGTTATCCTGTTTCTTTATTCCTCTATTTCTTCCCCCCCCATTTCGTCGCAACGCTTCTTCTTCTTCATTTTTTAAGCTACAGAAACCGTTCAACTATTAAAATGTTCAGCTCTTTCACCAGAGGGGTGCTATGACTTTTTATATTTCTAACCTTTAAACTTTTTGAATTATTAAGCTTTTTATTTTCAATAGGATCTCTATGGAGAATATTTTCAAATGGCTTCAGGCACACAGGTGTTCGCAATTGAGCCAATTAGTGATGTTGATAAACACACAGACTCAGGCGCACATACACTCCTCTCCCTCTCTCTCACACACACCCACCCACCCTATTTTAAAATAAAAGCCGCACACACATGATTTGTTGTAGCTGTTACGTGTTGCATCTCGGCCAATCAGACATGAGTATTCTGATAAGTTTCCTGATTCGAGTGACATTTACACACACCTAAACACTTGTACACCTTTCCTCACCTCTCCCTCTTTACACAAGAGGGAGAGGTGAGGAAAGATATGGCAGAGCAGGACAATAGTCATGTAAGCTGTAAAAGATAAAACATCGGACAATCTCCAAATGAGAAAGTTTGCCAGAGATATCAGAGCGTCTCTCGCTCTCTCTCTCTCTGCCTCTCTCTCTCTCACAAATTCTTTCTTCTCTCTCTCTCACACAAATTCTTTCTTCTCTCTCTCTCTCACAAATTCTTTCTTCTCTCTCTCTCTCTCTCTCTCTCTCTCACAAATTCTTTCTTCTCTCTCTCTCTCACAAATTCTTTCTTCTCTCTCTCTCACACAAATTCTTTCTTCTCTCTCTCTCTGTCACAAATTCTTTCTTCTCTCTCTCTCTCACAAATTCTTTCTTCTCTCTCTCTCACAAATTCTTTCTTCTCTCTCTCACACACAAATTCTTTCTTCTCTCTCTCTCTCACACAAATTCTTTCTTCTCTCTCTCTCTCTCTCTCTCTCTCTCTCTCTCTCTCTCTCTCTCTCTCTCTCTCTCTCTCTCTCTCTCTCTCTCTCTCACAAATTCTTTCTTCTCTCTCTCTCTCTCTCTCTCTCTGTCACAAATTCTTTCTTCTCTCTCTCTCACAAATTCTTTCTTCTCGCTCTCTCACACAAATTCTTTCTTCTCTCTCTCTCTGTCACAAATTCTTTCTTCTCTCTCTCTCTCACAAATTCTTTCTTCTCTCTCTCTCACAAATTCTTTCTTCTCTCTCTCACACACAAATTCTTTCTTCTCTCTCTCTCTCACACAAATTCTTTCTTCTCTCTCTCTCTCTCTCTCACAAATTCTTTCTTCTCTCTCTCTCTCTCTCTCTCTCTCTCTCTCTCTCTCTCTCTCTCTCACAAATTCTTTCTTCTCTCTCTCTCTCTCACAAATTCTTTCTTCTCTCTCTCTCTCACAAATTCTTTCTTCTCTCTCACAAATTCTTTCTTCCCTCTCTCTCTCTCTCTCTCTCACAAATTCTTTCTTCTCTATCTCTCTCACAAATTCTTTCTTCTCTCTCTCTCACAAATTATTTCTTCTCTCTCTCACACAAATTCTTTCTTCTCTCTCTCTCACAAATTCTTTCTTCTCTCTCTCTCCCTGTCTATGTCTCTCTCTCATACAGTCATTCAGGTCTTAGAGACTTTTAGAGGACCCCCCCCCCCACACACACACCCCATTTCAAAATAAAAGCCCCAAAGAGTGAATTCTAATTGAAATGCTTGTGATGAAGCCAGGCATTTAATAACCTCTGTTTATGTGTCAGACATAATGATTATGTCTCCTCTCCCTCTCTCCCCCCCACCCAGCACCACCCTTTCAAAATAAAAGCCCCATGGATTATTTGTATTCAAACAAGCTCAAAATTAGACTTTTTTTGTTAAAAAAATGAATGCTCTTACTAATACTGCGACAACTACTACTGCTGCTGCTAATATAGTATTACTACTACTGCTACTACTACTATGACTTTTGCTGTTGCTACTATTACTACTACTGCTTTTACTGCTACCATCAATATTATTACTACCACGACTGCTATTACTACCACTACTACTATTACTTATACGACACTTGCTGCTACTACTACTGCTATTCATGCTACTACAAGTAGTAATACTACTACAGCTATAGTACGACTGCTACTTGTACTACTACTGCTACTTCTTCTACTGCCATTACTATTACTACTACGACTACTACTTCTTCTACCACTACTGCTATTTCTACCACTACTACTTATACGACAACTGCTACTGCTACTGCTATTCATGCTACTAAAAGTAGTAATACTACTACAGCTGTTAGTACGACTGCTACTCGTACTACTACTGCTTCTTCTTCTACTGCCATTACTATTATTACTACTACTACTACTACTTCTACTACTACTACTGTTATATTAAATACTACGACCAATACTACAGCTATTACTATGACTGCTGATACTACGTCTTCTACTACTTCTTCTAATTACTAATACTTCTACTGCTAATAATACTTCTACTACAACTAGAAATATCACTACTGCTACTACGAGCACTTATTCTAATGCTACTAATCCTTCTACTCATAATACTTCTACTACAACTTCTACTACTACAAATATCACCACTGATGAAATTTTTTTCTCACAACTACTACTGCTGCTAATATTTCTAGTATTACTACTACTTCAACTTTTGCTGTTGCTACTATTACTACTACTGCTACTGCTACCATAAATATTATTACTACCACTACTGCTATTACTACCACTACCACTACTATTATTACTTATACCACAACTGCTAATACTGCTATTCCTGCTACTACCAGTACTAATAACCAGTACTAATACTACTACAGCTATTAGTATGACTGCTACTAGTACTACTACTACTGCTACTTCAAAAACTGACTTTACTATTACTACGACTACTTATTATACTACTACTACTGTTATATTAAATACTACGACCACTACTACAGCTATTACTACGACTACTGATACTACTACTTCTACTACTTCTTCTAATTACTAATACTTCGACTACAACTTCTACTGCTACTACAACAAATATCACTACCGCTGGAATTCTTTTAAGCAACATAAACCGTTCAGCTCTTTCAGGAGAGGGGTGACATGACTTCATATTTGTAATCTTTCAACTTTTTGAATTATTAAGCTTTTTGCAATTTTTAAAAAATCTATAAAATCTATTTTCAGCAATGTTTTTGAGATTCATTTCAGCTTTCAGCATTCCAACGCCTTTCCAGCAGGAAATGCATTTTCTAGTTGGACTTATTGTCCGGTTTTATTTAACCTTAAATCCTCTGGTTTAACAGGCTATTTAGCTTAGCTATTTAACACCCGGAGCTATCTCAACCGTCTGCACGACTCTACCGAATGCCTGTTATTCTCATTCTAATAATCACCCACACAATTCCTTTATTCACTCAACGCAAAGGCCCGGCGAGTCAGTTCCCAAGAACCGGAGCCCAGGAGCTAACGGTTTTCGGGGCTAACTGCCAGCCTACACTACACTGGCCGTCTAAACTTCATCAATACATGAAGCTACTCGGACAGCTATGTTATTGCACCAAGCTTCCTGTTGGACAGTTTTGTGCTGCATATCAGCGGTCTCTGTTTCTCAAGAGCAGGCCAAATAAGGAATCCATTCATAACATCGCACCAACCAGCCAACCACATGTAATCCATCAAAACAAGGAGCCTTCAACAGCCAGAGCTCTCAGGTTCATTGCCTTTGCTTCCCATTGTCGAGATGACCGATCATGAAGCAGCGACCCCGCTTTCAAACGCTGTTGTGGAAAAAATAAATTGCCCCGAACGAAGAACAACCCCGCCGCCAGAGCAAAGACTCCCTACTGCCAAACTATGGAAGCAAAAATAAATTGTAGGCTTTTCAAGCAGCGAGTGTTGAAGTCGCTGGAATCCAGTGAGTTTGTTCCCAAACCACTCCACAATAAATTCTGCTGGGATTTTACTGACCGCAATAGGAACACAGCTGTTTTATTTTTGGTGACATATAACATATCCCTTGATGGCCTCCTTTTTGCACAACACAAGCACATATGATGTGTGTTGTCTAATCTCCAGGTCACCTGACATGATTTTGCTCTGCCGTGTTCCCGCTGTAGAACACTCTGAATGCGTACCCCTGTGGCTCTGACCACACCCCCAGCCCGATGGCCAGCAGGATGGCCGTGGAGATGGAGACCATATTGGACAGCCCGTCCGCCCGTCTCACCGCCGTGGCCGTCAGCGTGAGGCGGGGACACACCATCGCCTTCCTGGGAGACTCCAAGGGGAACCTGCACAAGGTAGCGTGAGGTCACAGATTTTAAGCTGTGCACGGACACACACACACACACACACAAAAAAAAGGTGTACTTTGAATATGCCCTTACTGTTATTTTGCAGATATTCTGCTGTTATTGCTGGAAATATGAAGTAATAGTCTGGCACACTCTGCAACTTGTGTCATCATTTTGAGTTCAGGCCCTATTTGGGTAACATTTGTTGGGTGTTTGACTGTAATACCTGTCCCTGCACAGACATGGTAGTCACCCCAGCAGACACTCTTCTCTGTTCACCTCCAGAGGCCGGCCGCTCGCTCTCTGTTCATGTGCCAACCAGTGGAGGTCTAAAATAGTCTCGGTGTGAAGAGGCAGGCAGGCTGATCTCAGCACTCCAGAAATAATCTCAGGAGTCCTGCTGCATCTTTACTTATGTTTCAACCTTGATTTTCCCTTTGTACGAACTCAAATGATGAGAACATAGATCTCAAAACATCTGTGTGTGCCGGGTAGATCAGTGCCTCTGGTGACTCATAGCCATTAAAAAGATTTGAAAACATCTGGCTCATAGATTGATGAGTCATAAGGTACCTGCTTGTAGAAAAAGGGAAAGTAGTTGAAGTTAGATTCGAACACTGTTATTTATTATTCTGTTATCAAGTTTGTCTTGACTGTTTCCAAACTATTTCTGTTACCATGGCCTGATGAACCTGTTAATTGGCTCAAGGGAAGAGAGGAGCTGTGGGCCCCTTTTTCCCTTCAGTTGGCAGTTGCCCACTTTGCCTGGTTGGTAATCCAGCCTTGGCTGTTACTATTTTTTTAGATTAGTAATTCTCATTGTGACTCACTAGATATGATTTAATAACGTGTTAACTTGCCCAGCACTAATATAAATGTATAAATGTATTACGGTACATTTTTGTCTACATTTCTCTTTGAGATGTTTTTTTTGGTACACGTAGTTCCATCTAATGTTCATCCAATACAACTTTTTTAAACTCATCAGATTCAGTTTTTGTTTTGACACCAACCCAAACTAGAAAATGCATTTCCTGCTGAAAATGCGTTGGAATGCTGAAAGCTGAAATGAATCTCAAAAACATTGCTGAAAATAGATATCCAATTTTAAAAAAATTGCAAAAAGCTGAATAATCCAAAAAGATTACAAATATGAAGTTATATCACCCCTCTCCTGAAAGAGCTGAACATTTTGATATTCGAACGGTTTCTGTAGCTTAAAAGAATTCCAGCAGTCGTGATATTTGTTGTAGTAGTAGTAGAAGTATTATTCGCAGTATAAGTATGAGTAGCATTTGAATAAGTACTAGTTGTAGCAGCAGTGATATTTGTAGTAGCAGTAGTAGTAGAAGTTATGGTCGAAGTATTTGTAATTAGAAGAAGTAGTAGTATCAGCAGTCGTACTAATAGCTGTAGTAGTATTAGTACTGGTTATTAGTACTGGTAGTAGCAGGAATAGCAGTATTAGCAGTTGTGGTATCAGTAATAATAGTAGTGGTAGTAATAGCAGTAGTGGTAGTAATAATATTTATGGCAGCAGTAATAGCAGTAGCAGTAGTAGTAATAGTAGCAACAGCGAAAGTTGTAGTAGTAGTGGTAATACTATAAATATTAGCAGTAGTCGTAGTTGTCGCAGTATTAGTAAGAGCATTCATTATTTCAACAAAAAAGCCTAATTTTGAGCGAAATGTTTAAATACAGTTAATCCATGAGGCTTTTATTTTGAAAGGGTGGGACTGGGTGGGGGAGGGAGGGGAAGAGGAGACATAATGATCATGTTTGACACATAAACAGAGGTTATTAAATGACAGGCTTCATCACAAGCAGTTCAGTTAGAATTCACTCTCTGGGGCTTTTATTTTGAAATGGGGTGTGGGGGAGAAGGGGAGAGGAGACAGAATCATAATGTTAGATAAACACAAACCGGTTATTAAATGACAGGCTCATCACAAGCATTTCAGTTAGGATTCATTCTGTGGGGCTTTTATTTTAAAATGGCATGTGTGTGGGGGGGGGGTGGAGGAGGGGGGAAAGACCTCTAAAGATCCCTAAGACCTGAATGACTGTATGAGAGACACAGAGAGATAGAGGGAGAGGAGTGTATGTGCGCGTGTGTCTGTGAGTTTATCAACATCACTAATTGGCTCAATCGCAAACACCTGTGTGCCTGAAGCCATTTGAAAATATTCTCCATAGAGATCCTATTGAAAAAATAAAAAGCTTAATAATTCAAAAAGTTTAAAGGTTACAAATATGAAGTTATGTCACCCCTCTCCTGAAAGAGCTGAACATTTTGATATTCGAACGGTTTCTGTAGCTTAAAAGAATTCCAGCAGTAGTGATATTTGTTGTAGTAGTAGTAGAAGTATTATTCGCAGTATAAGTATGAGTAGCATTTGAATAAGTACTAGTTGTAGCAGTAGTGATATTTGTAGTAGCAGTAGTAGTAGAAGTTGTCGTCGAAGTATTTGTAATTAGAAGAAGTAGTAGAAGTAGTAGTATCAGCAGTCGTACTAATAGCTGTAGTAGTATTAGTACTGGTTATTAGTACTGGTAGTAGCAGGAATAGCAGTATAGTATGGCAGTTAGCCCCGAAAACCGTTAGCTCCTGGGCTCCGGTTCTTGGGAACTGACTCCCCGGGCCTTTGCGTTGAGTGAATAAAGGAATTGTGTGGGTGATTATTAGAATGAGAATAACAGGCATTCGGTAGAGTCGTGCAGACGGTTGAGATAGCTCCGGGTGTTAAATAGCTAAGCTAAATAGCCTGTTAAACCAGAGGATTTAAGGTTAAATAAAACCGGACAATAAGTCCAACTAGAAAATGCATTTCCTGCTGGAAAGGCGTTGGAATGCTGAAAGCTGAAATGAATCTCAAAAACATTGCTGAAAATAGATTTTATAGATTTTTTAAAAATTGCAAAAAGCTTAATAATTCAAAAAGTTGAAAGATTACAAATATGAAGTCATGTCACCCCTCTCCTGAAAGAGCTGAACGGTTTCTGTTGCTTAAAAGAATTCCAGCGGTAGTGATATTTGTTGTAGTAGCAGTAGAAGTTGTAGTCGAAGTATTAGTAATTAGAAGAAGTAGTAGAAGTAGTAGTATCAGTAGTCGTAGTAATAGCTGTAGTAGTGGTCGTAGTATTTAATATAACAGTAGTAGTAGTATAATAAGTAGTCGTAGTAATAGTAAAGTCAGTTTTTGAAGTAGCAGTAGTAGTAGTACTAGTAGCAGTCATACTAATAGCTGTAGTAGTATTAGTACTGGTTATTAGTACTGGTAGTAGCAGGAATAGCAGTATTAGCAGTTGTGGTATAAGTAATAATAGTAGTGGTAGTGGTAGTAATAGCAGTAGTGGTAGTAATAATATTTATGGTAGCAGTAGCAGTAGTAGTAATAGTAGCAGTAGTAGTAATAGTAGCAACAGCAAAAGTTGAAGTAGTAGTAGTAGTAGTAGTAATACTAGAAATATTAGCAGCAGTAGTAGTTGTGAGAAACACATTTCATCAGTGGTGATATTTGTAGTAGTAGAAGTTGTAGTAGAAGTATTATGAGTAGAAGGATTAGTAGCATTAGAATAAGTGCTCGTAGTAGCAGTAGTGATATTTCTAGTTGTAGTAGAAGTATTATTAGCAGTAGAAGTATTAGTAATTAGAAGAAGTAGTAGAAGACGTAGTATCAGCAGTCATAGTAATAGCTGTAGTATTGGTCGTAGTATTTAATATAACAGTAGTAGTAGTAGAAGTAGTAGTAGTAGTAGTAATAATAGTAATGGCAGTAGAAGAAGAAGCAGTAGTAGTACGAGTAGCAGTCGTACTAACAGCTGTAGTAGTATTACTGAATACTGAATGACTGTATGAGAGAGACACAGAGAGAGAGAGAGGGAGAGGAGTGTATGTGCGCGTGTGTCAGTGAGTCTGTGTTTATCAACATCACTAATTGGCTCAATCGCGAACACCTGTGTGCCTGAAGCCATTTGAAAATATTCTCCATAGAGATCCCATTGAAAATAAAAAGCTTAATAATTCAAAAAGTTTAAAGGTTAGAAATATGAAAAGTCATAGCAGACCTCTGGTGAAAGAGCTGAATATTTTAATAGTTGAACGGTTTCTGTAGCTTAAAAAATGAAGGAGAAGCGGTGCGACGGACGAAATAGAAGAAGTTGAATAAAGATTCGAAGAACAATAGTTGGAATGCTTAACAGCATTCCAACAATTATGCCAAGAGAGTGGACAGTATTCACATTTAGTGGCTAGCCGCTAGCTCGGCCGTGCTTGTGCATTTCGTGCTTGTGCATTCTGTAGCTTAGCACCAGTACGGAGGACTGGAAGTAGTAAATTCTAACTTGTCTTAGAATAACAGAAGCTCATTCTGCTTTAAAGGGGATGCCCCTGCTGACTCCGGGGTCCCACTCACTAGAAATGTCCGAAACTTTCAGTCACAGTGAGCAGCCTGTGAGCGCTCAGCTCCATGGCTGGATCATGTGAAGCTCCTCTGAAGTGACGTTGTCCTCTGCGAGGCTGTCAGTTTGATTCCCAAGGTGTGTGTGTATGGTCACGATAGGGTCATGTATGGCAGCGTCTCTGTGGGTTCAGACGGCGGTCAGAGTGAAGCTCCTCCAGACGCAAGGAGACACAAGGAATGTCCTGATGTGGAAGAAAAGTAAAAGGGGAGATTGAATAGAGAACGTGAGCTGAGCAATGTATCACACCAGGGTTGGACTTGTTGATCACAGAATACATTTGATGTTTTTATGTTGATTTGTAATAAGTGGACTAGGCTAGAAGGTCATTGGAGCAGGGAGGTTTTGCGAGGCCCCTTGATATCAGGAGTTTACAGATCCACACACAGTCGGCTCTTTGTGTGGCTTGTGGTTGAGGCCGAGGCCCCCCCTGCACATGCAGAAGTGGCACAATGACAGCCATTAACGTATTTCTGCACAGTTACGTCACACAGAGCCAGAGCCAGCTCAACAGCGCGCCGCACATCACTGCGACCACAAAAAGGAGCTACGTGCTCCAGTTGTGCGCTGTCACCGCTGACTGGCAGACACGTGCGCTTTCCAACAGAGCGACTCATTCAGAATGATGGCGAGTTACTGGTCAGAACAGCAGACAGTGTCACTGTCATTAATGGATGCATTGTCAGTCACTGCAGCCACCAACAGAGAACATTTCAATTGAAACTGTGGCAGCACCCTGTTCACCTGCTGTACTCTGTGTGAAAGAAGTATGACCGCTAGAATCTGGTGTGGTCGGGCAGAGAGAACAAAGTGAGCAAACATTTTCATAAAGCTTTTTCTTTTTTTCTTTCCTTGTGTGGAGGAGTAAATATTATAGGAACAAAGTTGTTATTCCTCAGTTGTCTTTCTTTCATTCATTCATTCATTCATTCATTCATTTCGTCATTAATTTACAGTCAGTCTATGCCATCTAGTGGCTGTCAAAATTAAAGTGACCAAAAGATAAATAAACCTTTGTTATTATTTAAATATGTCAATGTTTACGTCTTGTATAAAGGTTAGGGGTGTAACAGTTCACAAAATTCACGGTTGGGTTCGGTACGATACAGTGGAGCTACGGTTCGGTACGTTTCGGTACAGTAGAAAACTATAAATGCCAGAGAAATGTACTTGATTTTAAAATATATTTATTCATTTCAACTAACATCATAAAGTTATTCTTTGACTTTGAACAATGATGGAACTATACCTGAGTGACCCATCTTCTGGGGTGTCTTCTTAGCAACACATAAGCATAAAAAACAAAAACTGCTCCTTAATGTTATGTAGTGTTGTTACTTACATCTTGCTTACATCTTGTATTGTTACTTACATCTTGCAAAAGAGATTTTTAATCTCAATGGGACTACCTGGTTAAATAAAGGGTTTTTTTTTTTAAAAAGAAGAAAATCGTTTTGTTTTTTTTAAAAGAAGAAAATCTTTTTTTTTTGTTTTAATTCAAACGTATTGTTCGGTTCGTCATGCATACCGAACCGTGAGCCTCGTACCGAACGGTTCAATACGAATACGCGTATCGTTACACCCCTAATAAAGGTATGTTCGGACAGAAGGCAAAGCGTGTCATTTGTACGGAGATGGCCGCCGGATCACTTGTGCACTCTGTGTTGAGTGATTGAAAACCAACAATGTACTAGCTGTGCACATGTGAGCTGTAAGCTAGCCAGAGTCGCATCTCCTTCATCTGTCAACCTGCCAGTCCATCTGTCTGTTTGCCGCACACCAATTGTGGGATTGGAAGTGTATCAGTGCATTTGCGTGGCAGCTCGAAAACTCATCAGAAACTCTGGTTGTTTTAGACATTTCCCTCCAGTCGCCTCCACACCGACAACAGCTGTGCCCGAGGCCTTTTATTTTTGGGTTGTCCATCCATCCGGTCCATTCTCATGAACACATCTCAGGAACAAATAAAGGAAATTTCAGAAAATTTGGAACAAAAGTCCACGGCCAAGTCAAGGATGAACTGATCAGATTTTGTTGATCACAGGTCACGGTCACTTTGACCATACGTCCGTCCCATTCTCGTGAATCAAGCCTCATGTTGTGTCTGAACACGTCGTGCTGTGTCTGAACACGTCATGTTGTGTCTGAACACGCCATGTTGTGTCTGAACACGCTGTGTCTGCTCACATGCCCATGTGTACAATCAAATAAGTTTCTGTAGCCTAATTGTTGGTCATACTGGCCCTGAAGGGATCAATTTGCTGTTTTTACTGATTCAAAGCTCTTCACTAAGTTCATATCACGTTCCCTTATATTTTCCTGTTGCTTGAAACACAATCTAATCTTCGACCCTCTCCAAGTGTTGTTGACCTCCAGTCTCTGGCAGGTAATCATGGTGCAAAGTGATTGGCTAATTGCAGTTAGCTGCTTGGAATAACTGGAGGGCTGAATGGAATTAAGATGGAGTTCAAGACACAGGAGCCAGTATGACATTCGGGGAAGTCTAATTCCTGAAACCTCACCAGTCTTATAAACGGTTGCATGAAGACGTGTTTCTGACCGGCTGGTATATAGCTTCCAGTTCAACTCTGTCTTACATTTCCCACTCCTCTCTTGACAGTCTTTATGTTTTACATCTTATTTTACATATTTTGTGTTTGGCTCAAATTTTACCCTGCCCTCGAAAAACCTTGAATTTGTAGAATTTTGTGTCCCTTCCACTCCTCTTTCACTTGTTCAAAGAAAGGAATGTCATTTAGTCATCTGTTGTGTGGTTTCACTAATTTGCTGGAATATGAATGCACATATATCAAAGCATGGACAGTCTGTCTTTGAGGAGCTGTGGGATCAAAGAGTGTCAAAGCTAAACTCAAATCCTCCACATACCTGGAGGACTTGGATTAGGCTGGCATCATCCTGGCCCGCATCCCCATATCATATTAATCACAGCCTCCATTGTCAACTACCACACACACACACACACACACACACACACACACACACACACACACACACACACACACACACACACTGATATCCTGTGAAACCTGAACTCACAGGGCAGGAGGAATCCTGACCTGTGCTGGATCTTCCCATTAGGGTGATTGTGTCTTTCTTCCAGCAGAGTTCTCCTCACAGTGGAGGATCTCACCAATGACATCAGATGTAATGAAGCTGATGTTCAGGCTCCTGTAAATAACATCAAAGGGCTGATGTGAAACAGTTGGCCAGGCTGCCCTCCCGTATTAACCCACATTACAGCAGCTCCGCAATTTTAACAGGCAGCACAATCATGGAGGCCTCCTGATGTTGTCTGGTTGTTTCTGGGCTCTGACTATTTGGATTTGTCTCTTTGTACTATAATGCAGAATTTCTAATCTGGTTGCATTTCTTTTTAACACTTCATTTCCTTTTTATTTTTGTGGTTATGTCAAAATACAACTGTGTGCTAGCACCGTAGAGTATATAAAAGTGGATGTCGTCACCGTGACGTTACCTATTGGTTTGTGGAATGCCGTTATGAAGCCTGGATTTTGGCACCTTGGCCGTCGCCATCTTGGTTGATTTTTTTGGAGCCAGAAGTGAACCTATTTGGATGAGAGCGTGGAGCTATGGAAAAATGAGGGGCTAGGTAACGTTAGCATAACAAAGCAAAGTCCAGCTAGCGCTAGCTTGATTAGCAATGTGCAGACATAATTCACGTCAACTGTGATGGCATGCTAATTTTGACAAGCAAGAAACAGGCTTGTTTGTTCTGTACTTACTGGGAAACAAAACAAGGGCCGACCCCTAAGAGAGTCTTTTAGTACACCGAGCTAAGCTAACGAATCAGATATGGTGAGCACAGACACCGATATCTGCTGGCTTGAATTAGTGCTGACATATAAATAATAGCACAGACTTCTTGAACAGTCTGTTAGTACAATGAACTGCACAGCAAGCCATGTGATTTGTCTCATAGCTGCATGAGACATTCTCCAAAAGGCACCAACACCACAACCACGGCCGAGCTAGCGGCTAGCCACCTAGCACCCACTTGACACTCCTAGCAGCCACACCCTTAATTATGCATAGCTCTAAGCTTAATGTAATTTAAATGGTTGAGTTGCAAAAAGATTCACTCCCCATACAGTTGTTATAATCAGGGAAATTAGCTTTAGAGACCTAAACTGTCTGTTGTTATAAGCTGTACGCATGTTTGTTTCAGCTAAAGTTGGGCATTTAACTTCTTCTTCTTCCCATTTCTCTCAAACTTTGGACAAAACAACCGATCGCAACATCCATTTTTCAAAAATTTGCGCCATTTCACAGGGTCACATTTTGCATTGCAGCTCAGTGCATATTTGTATGTCTATTAAATCCTTACATAACCCCAACATTCATCTGTGTGTGCACATTTCCTCAGGTGTTCCTGGGGCCAAACGGCGAAGTGGAGGAGTACTCCGTCATGTCCATTCAGCAGAACACAGCCATTAGTTCGGACCTCATCCTGGACCAGAAAGAGGAACATCTCTTCATCATGACTCATAACATGGTATAAGCACACGCAGATAATTTGCACTCTTATAGCCTCATTTCATGCTTTGTTTTCTCAACGCATCCTTCCTGTCATGTAGTTGTACAGCTAAAGGGAAATAATTCAGACTCTCTTGTTTCTGCCCCAAATAGCAGCCTGTAGTTAGGATTATTCTAATGACCATATTTTCATTATGCATTGTTCCACTGGAAAAAGTGGGCCACCCATTCTTTTTAATCAGATTTCCTGGAGCTTAGTGAGCACGACTGATCATGATTGTGTTTTCCTGGTTCCAGCTGCAGAAGAGGCCCGTGGCTGAATGCCAGCAGCACCCAGACTGCCACTCCTGCCTGCTGGCCCACGACCCCTACTGTGGCTGGTGTGTCCTGGAGGGAAGGTGAGATAAACCACCTAAAGTCCTAATCTAGCATCATATAATGTGTGGCTGAAATTGAATTGAATTACAACAGAATTCTAATTTCTGACTTCAGAAAACAGTCTCAGAAAACATCTCTGAATAATACTAAACCTTTGTAGACTCCAGTCTATGTAACCTCACCTGAACAGCAGCCACCATTGCTACAAATAATAATTACAGATAATGCTAATTGCTAAGACGTAGCGCAACAGTAGAAGAAGTCGAAAAGCGTGTTATGCCACTTACGCTGCAACGTCTCTCTAAAGTTTCCTATTTAAAGTTTACGCTCCTATTGCTGATGATGTTTTTATTTCTAGGAGGAAAAATCATATTGTTATCAAAAGTTTGACATTCACAGATTTATTATAAACACTATTGACTGAATTGTAAAATGTAAAATACATTCTCACGTTGCTGTGAAATGTTCCTTCTTGAATATTATGAATATTACTGAAATAAAAAGTGGAGTGCTGATATGTAGTGTTGTATCAGCTGCTGGCACGCTTGTTAGTTTTCAAAGTGTTTTTGCCAAGTCATGTTTGAGTGTGCTCCAGTGGGGTTGCGTTTGAGTCTGACGAAAGAAATCTTCCTCTCCCTCCCATCTGTGTCTCCTCCCCTCTCCGCCTCACCCTCCCTCTCACCTGGATGTTTTTCTCTCTGCTCCTCTCTTACCATCCTCACTCCATCGTCATGTTCTTCGTGCCTTCATAACAGTCCCATTTGTAAAGTTTCGTTGTTTGGAATCTGTTTCCTAGTTCAAGTAAATTTTTCTCAACTTGTCACACACTACTTTTATTAGATAGTTTTAGAAGCAGAAACCAGACCCCTCTGCCAATCACAAAATAACATGGTAACAGTCCAGGAAGGAGTTATTGTGCAGTATTACAATCACAGTATGATTTATGGATTTGCAGTATACACCGAAGGTCATTTCCATGCTTCAAGTGTAAATGGTTTTATAACTTAAAATCACAACACACAGTGACGATGATGTCAGTGCGTGCTTTCCCTCGCAGGTGTGTGTTGCAGTCGGAGTGTTCTCGTGGGAAGCAGCCGGGTCAGTGGCTGTGGAGCTTCGACATGGAGCAGCAGTGTCTGGCCGTCCAGGACCTCAACCCCTCCAACGTCAGCAGGAAGGAGAGCAGGATGGTGAGTCTGCAGCACAGTGACACAAACCCGAGCAGCGACGGAGCAAAACCAAACTCCAGACGTACATCTGCCGGCCCGTACATACATCTGCAAAGGATCTAAGGGAGGATGAGCAAAAGCATCCTTTCTGGTTTCTGCTAATAAAACGTCCACCTCAAGCACCTACAGGCCTTTTCCAAGAATATCTTGCAATACCCCCCCCACCCCCACCCCAATGATAACAGTCTCCTCACATACCAAAACACCGTACACCCACATATCACCTCGCCGTAAGTCATCCAAGAGTCCCTTATCTGCCGGAAGATCAACTGTGCGCTGGCTAGGGATACTGTGTGTGTGGGAGTGAGAAGATAGTGTTCAGAGCCCTGTCATGTCCTGGTGCTGGAGAGAAGTTACAGCATCTGTCATCTGTGTAGAAGATGGTGCCTGTGGATAGCAGCAGAGGCAAAAACATTTGTACAATACACAAAGACAGTGTTGCATCATGGGAGACAAGAACATTTCGTCCTTTAAGTCTAAGTACAATGGGTGGGTGTGAGGTAGACCAGTTGGGATCACATGCATATTTCCCTGGAATTGTAAATGTTAGAGATGCACTGATACAAGTACAAGTACTAACGTGTAGAAAAGAGGTTCAACACAAAACTGGACAAACAGATCAAGTACCAAATCAAGAGGTAAATCTAGTCATATTTATTATGGCATGGCAGAAATGATGTGGGCCATTAAAAGCAGCGTCATGATGCTGGTGCAGTGCCCTTTAGGAGCCGACTGCTTATCTGCTAAGCAGAATGCCCACCGCATTTGAGCAAACTTTGGAGGCCAGCTATAGCAAGACTGTATGGAGAATGAAAACTCTGAAACTTTTGCTGGCTTGATCCAGTGATGTTTGGAGATTTTGGTGACAAGTGTGTTGGGGGAGCAGTGGAGTAACAGATTTTTTCTGAAAATTATAGTTCAATAGTTAGACCAAAACGTAACATTCATGGTTATACCGCCACCATCTGACATTTCTGCTTTTCTGTGTCTCATGAGATAACAGCTTGAATATCTTTGGGTCTTGGGTTTGTTTGTTGGACAAGTCGAGCAATTTAATGACAGCTTGAGCTTTTGGAAATCGTGATGAAAATTTCTCAATATTCCTTAGACCGGCAAGACACAATGCCCGATTGCTGTCGAAGGCTGTGCCTGTGGTGTTAGTCGTGTTGGGCAGGTGGCCCCTCCCATCAGTGTATGCGTGGGTGTGATTGGGTGAATGAGATGTTGTGTAGAGCGCTTTGAGTTGTTGGAAGATTAGAAAGGCATTATACAAAAACAAGTGCATTTAATGCTTTAGCTTAACTTACAACAATATAGTTATCCTAGAACTGATATTTGGACAGAATATGTTTGCTGCACACTCTGATTGACATATGATATCTTGGAGCTGTAGACGCTAACACAAACACTACATGACTGAGGAGGGACGGTGGGGCCAAAATAGAAAGAAGAGTTCCGATATAATAATAAATAAAGTATGATTCATGCTCCTGCAGCAAGGGAATCCATTTCAGTTTTCAAATCAAATGACTTCACATTGACATTTACATGTGTCCAGATCCGATGAATCAGTCACCATGACCTTCAGTGTCCTCTGTAATGGCACAGGTGTGGCCTCAGTAATGCAGAGGTTTCTGTCCGATAACTATATTAATAACTAACAGTTTATGCTCCAGACGGGGAACTAAAGCCGTAATCTATATTGTCGCCGAAGCCACCAGGCTCCATCGGAAAAAAACAGTAATTTTATCTGGTGGAACAAAGAAATTGCTGATCTACTGCTGCCTTGATCAGAGATGATCTTATGAGCTCCATTTCTACATGTATAAATGTGGTTTAGATGTGGTTCTAAAACAAACATGGATCTGATGAGGGTTTTGAAGTCTCACACATGTACAGTAGCGCTGTCTGAAGTGATCTAATAGGAGTTTGAATCTGTGTTTGTTTTTTTGGCTTTCGCCAGGTGTCTCTGTCAGTCGCTGGACTTCCAGTGTTGGAGAAAGGCGATTCCTACTCCTGCTTCTTCCAGGATAGTCACAGTCCTGCCGCTGTCACCGAAACCGGGGTCACCTGCCATTCTCCCGACACCAGCCGAGTACCCGCGGTGCCTCCGGGACAGGGTGAGTGCTCCTCAACCGCAGATCTGAACGGTCTTTGTTTCTGGAACAAAACTGAAGTTTAATTACCGGTTTGAACTTTTCAACTTTGTGACAGGAGGATTTGGCTGCATTCTGTTATGAGATTATTTTTGTGCATGTTTGCGTGCCCAGGCAGACTACACACGTATGCAGTTCAATCCCTGCGTCCATGAATGTAGGCTAACCCAATCCATTTCCCCTAAAACCATCTTACATAGCAGGGAGTAATCTGTCATTTAAAGCATACAACTCCCAATAAATGTATTTCATCGAGGGATTCTATGCTCGATATGTGCTTTGGTTTTCCCTAGTTTGTGTGATTGTTCAGTGAGCTAAGAGCTGCTGTTGTTATAAGTCAATGATAAAAGAAGATTTAAGGGGCTTGTTAATAAAAACTGAACCCTCTACAGAGGTCACCCTCACCATAACATTCACATGATTTGTGTGTTTGTTGTGTCTCTCTCTCTCTCGCACGCACGCACACACACAGGTTCCCATGCCAGCATTCCTGAAACTTGCAGCTTGTTGTAGTTCTCAGGGTGCGGGGCTCAGGAAGAATCAGCCTGGGGGGGGGGGGGTTTACTGAGATATGGACACACAGGCTGCATTTAAGGATCTATCTGAGGGTTAGTGCCAGTGCTTACTTTATAACAAAAAAGGGCAACTGTTGCTTTAAAGTTGGAGATCAAATTCTCGCCTGACTGCTGCATTTTTAACAATGCTTCTCATTTGAACTGATGCAAAAACACATTTTTTAACTCTGGGTAGGCTGGACGATATATTGTCCCAGGGAAAAGTGAGATGAATTATATTGTCTGAATGTTATTTTAAAATATATATATAAAAAATAAAACATATAGATAAAATAAAACTATGCAGCTAAAACAATAACTAAAATGGACTCTTGGGCTCCGTTAACAAAAGTGTGCAATGTCTGCGCTATGCACAAATCTTCAAATGGTCGAAAAAGGCTGTTTATTCTGGCACAACGTTTTTATGTAAACAAGCACAAATGTAAACACAATGGGCAATGTTGAGGTCTTCTCCATATATTGTACGATAAATGTTCACGGTCACATGGATTGGAGGCGACCGGTACATTTTTTTATATCACCCAAACTGTGTGTAGTAAACATAGTTTGCTAACCGACTTCCTTGTTGCGACTTAGCGTGAGCCACGAGCATGAACGAAGGCAACCCAGAGACTGTAGGTGTAACCGGTAAAAATCCATAAACCAACCTCCACAGGGCAGAGGAGGGATTGTAATTATCTGTAAACTCATATCTCATATTCATGGTCTACTTTGTCTTTTTACAAGTTATTATTACAAGCATTATAAAGGTTGAATGTCCTGTAAACTATTTGATTTGGTTGCAAAAAAATAACTCAAAGATTTTTAAGACCTCCTGTTTCTAAAACATTCAAAACAAATTGGCCTCCTTAGTATAATCCCTAGACATGTAAATGGTGTTTTTATCAGTGAACTATGCGAGACAGTCAATAGATTGCTCGCCAAGTTCCAAACATTCAGAGGTGCACGACCAAGCGGCGCGACCACTTGCGTAGTTGTGTACTCAGTTTTCCTGTGCAGTGAGGAGTTACTGCCAACACTTTAGGCGTGCTCACAGTTTTATGCACACAGCCTGTATCCAGAAACCATGTAGATAGAGCAATGTTGTCCTGCACCTGACCTCAGACATTACATCAGTGTGTACAATATTATTGTCACTAATGGTCAAAACTATGAAAACAATATCCAAATGTAATAATCCACAATGTTGTATGAAGTGTACCCATGCAGCTTTAAAACGTGTTCTGTGTTGAGCAGTGTGTGACAGAAGGGAAGCCTCTGAGGCCTGTCCTGTCGCTGTCTGCACATGGCTCTATTAGACCTCTGTGGACCAAACCTTCTCTCAGAGTTTTGGGAAACATCGTACTCATCCCAGACTTTCCGAATCGGAGACGATAAGCCCTGGGAGAATATTTCCAGAGGCCCGTTCGCTCAGTGCAAACATGATGGGGTTTCCTCACGCTGTCTCTCTGTGTTTTGTGCTCCTCAGACTTCGTCACAGTCACCCTGTCTCTTCGCTTTGGGGACGTCACCATCACAGCGAGGGATTTCACCTTCTACGACTGCACTGCTGTGAAGCAGCTGTCCGGCAGCGTGCCGTGAGTTAACCATGATTTATCTGCTCTCCTGTCTCCTCCCGCTCTGCTCATTGCAGATCTCGTAATCAAGTCTCTATCTATGTTGGTCTGAATTTTGCACCCTGTTCAATCTTTGTCCCTCCATCAATTCACCCATCTGTCTTTTGTCTGTTTGTCCATCCTATTTTTATCCTTAACTTCATTCAATGAAGTTCTCTCACTGAAGTATTCCAAACCCTCATATCTATTGTAACGTCATGAGAAGTTCCTATGGCTGGTGGGGGTGGTGCGAGGGAACTAACAAAACCAGGCAAAAATCAAAGGTTTTCAGAATAAGGTCACGTTTTATTCTTATTCTGCTCCACAACTCAGGAAAGTCTCTTCATCAAAAATCCAAAACAAACAAACTAAAACATCCAAACGGAGATAATGCGTCATTCAACAGAACCGTACTAGACAAAAACTCAACTTAAAGTGTCCTCTGCTTTCTTCCGACAACCGGGTCTTCTTCCTCTGAAAACCTCCTCACTGTGGTTCGGAACTTGTTTCCAGGTAGGTCTCCGTGCTCCTTCACGCCGTGTGCTCTCTCTCCTCTCCTCCTGCAGCCCTTAAGTCCGGCCTCAATCAGATGGCCTAAACACCTACACCTGGGTGAGTGGTGAGGCCTTCTGGGAGACGGAGTTGTTGCCTCGGAGGCCATCTTGTGGTGTGGCTGCTGCTCCTTAAAGTGGAAGTAGCACCCATCTACCACCTGGCCCCGTGTGATGCCACACTATACAAACCTCAGGCTGAAGAATGCCACGTCCGTTTGATTTGATCACTAGCATAACCTACTCTCCTTGCTACGTCAGGCTACCCGCTCCACTCCGTTTGTGGACACGACATCCTGCTGTCGGACATCAGCAGACCACAACATATCAAATGTAGCAGTGTCAGATGTTGTATTTGGGACCTGAAACAATTAGAAACTCTGAATACAGCTGCAAACATCAGCAGCGTGTCATCGGAGCAGCAACGCACTGGCAGAAATATAGAACAATGATTTGACATCTTTTAAACAGCAAAGTGGCCCATAGATGGGATGAAGGCAAGATGTGACAGCTATGTAGATGGACAGAATGTTGTACGGGTGATGCTACGCTGTTAGATACAGCACTGGATCTCCTGTGGACAGAGACTTACATAAAGACCCTGAGGCAGCTGTTGGAGTGAGAGAATCTACTTTTTTTTTTTGCATTAAGGTATTTCTCTGTAGGGTCCTTTCCAGCATGATGTCAGACACTTATAATAACAAACTGAGTCTGTCAGTGGCAACAACAAGCTCTTTTATTGGACGAACATTGACGTTGAGGAGTTGCCCCAAGACATTACATTGCAGTCCATTTAGTAGCTGCAGTCTGCAGCCTTCTCCCTCAATACTGGATCAATCTAAAACATTGTTTCCCCATTAGTCACTTAGACACAAAACATGGGATAGTATGGTCCAGGTTGTTCCCCTTTAAGTCAAACAGGGTACTTGTCCCTTGGGAAGACGGGCAGACTGCAGTATCTGTACGTGGTTCACCGGTCTGAACCGCTCAAGGATTTCCTTCCTCCCTAAGAGAAAAGTCTTGGTGCGAGAAAATTGGTGAATCCCATGAATTCTCTTCTACAAATGTGTTCCTGCATGAAGCCATTGATTATTCATCTTTTCGTTGTTCTTAAGCTACTTTCAGTAGGCTCAAAAAACAAATAATATCCCAAATAGCTGTGTAGCACTCCTGCTGGGTCAGGAATTACAGCCACATAATTCTATCAGTACACAGTGAACTGGGTGCTCTGCAGGTGAGGACAACTCCCAGTAACAGAAAGGGAAGAAAGCTGCTCTATTTTGATGACTTGAAGAAGAAGTTAATGATGAGCCCAGATCAAGGTGAACATCACTGTGTGGAATGCTGGTTTCTTGTCCTTCCTGACCTCCTCTGTGTTTCCACACATGCTCGCTCTATCAGCCTCTCTCTCTCTCTCTCTCTCTCTCTTCGTCCGAGGTGGCCCGCCTCTGCTCTGATAAGAAACTCAATTCAATTACATCACTGACCTTTTTTTTTTTTTACCACTGGGGCCACATCGGCAGCAATTGGATTACTCTGTGTGGTACACACTATAGTAGCTGTATCTCTTTTTGTCCTGCAATACTTCTAATATACCTCTCTTCATCTCCTCATACCTTTACTTATTTTTTGTCACCTCTCTGTAATGTCCTTCCACTCCAGGCCGTTATCTTTGTCGCTGACCTGTACATCCTGTCGTTTCTGTGTGCAGTTGCCGTGGTTGCGTTCTGAGCCAATGGGGCTGTAACTGGTGCGTTCACCAGCACCTGTGCACCCACAAGCCCACCTGTGAGGAGGGGGTGATCATCTACAACCAACATGTAAGTTACACAGAATGCACTGCACCCACGGAAGACGCAAGTCTTTTCTGTGCGACTTTCATCATCCGATCACGTCAGGACGTATAACTGTGAAGTCTGTACGCTTCCAGATGGGATGTTAGCCAGAACACATGCCGGGGGGGGGGGGGGGCGGGGTCAATGTATCAACTGTCAACCAGAGGTCTCCTTCATCTTCCCCCAACACGGGAGTAAAAGTGAAGAGAGGAGGAAAACCGAGTCTGTCTGAGTCCTGTTAAGTTCCTGCTGATTAAAACTGCTTCAAAATAAAATATTTTAGGTAACAAAATAACAAGGGACTTTTATTGTGAATAATTTATAAGAAATTAAATGTGTTTACCACTTAGCAGCTATTCTTCAATAAAGCAGTTCTACTAATACTGCAGGGAGGAAGAGTGAGCAGCAAATAGAACGGAGGACTTTTATTGTGAAGAATTTATAGGAAATTATGTGCTCATCCAATGTTTCACTTCCTTTGACCAGGAAATGTATCCGATCACTACCTGATCAGGCAGGTAGCATTGAAGTGTCAGTTTGGACACACATATGGACACAGCTGAGATCTGATCTGGTGAATCTGATCACAAGTCACATTTAAAAGAATATTGTTTCTACGGCATAAAATACACACAATCACAACTGGTGTACCTTATTACACATAATACATTTGTAGTCTTAGTGTACAAGTTATTTTGGATAAGTGTAAGTCGATCACACACGAGCCAAAGGGTTAAATTGACTAGAGTTTTCTGACGTGGGTTGCTGTAGATCAGAGGAATGGTGTGAAACCATTGGCTGGAATGTGTTCCTCTCATCACCTCCACACACAGTGTTCCTTTCAGGAAAACATCAATTATATCTTGAATACACATTCTCTCCTCTTCATTCAACTGCTGCACAACACAGTCACTCATTTACGTTCTGAGATAAAAACGGTTGCCGAACAAACAAAAAGCTTCGGCTACGGGTTCAGTCATGATACTTTTTCAAAATAAAAGCACTAGAATGTGTTGGTGGCTTTGCACTGACTACTTGAACCTGGTAAGTAAATGAATGGTTTTCCTATTTAGATTTTTGGATACATTCATCAGTGCCCATACATGTTATGTTGGGCCTCAAATGCCAAAACAAGCATTTACAGAAGTCATTTCTGTGTCATAAGCAGTAGTAACAGCAGGTCATGTTTAACGTCACATTTAAGTTCAGTTATTGGTTTTTCCATTTCCTCTCCTCCATTAGTGTTTTTTTTTTTTTTTTCGGTCTCACCCTCTCCTCATGTCCTTCCCTCCTCCTCCCTCCCCCAGTTTAAACTCCCCACCTCGGCTCCTCCCACAATCAAACCCATTAAAGTCATCACAACAGCCACTACCACAACAGCTGCCCTGACAACCAGCACCACGACAACTCCCACAACTATCGCCACGACAACAACTATCGCTACAACAACAATCTCTGCAGCCCCCGTCACTGTGGCAACCACTCAGGAGCCAACCACCCCTCCTGCACCCACTACTCCGCCCGCGACCACCACCAACCCCGAGCCAACATCCCCACCCATTACCCTGCCCCCTCAGCCTGCCAGCACCCTATCTTTCACCACACCAGCATCCACTCAACCTCCACCCCCAAAGGTCACCACCGGCAAGGAAGAGGAGACTGAAGTGGGAGAGCTTTTTGTTGACACAGACGGTGCCGCTGCCACACCCACTGTCGTCATGGTAGCCACGGAGTTGGTGCCAGTCACCGTGGCTGATGGTCTAAGTGGAGATCTGGACCCCGTGGTGCCTTTGCTTGTCCCGCCCCACGAACCGGATTCCTCCCCCCTGGAGGTGGTGACGGAGGCACCCCCGAACAACACCCAGGAAGCTGAGGGAGCTCTGAGCCTGGGGGAGCCTCCCACCCGGGCCTCATCCGGCTTCCCCCTGCCGACGCCCTTCCCCTTGGGCGAACCTGGCGACTCCGAGCACCACCTCTACCTGGACCTGACCCAGACTCCCACCCTGATGCCCACACAAGACTCCCCTACTGAGGCAGGAATCCCAGGCACCGACCCTGAGGTGCTCCTCTGGCCAGAAGAAGAAGACGTACACGCCGAGAGCGCCGTCCAGTCAGAAAACAACACAGCCACATTTTCCGCTGCCACCGTGTTGTCAGGTGACGGCGAGGTCGACCACGCCCCCCCACCCTACCCCCACCTGCTGGATACTGACTCAGAGCTGGACTACCAGTATGATCCAGCTGACGCCTTCCTCCCGGTGAGTTCAGCCGCCCTCCTCCTCCTCCTAGTTCTTCTTCTTCTCAAAGCTTCAGCAGCCTCCCAGCGCTCCCAGCTCCTCACTAGACTCTGTACTCCTGCCCTTGGTTCCCTGCTCCTCCTCCACTGTCTGACACCTGCATTCTTTTTGTTATTTTGCTTTTGCTCCCAAGAAAAACAGCCAGCTGCTGTTTTTTGATTTACATTTTACATTTAATCTGCAATACTTTTAAAAACTAACTTTGGAGGTTTTCTGTTGTGTGTGTTTGCAGTGAATGATGACGGTTACATTCACTGTGGCACGCAGCTGTGCACACCTGGATCGTCAAATTTTTCCACAAGTAAACTCATGCCGTTAGAATGATTTGAAAGATGTTATAATCACTTTAATAAATGACACATTCATGTAAGCAGTAAGTAGTTAGTTTGATCTGCAGCATCACCGTACCACCTCACTGGATCAGAGGAAATAGTGTGCGTGCATGTGATAGAACCAGAGAGTGAGGAGGGGGGGGGGGGGGGCTTGTGTTTATACTTTGCCTGTGTTTATAGGGGGACGAGGGCTCCTATGTCAGCTGGGGTTCTTCAGCTTGTCCCTGCGTGGAGAAGGTCCAGGGTTCATCACTGCTCCCTGTCAGAGTGGAGAGGAAGATCACCTTACTGGCTCACAACCTGCACCTCTACCAGGTACCCCACACACACTCACATTTACACACTCTCAGCCTCAATACATGTCAAGGATGATTCTATCTGCCTGGCTGGTGATCCCTGCACCAAACACAAGTCTTTGTGTGTTCAGGATACGGAGCTGGACTATGAGTGTGTGCTGGTCATCGAGGGGCAGACGGTGGTGGTGGACGCATACGTGGAGACTGATGACATGAATCCATCAAACTTCGACATCACCTGTCAACTACACCAGGTCTGTAAATGTGCGCGCACACACACACACACACACACACACACACACACACACACAAGAGTTCTGTGTTGGTTGATTTACTAGTGGGAACAGCAAATTGTGGTTTAGTACTTAATAGTTCCCAGAATACTGCAGGCAGCAAAACAAACTATTGTCGTTTTAATGAAGTCAATCATTTTCTTCCATCATTCTATGAGCAATTATGATCTGAATTAGTCTTCAAATGGCAAAAGTGAAAGTAGCTGGTTACCTGCTCTACAGCTCTTCATCGAGCAGCTAACTGTGACTGTTCCTGACTATTCCAATAAAATGCAGAAAATTACCATTTTTGTTGAGGCATTTTTTGATGAACGATAGTGGTCAGTATCAACTCTCTGATAAACGCATTACATTACTTGTAACCTTATAATAAAAGTCAACTGCTGTTTTGCCATGTAAATGCTTTTAATGACAAGTTACAGTAGTGGGAAATGTCACACAGTTCATAATACTGCAAAATATATAGATATTGCAATACTTTCATCAGTGGGACAGATGAAACAATTCACTATTGTTTTACCTCATTAAGCTGGTTAGGATGGTTTGCAGACATTTATTTAAATGAAAATCTTTGAGATTAAGTAGTGTCCGAACCACTGTGGTTCGGGCACTACTTAGGTCATGTCTAGAAGGTAACCCACAAGATGCGAAACTGTTGCAAGATGGTTGAGGTCTCAAATGGTTGAGGTCAGACATTTAACTCCAATGGTTGAGGTACTTTTTTTTTTTAATTAAACCATCTTTTGTCCAGTACACATATTTTGCTCCAGTGGAGGAATACAATGCCATGGTGTATGTGAAGAGGAGGGACACCTTCCATGTGGACAGCTCTGCTGATCTATACGGTGAGAACCAGTTTTGTTTTGTATGCACTCAACATACGGCTATTATCCTCCGGTAGTCTTCTCTCCAAACACACTCAATGTCAACGCTCTTGCACACTGACTGATGCTGCTCCTGTATGACTGCTCTGCCCTCAGTGACACTGTATAACTGCGCTGTGGGCCGCTCTGACTGCAGCCGCTGCCACACAGCCGACCACAAGTATGGTTGCGTGTGGTGTGGTGGTGCTCAGGCCAGCTGCTTGTATTCAGACTCCTGTAGCGAACCTATACAGAAGACTTGCCCCGCCCCCGTCATCCACTCCGTGAGTACTGACCTTTGACCTCTTTGCTCGTTATTTTCATTCCTTATTTAAAAGAGGTCTTGAAGTTCTTGAAGTAATACATTGGCACTTGTTACAAGGGAGAGAGACCCTACCCATCCAGAAAGTTTCTAATTACATGATACTTCCCTCAGATTGAGCCACTCTCTGGCCTGTTGGAAGGCGGCACCATGGTGACCATCTCAGGCTCCAACTTGGGCCAGAAGGCTGAGGACATCCTCCACTCTGTGTCAGTGGCTGGGATTCCCTGCACTGTCATCCCCAGCCTCTACGAGGTCTCCTCCAGGTACAGACCGACATAGCATAGAAGAGATGTGAATTGAGCATAGACTACAAACATACTCTAAGGCATTTGGGTTTGTTGTTGTCTTTTTGTCTTCAAAAATCCTATAAAAATGTAAAATAAATAAGACAAAAATACTGCTATAAAGAAGAGCTGCAAAGATTGTTTTCAAAAAGCAACTGACCGAGAGAGACTTGGATCATATTTCATATATTTTATAAACTCTGGCAATTAAACACCTGATCATAAGGTCAAAATGTGAATTTGTCCAACACTTTTTTCCTGACCAAATACCTACATACTAATAGAATTCCCATCAACCTCAGCTGTACTTTGTGTTGACTGATTATGAACAAATTATAGCATGCTAACATGCTGTTTACCTAAACTATTTACACTTCTGGCAATGTGTACATTTGACTTTTGCAATTTATTGACAATCTTTCTAGTTTGTATTTTGTTTTATTTACACTCCTTTCTCCTGCAACTGATGCACGACAATTTCCCTCTGGATAATTGTTGGAATGCTGTTAATTTTGCTTCAAAAACATCTTCCACAGAACACGGTACTCTATTTCTAGATCGCCAGTTAAGCCACATTTTTTACACTACAGACACAATTTTTACAAGATCTGTTTCTCAAGTCATCCTTCCTCTCAATTAGTAATATCGGCACAATAGGAGGTACGGTTATGGGAGTTTTGATGATTTGTTTGAGAGGCGTTTCCCTGTTTAATCTCCATGAAATGGCTTCAGGCACACAGGTCTTCGCGATTGAGCCAATTAGTGATGTTGATAAACACAGACTCAGACACACGCGCGCATACACTCGTCTCCCTCTATCTCTCTGTTGTCAAAATAGTTGAGATTCCAGGGAAGCTGCTTTAAATGAGGGAATACATGTTCGGTGTGTAAATTAGGCTAAAGGGACATAGAGCGTATAATTATAGTTTAACGGATGAAATCGAATAATCATTTTAAAGCAAGCGTGTATTACATAATACATAGAGTGATTTAACAAATATAAACCTGATAATAATAATAATAATATGTGTATCTGAGTATAGTGCAGTCTGAGTGTAGAAAGTACGGAGAAAGAGGAAGTAAGCAGGGTGTTGGCTTCAAGGGATGGGGAAATAATGATGGTTGAGAAGAAAAGACACAAAGCACAATAATGATGAAGGATGAGATCAATAATCATTTTATAAGCAAATGTGTACTAAGTAAACTGATTATAACAACTGTAAACTGTGATTATGATAACTAATCTGTGTTAGAAATGTGTGAGTGTAGGAAAAGGGGAAGTGCAACAGATGTTGAACACCCAGACAAGCGCAGAGCTTGATTGAGTAAGCGCCCAGACAGGGAAGTTGGGGTAATTTCCTCATGCACACACACAAAAGTTAGGTACTTTTCGAAGCACCTGCACCAAATCAATGATGTCATGTTAATCACGGGCTGAGGGCCCCGTGTTGAGGAAGAGGTGGGAGAGACACGAGAGGCAGCCCAAAAGTGTTATAAAAGAAGTAACTTGCAAAACGGGATTTCTACACGAGAGCCGTCCAAGTGCTCTGAGAAGAAGATACGGACGATTGCAACTGAAGTATTCGAGGACTTCGTCTCTGTTCACGGAAAGAAGACCGCTGTTCGTGGACAAAGGATGAAAGACGGAGATTTTCCTCTCCCCACTGCTCGACTCTAACAACTGAACAACGGAGAAAACGCAGCAGCCCTAGAAAGACTTTGTACTGAGTTTTGAGGACTGTTGAACGGACTCCGCTGCAGAGCAGGAGGACCGAGAGTCTGGCCGGACCTTCGCTCCTAACAACTCCAAAATAACCTTTTCATCGCACCTTTGGAAATCCAGCTCCAACCGAGCCGTCTCTGCATCTAAAAACCAATGAGTATAACCTGAGAAGAAAATAAAAGTAACGAATCAAGTGTAGTGACATTTTATGTGAGCTGTAGCTTAACCCTTGCAAACTAACTAAATATAACCTGAAATAAATATCTAATCTGCATTTAAAGTAAAATTATCAAGTGCATTTATTTGCTTAGGTAGTAAAAGTTCCTCGTGGCAGTAAAAAGTTAAATCCATTGTATGTCTAACAACTGAGTTCTGTACGGTTATCCTAGAGACCGAATCCACTTAACAATCCCTTACGGTTTTAGAAGTAATCCTAGCCGTTAAAACGAAAGTTACGAATGTAACTACGGTTCTATGAATCCTGGATGGCCGCCAGAGGCAGTGCTTAACACTGGATATCTTCCGTCGCGCGCATGCGCAGGTCGAATATTTATATCAACAAAGTCACGTGTGACCTCGGATGACCCCCGTCGTCTATAAGTTCCGGTGTCATCCTGAGCTCAGTCCTATGGAATCTTCTCGCGAGTTCACGGGATTCCGAGTGACCAAGAACTCTGGCGGTCATCCAGGATTCATAGAACCGTAGTTACATTCGTAACTTTCGTTCTATTTCATCCTTACTGACCGCCAGAGGCAGTGCTTAACACTGGATGACTTATACCAAAAGAGTCACGAGGAAGCACAGTAACTACCTCTTATAGCTCCGGCAGAGAAAATTGGCCAAAGAACCCTCCCCAGTGGGTGAGGGTTGGCAACGTTAACTCTGTAGTGTTTGGTGAATGTGCTCGGTGATGCCCATGAGGCCGCCGCACATATATCCCCCACAGGCACACCACTCAGGCTTGCCCTCGGTGTGGAGACACTCTTGGTAGTGACCCTTCACCCCGGATGGCCGAGCGCAGCCGCTCACCTTGTATGTATCGGCAATGGCCTCCACTATCCAGTGGGACAGGTGCTGTTTTTTCTTTTTTTTAAAAGGAGCACAGCCCTTCTTAGGCTCACCATAACTGACTATGCAGGCGGTGGCTTCCACATAAGCTCTGAGGGCCCATACTGGGCACAGCAGCCTTGACCTCTCCTCTCCCGATGGGGGAGGGGGGGTCAACTTTGCCAGCTGGATAGGCCGGTTTATATGTGAACGTATCCACCCCCTTGGGAGAAACACTGCCTTAGGCCAGAAAGTGACACCCAAGCCATCTGAGTTCCACCTCAGACATGATTCTTCCACTGATAGGGCATGCAGCTCGCCCCCACATTGAGCTGAATTGACAGCAAGGAGAAAACCGTCTTGCCTGTGCCAGGGGTTCAAAAGGAGACAAGCATAAGGTGTCCAGTACCAAGGGTAGGTCCCATGCAGGGGAGACCGGCCCTTATCCAGGAGGGACTGTAGAAACTCAGTACAGCAGGCACGGGGCGCTATACTGGGACCTTGTTCTGAGCCGCACACCAGTCGGAGAACAGCTTCCACCTGTTTCTTGTACTGCAGGCAGGTAGACCGCGCACTGGCATTCAGAATAGTCCGTCAGACTGGTTCTATGCAGCCACTCAGCCTCCGGTCGGGCCCTCCCGTGACCCCTAATTGAAGGCGGCAGGGATTGGAATGCCAAATCCGACCCTCTAGTTGCGACAGGAGATCCCTCCTGTCGGGGAAGAACTCTGACAAGCTCATAGCAAAAGCAGAGGGATGGTGGAAAGGCATAAGAAGATCCTCTGGCCACGTGTGAGCCAGGGCATCTTGACCCAGAGGGCTGGGCCTCTCCGTCAGGGAGACCCAGTGGGGGCAGTGGGTCGACACGTCTGGATGCAGCCGCCACTCTCACGGTGGAGGCTTGTAACGGAACAGGAAAACCACAACCTTGTTCCATTCTCCTGGTGGGTACATTGCCCCCAGGCTGGTCAGGCGAGGGGCCTCCCAAGTCAGAAGGCCACGGTGATCCCCGTAGCAACTTCTGCAGATCTGGTGCCCCATCGATAGTTCATGGGAAATCACAGCAGAGGTGCTGTCCACCGGACAAGCACATGCTTTCCCTTCAAACATGGAAGGAGGTGCTCGAGCGCTAGCTCTAGAACCTGGACCTGCGGTCCTTCAGCAGACAACTGCCCCCAGGCTGTCCTGTTCTGTCACACTGCACCCCGCCTTGAGAGGCAGGTATCTGTTGTGACAATCTCCTGGTGGAATGGAACCGAGCCCCTGGGGCTCGGTTCCTGGGACACTGTTCGCCAGATATGCACTCCCTCCATGGGGATAGTGAATAGGCACTGTTTCGATAATATTATTGCCCTGTATCTGTGCCACTTGGCATACAAGTGAAGGCTGTTCAGCCATCCACACTGGGGCGACAGACAGGCCCTCATAGGGCCACACTAATGAAGGTTATGCTCTGAGAAGGGCTCAGGTAGCTCCTCTCTATGTTCACCTTGAGGCCCACCGGGCCACGTGAGAGAAGGCGAGCAGTGTCCTGTGGCGCCTGAAGCCGGGACGGCGCCTAGGTCAGCCAGTCGTCTAAGTACGGCAGTATGTTCACGCCCTGCGATTGCAGGGGGAAAGGACAGTAGTAACACACTGTGAACACCCATGGGGAGATGGGAGAGTCCGAATGGAAGCACCCAGGACTGAAAGTTGTGGTGATGCACCATGGGAACAGGCGTCGATAGACGTGAACCACTCTCCCTTGGAAATCCGCTGATGGGAGAAAGAACCCCGACAGCCGGCCTGGAGACATCTCCTGGCACCCCTGCCGGGGGGGACGGGGACGTAAGTAGGGTTGTATAGGTAGCGGTCCGGCCTCTCAGCAGGACGCCGAGGCCTGTTGCGGCTACTAGGGTAAGCTGGAGGCTGAGAAAACGGCCTTGTGGGCCAAAAGTGGGACCCCTAGGTCTGGGGGTGCAGGCATGTCCCTGCAAAGACCAGAGAACTGCTGCCTGGTCTGGCTAGCTCTAACAGTCCGCTGAAGCGCCTGTACAGCAGCTGACTCGAACAGCTCACCAGGTTCCACTGGGACAGTATGGAGGGTCCTCCTACATGTCTCAGATAGGGGTGACTGCTCCAGCCAAACCTGGCGGCGAGTCTGAACCAGGGTGGACATCATACATCCATGTTCCCTCGATATGAGCGCAAACGCCTGCCATGAAGCATCACTGAGCAGAAGCGTTGAAGTAGCCCGCTGCAGAGAATCTGCGAGGGAAAGCATGAGGTGGGAGAGGGAGTTGTCGATACGGTGCACAGCGCTGCTGTGTCATAAGCCCTGGATAGCAGGTCATCTTTGACCCGACATTGGGTCGAGGGCACTTGGCATCGGGCCTCAGAGTCTCCTCAGGGGAAACTGATGGACGCCATAGTCGTCTAACTGGCTGGCATACGTGCAAGGCCAGATTTGCCACCTCCTGCATGGTCTGATGTAAGGCGGGAGAGAGCCCTGGTGTCTCCACCATGCACGCAACTCCCTCAGATATTCCTCGGAGGGAGGAACAGAAAAGGTGGTGAGGGCGGGAAGGTGCCTGAAGAAGGCACTCACAGGTGGATGTTCCAGCTGCTGTGTATGCCAGGCGTGCAAGCGCCATACAAATGACCAGGGTAGGTTGGGCTGGATTCAGCTGCCCTGACAGGGGGAGGTAGACCTCCCGCATCAGGTGTTCCACTTCGGCCAGCCTAGCAGACCTTACTGCTCAAGGCGTGATGCCGCAGGTCCTGCCTGGGTTCTCCCTGCTAGGGCAAGAGGTCAGGGCCGTCCTCCGGCTGAAGAGGAGCTATACAGGTCCTACAGCCGGGAGAGTTTAACATGGCCGCGATTCTGGTGGAACCCTTGTCCCACTAGTTTATGTGGAATTCCAAATCAGTCCGAGCGGGAGCGCTCTGCTGAATGTTGAGAGAACAGGCAGGGGGCAGTCAGTGGCGAGTGATCCTTCGGACACTCTTCCCTTGGCCAGCCGCTGCGGATATTGGTGACCCACCTGTTAGCCTGAGCGAGAGCACCCTGCTACTGTGGAAACAGGTCAGGCAAAGTCCTTATAGTGAGAGGGGCGAGGACACTCTCTAAGCTCACTCTCTTCACTAAGATAGTTGCTGCAGATATTAGTGTCCCCCCAGTTAGCTTGAGCGAGAGCACTCTGCTACCGTAAAAAACGGACAAAAAAGAACACAGTCCGTACAGTGAGAGGGGAGCGAGGACACTCTTCACTAAGATAGTTGCTGCCGATATTGGTGTCCCACCAGTTAGCTTGAGCGAGAGCACTCTGCCACTGTGGAAACAGGCCAGGCAAAGTCCTTATAGTGAGAGGGGAGCGAGGACACTCTCTTCACTAAGCTAGTTGCTGCAGATATTGGTGTCCCACCAGTTAGCTTGAGCGAGAGCACTCTGCTACTGTGAAAAACGGACAAAAAGAACACAGTCCTTACAGTGAGAGGGGAGCGAGGACACTCTCTTCACTAAGACAGCTGCTGCAGATATTGGTGTCCCACCAGTTAGCTTGAGCGAGAGCACTCTGCCACTGTGGAACAGGTCAGGAAAACAGTTCTCATAGTGAGAGGGGAGCGAGGACACTCTCTTCACTCGGATAGTTGCTGCAGATATTGGTGCCCCACCAGTTAGCTTGAGCGAGAGCACTCTGCTACTGTTAAAATGGACAAAAAAGACCACAGTCCTTACAGTGAGAGGGGAGCGAGGACACTCTTAACTTGGACAGTTGCTGTAACTCTTGGTGTGCTACCAGTTAGCCTGAGCGAGGGCACTCTGCTAACTGATATCCGCTACCGATATGTCCATAATGTTTACAACAATCAATGGACACAATCCGAGTATTAGCTTAGTCTAGTTAGCCGGAGCGAACTCGACAGCCGTAATGCGTAAAAACCATCAATGGGCACAACCTCAATGTTGATTTAGTATAACTAGCCTTCACCGAGTTAGCCTGAGCGAGCACATTCCGCTAACTGTGATCGTTGTAATGCTACAAAGTTGATGGCCACAACCCCAGTACCAGCTTTGTTTAGCTAGTTTCCCACTGAGTTAACCTGAGCGGGGACGCTCTGTTAACTGTGACAGCTGTAAGGCTACAAAGTTGATGGACACAGCCCCAGTATCGGCTTTGTTTAGCTAGTTTCCCAGTGAGTTAACCTGAGAGGTGATGCTCTGTTAACTGTGACAGCCGTAAGGATACAAAGTTGATGGCCACAGCCCCAGTATCAGCTTTGTTTAGCTAGTTTCCCACTGAGTTAACCTGAGCGAGGACGCTCTGTTAACTGTGACAGCCGTAAGGATACAAAGTTGATGGCTACAGCCCCAGTATCAGCTTTGTTTAGCTAGTTTCCCACTGAGTTAACCTGAGCGGGGACGCTCTGTTAACTGTGACAGCCGTAAGGATACAAAGTTGATGGCCACAGCCCCAGTATCAGCTCTGTTTAGCTAGCTTCCCACTGAGTTAACCTGAGCGGGGACGCTCTGTTAACTGTGACGGCCGTAAGGTTTACAAAGTTGATGGACTCAGTCCCAGCTAGCATCCAAGTTAGCCTGAGTGAAGACACTGCTAACTGCGAATTACGTCAGATGTAAAGATTAAATCTCCATGGACACAACGCCAATGCGGATCTAGTGTCTCACAAAGTTTGCCTGAGCAGGAACACTCTGCTAACTGTGATAGCCGTAACACTGTGAAGGGCGGGCCGACAGCGTAATTCTACACTCTCGTTAGCGCGCCACTCGATTAACTAGAGCGGAAGCGCTCTGCCAACCGTGGAACAAACAACTGTTATAGAAAACAATGTTAATCGATCTTACCGATTGCTGTCATCACGACTTAGCTGGCCCTTATCAGACTGGTGACGACCGATGATAGGGGCGTCCACCAGTCCGGGGCTCGATGTCCGAACGGTGAACACACCGTTCCCTCCGAAGAGGGACAGCTCGTCGCAGCCTTTGGAGGGCGAGAGAACCGCAACTCCGACCGGTAGTCACAAGGCTACAGCGACGAGCTCTAATATGTCTTGATCGTAGACACATCCTTGTTTATGCTACCATGGTAGCTAACCTGCGTCGCAAGAAGAAAAAAAGGACTGAGCTCAGGATGACACCGGAACTTATAGACGGCGGGGGTCATCCGAGGTCACACGTGACTTTGTTGATATAAATATTCGACCTGCGCATGCGCGCGACGGAAGATATCCAGTGTTAAGCACTGCCTCTGGCGGTCAGTAAGGATGAAATAGAACCTAACCTGGCATTTACCAAGAGCACGGATCCAGAAGAGGGAAGCTGCCATAACCGACGCGACTGGTAGGAGCGCCCGGGGTCAGGGTGGCCCCTCGACCGAGTGCACTCAGACCGGAGGAAGCAGGGTAGACGTCGGGAGTACCCCAGGATCTAACACTGTGTGTGTCTCTCTCATACAGTTATTCAGGTCTTAGGGATCTTTAGAGGTCTTTCCCCCCTCCCCACACACACACACACACACGCCATTTTTAAATAAAAGCCCCACAGAATAAACCCTAACTGAAATGCTTGTGATGAGCCTGTCATTTAATAACCGGTTTGTGTTTATCGAACATTATGATTCTGTCTCCTCTCCCCTTCTCCCCCACACCCCATTTCAAAATAAAAGCCCCAGAGAGTGAATTCTAACTGAACTGCTTGTGATGAAGCCTGTCATTTAATAACCTCTGTTTATGTGTGTCAAACATGATGATTATGTCTCCTCTCCCCTCCCTCCCCCACCCAGTCCCACCCTTTCAAAATAAAAGCCTCATGGATTAACTGTATTTAAACGTTTAGCTCAAAATTTGGCTTTTTTGTTGAAATAATGAATGCTCTTACTAATACTGCGACAACTACTACTACTGCTAATATTTCTAGTATTACTACTACTACTACTACTTCAACTTTTGCTGTTGCTACTATTACTACTACTGCTACTGCTATTACTGCTACCATAAATAGTATTACTACCACTACTGCTATTACTACCATTACCACTAATATTATTACTTATACCACAACTGCCAATACTGCTATTCCTGCTACTACCAGTACTAATACTACTACAGCTGTTAGTACGACTGCTACTTCAAAAACTGACTTTACTGTTACTACTACTACTACAACTTATTCTACTACTACTACTGTTATATTAAATACTACGACCACTACTACAGCTATTACTACGACTACTGATACTACTACTTCTACTACTTCTTCTAATTACTAATACTTCGACTACAACTTCTACTACTACTGCTACTACAAATATCATTACTACTACAACTAGTACTTATTCAAATGCTACTAATACTTATACTGCTAATAATACTTCTACTACAAGTACAACTTCTATTACTACTACAACAAATATCACTACCGCTGGAATTCTTTTAAGCTACAGAAACCATTCGAATATCAAAATGTTAAGCTCTTTCAGGAGAGGTGTGACTTGACTTCATATTTGTAATCTTTCAACTTTTTGAATTATTAAGCTTTTTGCAATTTTTTTTTAATTGGATATCTATTTTCAGCAATGTTTTTGAGATTCAGTTCAGCTTTCAGCATTCCAATGCATTTTCAACAGGAAATGCATTTTCTAGTTAAAGTATCTTGTCTTAAAATAAATAATGATATCGGTCCTCACTAAAGTGTCATTCCCTTATCAGCTTAATGAAACATTTCCAGGATGCATGTCTGGTTCTGTTTTATTAAGAACAACTATGTCTGTCTTCCAGGATTGTGTGCAGAACCAAAGCCAGTGGAGGAGAGAAGATGGGCTACATGTCTGTAAAAGTGAGCGGAGGAGAGTTTGGTCTGTCCAGCCAGACATTCAGCTACCAGGTACTTTAGATTACGTTTGGTTATGGTAGACTACCACAGGCAAGGTTTTATTAACCAGTTGTGTTGTTGAATTAGCAAATAGCTAAAGCATACATCTCTCCTCCCTCTCAGGACCCATTTGTGATGGGGGTGTCTCCTGAAAGGGGGCCCAAAGCTGGAGGGACGTCCCTGATGATCATCGGACGAAACCTGCTGACAGGACGTCCCTCTGACCTCGGCATCACTGTGGGAGGGGTGCCCTGTAACATGTAAGACTCTCTCTCACGCACGCACGCACACACACACACACACACACACACACACACACACACACACACACACACACACAGAGGTCCACATTATTTAATGGGTTGAATGATGGTCTTGTTGGTTCCAAGTTGGCTTTAATGTAGAAGGTGCAAATGCTACTATTTCTCTGCGTCACCATGAAGACTTCTTCAATCAGTGTGACCTTTAACCTCCCTGTGCCGGGGGGGTCATTTATGAATGTGTCTCTCATCAGTGTGTCAGAGGTGCAGAGCTCCAGTGTTCAGTGTGTGACGGGCAGCAGTAATAAGACCGGAGACCAGCGGGTCACCCTGCATTACGGCAGCAGCCAGCGCCACCTCCACACCTCAGCCTACCGCTACACCCACAACCCCAACATCACCCACGCCACGCCGGCAAAGAGCTTCCTGGAGTGAGTCTGACCTCCATCTCCCAAACCTTCGCATCTCGTTCCTCTACTTAGAAAGTTGTTGGGGGCCAAAAGTGCCGTGGAATTTACGAATGCTATGTCTGTTTAGCGGTGGTCGGCTGATCTACGTGTCGGGCCACGACCTGGACGTGGTGCAGGAGCCCCGGATGGTGGTGACCGCCTCTCCCTTTGGTTCCGTCAGCCAGAATAAAAGGAGGAAGCGGAGGAGGAGGAAGAGGAGTGTGGAGAGGACTTTGGGGAGGCTAGCAAGGATGGTCCCCGAACCCATCTGTCCCAGAGACCCACTCTGCTCCACCAAACAGGTCTGTGTGCACGTTGCGTTATTTTCTAAAATGAAAATAAGTTTCTTCCTCTACTAAAAGTATTTTTCTGCTCCCTCCCTGTCCCATCAGTTCACGGAGCGCTGTGAGGTGAACTCCTCCACCCTGATCCTGTGCCGCTCTCCTATGGTGGACTCCTCCTTCCGGGGGTCAAAGGTCACAACAGAGTTCCTGCTGGACAACCTGCGCTTCGACTTCAGCAGTCTGAACTCGCAGACCTTCAGCTATGAGGCCAACCCTGTCCTGCGGCCCCTCAACCAGCAGGACCCTCTGAAGGCCTACCACTACAACCCAGGCAGCTTCATCCAGCTGGAGGTCAGACGAGATGCGGTGATAGGAAGCAGCTCTGGGAGTAGTGGTCTTATAAAGAGTGGGAGTAGTGGTCTTATAAAGAGTGGGAGTAGTGGTCTTATAAAGAGTGGGAGTAGAGGTATTCTAAAGAGTGGGAGTAGAGGTCTTATAAAGAGTGGGAGTAGAGGTATTCTAATGAGTGGGAGTAGAGGTCTTATAAAGAGTGGGAGTAGAGGTCTTATAAACAGTGGGAGTAGTGGTCTTATAAACAGTGGGAGTAGTGGTCTTATAAAGAGTGGGAGTAGAGGTATTCTAAAGAGTGGGAGTAGTGGTCTTATAGAGGCTGGGAGTAGTGGTGTTATAAAGAGTGGCAGTCGTGGTCTTATAGAGAGTGGGAGTAGTGTTCTTATAAGGACTGGGAGTAGTGGTCTTATAGAGACTGGGAGTAGTGGTCTTATAGAGACTGGGAGTAGTGGTCTTATAAGGAGTGGGAGTAGAGGTCTTATAGCGAGTGGGAGTAGAGGTCTTATAGAGAGTGGGAGTAGAGGTCTTATAAAGAGTGGGAGTAGTGGTCTTGTATAGAGTGGGAGTAGTGGTCTTATATAGAGTGGCAGTCGTGGTCTTATAAAGAGTGGCAGTAGTGGTCTTATAAAGAGTGGCAGTAGTGGTCTTATAGAGAGTGGGAGTAGTGTTCTTATAAGGACTGGGAGTAGTGGTCTTATAGAGACTGGGAGTAGTGGTCTTATAGAGACTGGGAGTAGTGGTCTTGTACAGAGTGGGAGTAGTGGTCTTAAAAGGGTGGCAGTAGAGGTCTTATAAAGAGTGGGAGTGGTGGTCTTATAGAGGCTGGGAGTAGTGGTCTTCTGAAGAGTGGGAGTAGAGGTCTTCTAAAGAGTGGGAGTAGTGGTCTTATATAGAGTGGCAGTAGTGGTCTTATAGAGACTGGGAGTAGTGGTCTTATAGAGACTGGGAGTAGTGGTCTTATAGAGACTGTGTAGTGGTCTTATAGAGAGTGGGAGTAGTGGTCTTATAAGGAGTGGGAGTAGTGGTCTTATTGAGAGTGGGAGTAGTGGTCTTATAAGGAATGGGAGTAGTGGTCTTATAGAGACTGGGAGTAGTGGTCTTATAGAGACTGGGAGTAGTGGTCTTATATAGACTGGGAGTAGTGGTCTTATATAGACTGGGAGTAGTGGTCTTATAGAGACTGGGAGTAGTGGTCTTATAAAGAGTGGCAGTAGTGGTCTTATAAAGAGAGGGAGTTGTGGTCTTGTATAGAGTGGGAGTAGTGGTCTTATATAGAGTGGCAGTAGTGGTCTTATAAAGAGTGGGAGTAGTGGTCTTATAGAGGCTGGGAGTAGTGGTCTTGTATAGAGTGGGAGTAGTGGTCTTATAAAGAGTGGGAGTAGTGGTCTTATAGAGGCTGGGAGTAGTGGTCTTGTATAGAGTGGGAGTAGTGGTCTTATATAGAGTGGCAGTAGAGGTCTTATAAAGAGTGGGAGTGGTGGTCTCATAGAGGCTGGGAGTAGTGGTCTTATAAAGAGTGGCAGTAGTGGTCTTATAAAGAGTGGGAGTAGTGGTCTTGTATAGAGTGGGAGTAGTGGTCTTATATAGAGTGGCAGTAGAGGTCTTATAAAGAGTGGCAGTAGTGGTCTTATAGAGGCTGGGAGTAATGGTCTTATAAAGAGTGGCAGTAGTGGTCTTATATAGAGTGGGAGTAGTGGTCTTGTATAGAGTGGCAGTAGTGGTCTTATTGAGAGTGGGAGTAGTGGTCTTATATAGAGTGGGAGTAGTGGTCTTATATAGAGTGGGAGTAGTGGTCTGATAAGGAGTGGGAGTAGAGGTCTTATAGAGACTGGGAGTAGTGGTCTTATATAGAGTGGGAGTAGTGGTCTTATAGAGAGTGAGAGTAGTGGTCTTGTAGAGACTGGGAGTAGTGGTCTTATAAGGAGTGGGAGTAGTGGTCTTATAAGGAGTGGGAGTAGTGGTCTTATATAGAGTGGGAGTAGTGGTCTTATATAGAGTGGGAGTAGTGGTCTTATATAGAGTGGGAGTAGTGGTCTTATATGGAGTGGGAGTAGTGGTCTTATATAGAGTGGGAGTAGTGGTCTTATAAGGAGTGGGAGAAGAGGTCTTATAGAGACTGGGAGTAGTGGTCTTATAAAGAGTGGTAGTAGTGGTCTTATAAAGAGTGGGAGTAGTGGTCTTGTATAGAGTGGGAGTAGTGGTCTTATATAGAGTGGCAGTAGAGGTCTTATATAGAGTGGCAGTAGTGGTCTTATAAAGAGTGGGAGTAGTGGTCTTATAGAGGCTGGGAGTAGTGGTCTTATAAAGAGTGGGAGTAGTGGTCTTGTATAGAGTGGGAGTAGTGGTCTTATATAGAGTGGCAGTAGAGGTCTTATAAAGAGTGGGAGTGGTGGTCTTATAAAGAGTGGCAGTAGAGGTCTTATAAAGAGTGGGAGTAGTGGTCTTATAGAGGCTGGGAGTAGTGCTCTTATAGAGACTGGGAGTAGTGGTCTTGTATAGAGTGGGAGTAGTGGTCTTGTATAGAGTGGGAGTAGTGGTCTTGTATAGAGTGGCAGTAGTGGTCTTGTATAGAGTGGCAGTAGTGGTCTTATTGAGAGTGGGAGTTGTGGTCTTATAGAGACTGGGAGTAGTGGTCTTATAAGGAGTGGGAGTAGTGGTCTTATAAGGAGTGGGAGTAGTGGTCTTATATCGAGTGGGAGTAGTGGTCTTATATAGAGTGGGAGTAGTGGTCTTACATAGAGTGGGAGTAGTGGTCTTATAGAGAGTGAGAGTAGTGGTCTTGTAGAGACTGGGAGTAGTGTTCTTATATAGAGTGGGAGTAGTGGTCTTATAAAGAGTGGCAGTCGTGGTCTTATATAGAGTGGGAGTAGTGGTCTTATAGAGAGTGGGAGTAGTGGTCTTATAGAGAGTGGGAGTAGTGGTCTTATAAAGACTGGCAGTCGTGGTCTTATATAGAGTGGGAGTAGTGGTCTTATAGAGAGTGGGAGTAGTGGTCTTATAGAGAGTGGGAGTAGAGGTCTTATAAGGAGTGGGAGTAGAGGTCTTATGGGAGTAGTGGGAGTAGTGGTCTTGTAGAGACTGGGAGTACTGCTCTTATATAGACTGGGAGTAGTGGTCTTATGGAGAGTGGGAGTAGTGGTCTTATATAGAGTGGGAGTAGTGGTCTAATAGAGAGTGGGAGTAGTGGTCTAATAGAGAGTGGGAGTAGTGGTCTTATAGAGAGTGGGAGTAGTGCTCTTATAGAGACTGGGAGTAGTGGTCTTATAAGGAGTGGGAGTAGTGGTCTTATATAGAGTGGGAGTAGTGGTCTTATAGAGAGTGGGAGTAGTGGTCTTATAAAGAGCAGCTGTGATAGCATTGTCACATTTCTATTTTCTTTAAATTGCAACAGATTTTGTTTCTAAGTCGTATTATTGTTGGTGCTGCTGTCGCAAAGACAACCTTTGGTTTTCTTCAGAGCGTAGCAACTACCAACAACACAGTTGGCAGCATAGCTACCACTAGAAGCCTGGCTACAGCCCAGAGCAAGAAACAACTGTTAGAATCCCAATTTGTACTAGAAACCCAGATCCCAGAAGTTTTGAGAGTGTGCCATCTTGGTTCAGACTGCGGAGCCTCCATGTTATGTTATTACCTTGATGTGTAATTGAACACCTGTCCTCTTCGTCTGTGCTGTCAATGGAGCCTTCAGGCAAACAATAGCGGCAGACTGAAAGACATTTCACTGAAAGGGAACCAATCTAGAAGCAGATGGTGTCCTTATGCTACATTACACTGTGCAATCACCATTTACTTCATAATAACACGTTAAACTAATTAACATGTCTACATTTAACTTGTTAACATGGATATTATCATGGATATTATCATGAAAGTTCAGCTGAGGCTGCTGGGTGTAGTAGAAGAGGTCTCCAGTCATGGACTTGTCATGTCTACATTTACATATGCCACAAACTCATCGCAGATTCATCCTCTGGTGACCATGAGAGTTTGTTTGCACCACATTACATTTAATCTAGTAGGATATTTCTCACTTGACCAAAGTGTTTGACGTCAGACTGAATGACAAGAGTGACAAAATCAAACTATCACTAGAAACACGAGAAAAGTGTTAACATAGCCTCGGGCAAGTGCTTGAATTCAGTGCTGGTTTATCATGAACAACTGACTACAGTCCTGAGTGTCAGCTGTGGTGTTTGTCAGTGTAGTAGGACTTACTATAGTAAATCAAACTTTTACACAGAGAAAAATGTCAGCAATCAACTGAATCCATATAGTCTACTTTTACATCCAACAATAATATAAAAAAAATATATGATTCAAGGTTTTTCACTTTTTTGTACCTTCTGAAAAACTGAAAGTGAAAGATAAATCAGAAGTTGCGTCTCCGTGTGCTCTCAGGGGGAAAACCTGGACCTGGCCATCACTAAGGATGAGGTGGTGGTGTTGGTGGGGGAGGGTGTGTGTGCCGTTAAGACCCTGACCAAAAACCATCTGTACTGCGAGCCGCCGCCTCAGCAGCCGGCACCAGGACCCAACGGCAAGAGGCGCGAGGGCTCCGATAACCTGCCTGAATTCACAGTGAGTCTGTGCTTTAAACTTTAGCAAAATCTTTACGTCTTCTTGAGCATGAGACACGTCAAGGACTGTGTGTGTGCGTGTGTGTTTCAGGTCCAAATGGGCAACCTGAACTTCTCCCTGGGTAAGGTTCAGTATGACAACCTCAGCCTGTCCACCTTCCGCCTGGAGGCTCAGATTGGAGTTGGGGTCGGGGCATCCATAGTAGCCCTCATCGTCCTCATCATCGTGCTCATTTACAGGTTGGTGTGTAGACCGTGTGATTCTGTGTGTGTTCCCCGTCGAGCTGAGTGTAGACAAAGAAGAGGGATTTATAAGTCAGTTAACCTGTTCCGACAGCCCACTTAGAGTTAAGATACTGGTGTCATATGAAACTAGACCACCTGATGAATCCACTGGTCCAACAATGTCAGACTGGGTGTCGGGAAGAGGGCTAAGTAATGCTCCACATTTTGGTGGGATAAGAACTGGCATTGCCATATTCACACACACCTCACCTCAAGATATGAGAATGAAAAGAGTTCTATGGTTCCCATGAGTCTCCCCTTTACAGACACGCCCACTTTAGGATCATTGCATGCAGGCTGAGAAAAACGGCCTTGTGGGGCCAAAGTGGGACCCCTAGGTCTGCGGGGTGCAGGCCTGCAAAGACCAGAGAACTGCTGCCTGGTCTGGCTAGCTTTAACAGTTCGCTGAAGCGCATGTATAGCAGCTGACTCGAACAGCTCACCAGGTTCCACTGGGACAGTACGGAGGGTCCTCCTACATGTCTCAGATAGGGGTGACTGCGCCAGCCAAACCTGGCGGCGAGTCTGAACCAGGGTGGACATCATACGTCCAAGTTCCCTCGACATGAGCGCAAACGCCTGCAATGAAGCATCACTGAGCGGAAGCGTCGAAGTAGCCTGCTGCAGAGAATCTGTGAGGGCAAGCATGAGGTGGGAGAGGGAGTTGTCGATGCGGTGCACAGCGCTGCTGTGTCATAAGCCCTGGATAGCAGGTCATCTTTGACCCGACATTGGATCGAGGGCACCTGGCATCGGGCCTCAGAGTCTCCTCAGGGGAAACTATGATGTACGCAATAGTCGTCTAACTGGCTGGCATACGTGCAAGGCCAGATTTGCCACCTCCTGCATGGTCTGATGTAAGGCGGGAGAGAGCCCTGGTGTCTCCAGCATGCATGCAACTCCCTCAGATATTCCTCGGAGGGAGGAACAGAAAAGGTGGTGAGGGCGGGAAGGTGCCTGAAGAAGGCACTCACAGGTGGATGTTCCAGCTGCTGTGTATCCCAGGCGTGCCAGCGCCATACAAATGACCAGGGTAGGTTGGGCTGGATTCAGCTGCCCTGACAGGGGGAGGTAGACCTCACGCATCAGGTGTTCCACTTCGGCCAGCCTAGCAGACCCTACTGCTCAAGGCGTGATGCCGCAGGTCCTGCCTGGGTTCTCCGAGAGGCCCTCCCTCAGAAGCTCGAGGCTAACGCAAGAGGTCAGGGCCGTCCTCAGGCTGAAGAGGAGCTATACAGGTCCTACAGCCGGGAGAGTTTAACATGGCCGTGATTCTGGTGGAACCCTTGTCCCACTAGTTGATGCGGAATTCCAAATCAGTCTGAGCGGGAGCGCTCTGCTGAATGTTGAGAGATGGGCACAACATCAATGTTGATTTAGTATAACTAGCATTCACCGAGTTAGCCTGAGCGAGAACACTCTGCTAACTGTGATAGTTTTAATGCTACAAAGTTGATGGCCACAGCCCTAGTATCAGCTTTGTTTAGCTAGTTTCCCACTGAGTTAACCTAAGCGGGGACGCTCTGTTAACTGTGACAGCCGTAAGGTTACAAAGTTGATGGACGCAGTCCCAGCTAGCATCTCACCAAGTTAGCCTGAGTGAAGACACTGCTAACTGTGAATTACGTGAGATGTAAAGATTAAATCTCAATGGACACAACGCCAATGTCGATCTAGTCGAGCTAGTCTCTTACCAAGTTTGCCTGAGCAGGAACACTCTGCTCACTGTGCTAGCCGTAATATTACAAAACCAGTAGCCATAATGCCAATGTCGATCTAGTCGAACTTGCATCTCACCAAGTTAGCCTGAGCAGGACACTCTGCTAACTGTGATAGCCGTAATATTACAACATCAGTGGACATAATGCTAATGTCGAACTAGCATCTCATCAAGTTTGCCTGAGCGGGAACGCTCTGCTAACTGTGCTAGCCGTAATGTTACAAAACCAGTGGCCATAATGCTAATGTCGATCTAGTCGAACTTGCATCTCACGAAGTTAGCCTGAGCAGGACACTCTGCTCACTGTGAAGGGCGGGCCGACAGCGTAATTCTACGCTCTCGTTAGCGCGCCACTCGATTAACTGGAGCAGAAGCGCTCTGCCAACCGTGGAAAACAAACAACGGTTATAGAAAACAATGTTAATCAATCTCACCGATTGCTGTCATCACGACTTAGGTGGCCCTGATCAGACTGGTGACGACCGATGATAGGGGCGTCCACCAGTCCGGGGCTCGATGTCCGAACGGCGCACACACGAGATGATATCAACCCGAACAGCTTGACACAGTGCTAATTGCGTCTCACATGAATCTTCATGTCTCCAGCTTTCAGATGATGTACACCTTCTATGTGACCTTTGATCTCCCTCTGGACATCCCCTCTAAAAGACAGGGGCAGGTCTCTAGTGTGTAGACTTTGTGACCACTAGCAAAGCTAAAGAGCAATGTTTTGATGATATTGAGAACTAATTAGGGCTTGTTACTAAACATTATCAATAGTTTCTGAGTACCGACTAAATTGTAATTTCAAGCCCCTTTCAGACACTCACCTCATTACATAAATGTGACGGCAATTAAACATTCAGTTTAACATAAAAGGGAAACGCAAGTCCTACTGGGTCGGACCTCGTCGCCACATTTCCATAAAACTCAACAAGTCTGAACAGAATGCTGTCTGTCAGTTTCTTTAATGCACAAAAAGAAAACCTTTTAGTAAAACAAGAAACACTGAACTATTTCATATCAGATCAGTGTGTGTTAAAAGAAAGTCAAGCTCATTGAATCCATGGCAACATTATACTTCTCCCAGAGCATTATGGGAACAGTAGGATCAGGGTCGTCACCTTTGGGTGTTACTAGGGCTGGGCGATAAATCGATTTAATCGATTAATTCGAATGTGTGCTTTAAGGCGATGTGTTTTATTGAAAATCGAGAAAATCGCCCCCACCCTTCCCCCCCGTTGGCTTCCCGTAGTAGAGTGCGCGCGCATTGTTTACAAACGAAAACAATGGCGGCCAGCAGTGACGCTCTCGTTCTTAAGAGAGGGAAGAATGTGTCTTCGGTGGTCTGGAAATGGTTCGGGTTCGTGTCATCTGACACAGAACAAACAGCACCACGATGTAAGGTCTGTCTAAAAGCTATTGCTACAAAATCAAGCAGCACAACAAATTTAATGCAGCACCTCAAACAGAGGCATGCCGCCGAGTGGGAGAAGTGTTGCGCCCTGAGGAGGGAGCAGGACCGCGGGAGCACAAGCGACGCCGCCGCCACCTCACAACAACAACCCAGCATTTTGGAGACATTCACCAACTGTACTCCGCATGAGAAGAAGAGTGCCCGGTGGAAAGCCATCACGGATGCAGTCGCGATGTATATCGCAAAATATATGGTGCCCATATACACCGTGGAAAAGCCGGGGTTTATTCACCTTCTCAAAGCTTTGGACCCCAGGTACGTGCTACCAAGCCTTTGCCAACAGCCGTTGCCTTGCCTCGGCTGTACAATAGTACACGCCAAAGGATCTCTGCGGAGCTGGAGGGGATGTCATTCTACTCCGCAACAACTGACCTGTGGTCCAGCAGAGTGATGCAGCCTTATCTAAGTTTAACGGTGCATTACATCAATGACAACTGGACTCTGCGAAGCGTCTGCCTGCAAACGGTTTACTTTCCTGATGAGCATAAAGGCGAAATAATTTCCCAGGGATTAAAAGACGCTCTAAACTCGTGGAATCTGGCTGAGGACAGACTCACCTGCATGACGACAGACAGCGGCACGAACATGCTCAAAGCTCTGAGAGAAAATGGGTGGCCCAGCCTTCAGTGCTTTGGGCACAGATTGAACTGCGCTATAGGTAAGAATCAAGTGATATTAGCAGCTGCATGATGTAATTGATGCATTATACCAGTATTTACACAAATGTGCATGATTAATCATAATTATGGTACATGGTCCTGTCAGTGTGTGTGTCTGTCTGTGTGTGTCAGTGTCTGTCTCTGTGTGTGTGTCTGTAATAAAACACAACATAAAAACTAAATAAAAATGAAAACTAACAGAAAAAATACAAAACTATAATTACTTGTGTGCATGCTCTTGTGTACATTAATAGGGTTAGGGTAGCATGCAGATATGTAAAAACAGAAAAAAGACAAGTTTGTGATTGTAGGTCATGTTACACAAAAATGTTTTGTGTATTTATTTTTTAAATTTTTTTACAGAGAATGGTGTGAAGGACCCACGGGTCGATCGAGCCGTTGGTGTTTGCAAAAGGGCTGTATCTGCCTTTTCTTACAGCTGGCTGAAGAGAAAAGGAATGGCTGAAATACAGACTGAACTGGGGTTACCCTCTCATCAGCTTGTTACAGAGTCCCCGACGAGATGGGGCTCCCGCCAGAAGATGATCGAGAGGTTTCTGGAACAGGAGAGAGCCATCGTCCGTGTCTTGGGTGCGGACAAGAAAAGTCGCCATCTTGTGCCCACTTGGCAAGATCTTCAAGTCTTAGAATCCATTAATCAAGCCGTCAAACCCCTCCAAGATTTTACAGACGCACTCTCAGGGGAGTCATACGTGAGCGTTTCATGTATTAAACCGGTGCTCCATTTGTTCAAAACCAGTCTCCTACAGCCAGTGGAAAAAGACACAGAGCTCACAGCAACAATACAAATAAAAATAATGCACTACCTCGACGACAAATACAGCAACGCTGTACAGGAGGAACTTTTGGACATCTCCTCCTTGATGGACCCAAGGTTCCGTACAGCCTATATTGACCCAGACAAGGTGGAACAAGTCAAAAAAAGGGCTGTCGATGAGCTCATGTCTCTACCTGCTCCTGCTGACAAGAATACACCACAGCAGCCTGGTCCAGCTAAGCAGGTGTGCGAAGGAGAGCAGCGTCCACCAAAGAAAAAAATGACTTTGGCTGCCTACTTCAAACAGAATGCGCCTGTGCCATCTCCTAACCAGTCAGAGGCAGATAAAATACAGACTAAACTGACAACTTACCTCCTGACCCCTGAGGTTGACCCAGACACCGATCCACTTGACTGGTGGAAGCGTCACCAACGTAACTTTCCAAGGCTAAGTACTTTAGCAAAGAAATACCTCTCTGTGCCAGCTACAAGTGCCCCCTCTGAGAGGCTTTTCAGTGTGCGGGGGGGCATTGTTACATGCCACCGTGCATGCCTGAAGCCAGAGGTAGTAGACAGGCTTGTCTTCCTGGCAAAAAATATTTAGAAAAAACATGCACTACTGTTTAATACTGTTGGTTATGTTGTGAATGCACTTGATTTTGTTTACATGCACTTATTTACTGTGCAAAATATGTTATGTTGATGTTAGATCAGATGTTGCACTTTTGAAAATGTGAATGTTAAAGGGTCACATACATTTTATTTCATGCTGTTTGTATCAGTGTATTCAGTTAGAAAAGCTTACTGTAAAAAGTTACATTTGCACAGTTGTTTACAATGGAAGGCTACTATTTAATGCCATTTAATGTTATGTTTAATTTAATTTTATATTTAAATGATTTAGGGAAACAAAAGAGTGACCAAATACTTTTTGTATACTACAGGCACCTTTCTACAATGTTCAGGTTTTGTTTGCACTTTATTTTTATCAACCTACGAGGGAAAATCATCACAAAATAAAATAAAAAATTGTTTTCAACAGCTTCTGTCATCTGCAAAAATGTTTGGGGGAAAAAATCAATTTAAATTGTGAGATTTTTTTTTTAGGCCATATCGCCCAGCCCTAGGTGTTACCCAATCAGACAGTGTTTCCATTGTGACCCCTGTGATTAACCCTGATCCTTGCTGGTGGGGGTTTGTTGGCTGAAATTACTTGAGTCAACCTTTTTCACAATCTCACTGGATTTCCACTAATCCAGTGTGAAACTGGTATTACTTATCCTCTATTCTCTACCCCCCCCCCCCCCCCCCCACATACCAGGAGAAAGAGTAAGCAGGCTCTGAGAGACTACAAGAAGGTCCAGATCCAGCTGGAGAACCTGGAAACCAGCGTGAGAGACCGCTGCAAGAAAGAATTCACAGGTAAAAGAGAACCGTTATGGAGGAGAGCGCAGGAAAGAGATGGAGGAGGTTTGGAGAGGAGGGCCAGAGACGGAAGAACGAGAAAAGTTTGTTTTAGTTCACGGAGGCCAACAGCTCCACTTTGTTTTCGCACTGGCCACACTGATTATCCCATTACATCACGCCCCCTGGATGAAATGTTCCTCTCATCCCACACGGCTGCTGCAGAGGAGTTTAATTTTAGCCAGCCAGTGTCAATATTTACCAGCTCCGACCTCCCAACACAGTTCCCAGCACACACTTTGAATATATCATGGAGTCGAGGCTGAATGCAAAAGCGCTTGTAGCGACACCTCCTGATCTTTCACCCCTCCTCCTCCTCCTCCTCCTTCTCCTCCTCACTCAGATCTGATGACGGAGATGATGGACGTGTCCAGCGACCTGGTGGGCTCCGGCATCCCGTTCCTTGACTACCGGAGGTACGCCGAGCGCATCTTCTTTCCCGGCCACCGGGAGTCTCCGCTGAGGCGAGACCTGGACATCCAGGAGTGTCGGAGGCAGACGGTGGAGCAGGGCCTGATGCAGCTGTCCAACCTGCTCAACAGTAAACTCTTCCTTACCAAGGTAGTCGCCGCCGCCACCGACGGCGTCATGAGACTTAAAGACGACGCCTACATTTTGAACACGGGGATAATCTGCCGCTCTTCTCTTACTCTCAGTTCATTCACACTCTGGAGAGCCAGCGGACCTTCTCTCCCAGAGACAGGGCCTATGTGGCCTCCCTGCTGACGGTGTCGCTGCATGGTAAACTGGAGTATTTCACCGACATCCTCAAGACCCTCCTCAATGACCTGGTGGAGCAGTACGTGGCCAAGAACCCCAAACTGATGCTGCGACGGTAAGAACAAGAGGTCATAGGTTAAAGGTATTGGAGATGAACAGCAGGGATTACAACTGTGTTCCTTCTCTCCAGAACGGAGACAGTGGTGGAGAAGCTGCTGACCAACTGGATGTCCATCTGCCTCTACGCTTTCCTCAGGGTAGGTCACAAAAAACATTTCATCTCAGTCAAAAGCGTTCGGACCACCAAAAGGGACAGGTTTTTAAGTTTTCTTTCAGTTATTTTACTAACATTTAAAAAAGGGGTGGAGCCAGACATTCGGTGCTCAACCTAATTAGTAGTAGTTGCCTAATTATGGCAACTACCGGTATATGCACTATTTTTCAAGCCATTTGGTCATAGAATACTTATAATCTTATACTATATATAAACTTATATACTTATCTGATAATAGGATACCTAAAACTCATTGATTGCTGACTCATCACTCTTCCTAACCGGCCGGCAGGGGCTGCATGTGATCAACACCTGCTTCAGTAGCAGAAGGCCTTTCCTGCAGTCGACTTGGCTAAAAACAAGCCTTACCTGGTGTGTTGCAGGCCACATTTTGGCCTTTGTCGTGGCTCAAAGACTGACATCCATGGAAAAGTTTTGGTCTAAGTTTGAACCGAAGCTTCCACAGATTAAGTCCATGTTAGTCCATCAGTTCACATGGCTTTGTGTAATCGTCAATGGAAAATAAAAAAGATGAACCAGGTTAATTGCGTAATTGTGTAATTATGTATATGTTAGTTCTTGAAGAACCATAAGGCCACTGTATTTATCATGTTTAAAAAGTAATGTGACGTATCCCATGAGTCATTTCCCAGTGCAACTTTAAAAAGGAGATGACTGTGCAGTCCAAAGGTTTAAGTACTGCCATGGGGAGATTATAGAGGGAATGGTGTTCTTAAAAGAAAAAGCCTGTGTCCATTAATTGTAAGTAGTAGTAGTTTAAGACTTTCCTGATAGACTTTGATTTTGTAGAATATAAACTTTTCAGCCTCTTCGGCACAAAGTTGCAAGTCACAAGAATGTCCTTGTCATTTGAGACCTTTGTTGTCTCCTGTAGAGTGTTGGGCCAGTGCTAATTGACTTCAGTGTGTGTGTTTGTGTGCGTGCAGGACTCAGCGGGGGAGTCTCTCTACATGCTGTTCAGGGCCATAAAGCACCAGGTAGATAAAGGGCCGGTGGACGCTGTGACCGGCAAGGCCAAGTACACCCTCAATGACAACCGCTTGCTGCGAGAGGACGTGGAGTACAAGACCCTGGTGAGGAGCACTCTGACTTCAGACCAAATGCTAGTTGGCATCTAATTAAAGAGTCCCAGACATCCACCTCGACCTTCAGGAAGTTTCATTATTCCCCACTTTCATCCTCTCATCCCTCTTTTCACTCTTCTCCCGCAGACTCTGAATGTGTTGGTGCAGGGTGGCGGAGTGAACGAGAGCCAGCCGCTGCCCTCCAAAGTGCTGGACTGTGACACCATCACACAGGTGAAAGAGAAGCTGCTGGATCAGGTGTACAAGGGCACCTCCTTCTCCCACCGACCCCATGCAGACTCGTTGGACCTGGGTGAGAGTCCGTTCACGCCGCATCACACACCTGCCGCTAAAAGGAGCAGTGTGCAAGATTTAGTGACATCTAGTGGTGTGGTTGTTCCTGCAGCCAGCTGAATGCACCTCCACTAACCCCTCCGTTTTCAAGCATGTAGACTCTACATGCTCTCTACATGACACCCCTGATGTAGAGAACCACAGTGGTCTTCAGGTAACATCAAAACCTGACAGGCTCTCTAGAGCCGGTGTTTCATAGTTTCAGGTGATTACATACCAATGAAAACACAGTTCAACCTTCCCTTGTCTACTTTTAAATCTAACAATAAGATTAAAAAAATATATTAAAGCTGCGAGCAGCGATAAACGGGCCCTCGCCACGTGAGCGTTGGCGTGCCGGCGGGACTCCGGCCTGCGCGTCCGCGAGCGAGACGTGTTTAATCCCGCGTGGACCGTCTGGTGCCGGAATTGACGCTTTGCAAACAGTCCGACGCTTCCTGCGTCCTCTGCCTGGCGCTACAGAACGCGTGCGTCGTGTTGCTCTGTGTCAAGTGTGAACCACGTAGTGTAAAAGTCACGTAAATGGGATGCAGTTTGTCAGAAAACGCAGATTTCCTTTCGCCAGCAGGTGGCGCTGTGAGTACTAGTGAAAATAAGCTTGTAGACATCCTCAGGCCGTGAGTGGTATCAAGCATGAGAAGTTTGGGACCGTTTGGAACAAGTGCAGCTGAGTTACATCAGCTTTTTTCATGAGGAATCACATAAAGTAATCGCCCGCTACGGCTAAACGATTCCATCAAACGTAAAGCTTTTAATAACTTTTAATCACAACGGTCTTGACATGGTACTTGCAAAATTTAAAGTGGATCTGATGAAGTCCGTAGGAGGAGTTCGTTAAAGTATAGCGACAAGAAATAGGCCGTAATCGATGGAAAAATGACACATAAATCGAAATTCCCGACTTCCGCTCGGGTTTAGAGCATGGTCCCAAGAGACTTATTTTTAAGTCTCCATAGGATACATGTGCCTACCAACTTTCATACATGTAATGTGGAGGATGAAACTCACCCCACAGAGAAGGAGGCCAGAGCACGCGTCCGGCTGCTTTGTGCAGTCGACACGCTGCAATAAGAAATCTACCAAGACTGGTTTACAATTATAAGGAATTTAATTCCACTGATGCAAGTACGATTACAGTTAAACATTGGAGTACATACTCCTATGAAATATTACGATATTAACCCACTTTGGAAAAAAGCTACCTCTGGTCCCATGAGACACAGCCGTCGCTGGGGCCCGCACGCTAAAAAGAGGCAGAAAAAACACTTTCTAACTCGCCCACATATTCGTTCGCGACTCCTCCCCTCCCGTCTATCTCAATTTCTATTGGCTAACTTCTCTACGCACTTCTGTAAACGCCTATCTCCACATCTCTCTCTCTCCCTGAGCAGCTAACACATTCAAATCCTCAGTTATGGCTTAATTCCTTCTATGATAATCCTTCAGTATAAATGTTACACTTCTGCAACCTTGGCAGAAGCTTCATGTCTTATTAGCTCCTAATCTTACAACCCTTTATGTTTATCTTAATTATGCATTCCCAATACACTTATGTTTATGACTAATTATGAATTCTTAATTATGAATTTTTTAACACTTTTATTACATCTACTAACTACAGTTTTTTGCTCAAATTTCTTACAGTAGCTCAAACGTAGCGCTGGGGCTGCTGTTTTGAAATATTGTAGGGGGCGCTATAGAGGCAATTTAAAACGGACGATTAAAAGAATCATATACACTGTCGTCTTATGACCTATGACACGTACAAAGTTGCATGCGTTTTTGAGCATCGCAAGTTAGTAAAACCATCAGCTTCGTTTTTCATGGCGAACGATGGGTTGCCATGGCAACAGCGTTCAACAAAAACGCACAATATTCTCTGCCTTTTTTCATCAATGTCTTAAGGCTATCCTTACCAAATTTGAGAATCATCAGGTCACCTGGCTAGGAGGAATGAATAAAAGTTTTAAAAAAAACATCTCCTTTAGCCAGTAGGCGGCGCTATGAGTTTTTCACTTTTTTTCAATTGAAGTCTGTTCAAGCTTGAATGAGCATCATGCATAAGAAGTTTTGTGCGGATTGGATAATGTACCTTGGAGTTATAACAACTTCTTTTTTCATATAAATTAGGTAAAATGGCCGGCACGCCACGTCAAGGTTCTTCGATGAAAGCGCGAGATTGATAACTTTTAATCACAAATGTCTTAAGAACATCCTGACCAAAGGAGAAGTTGATCGCATAAATTCTCTAGGAGAAGTTCGTTAAAATGCGAAGGCTGAAATCTGCAAAAAGTGGCAAAAATGCCAACTTCGCGGGTTTGCTGTAGCGCCCCCTAGTGGTCGAATGAAAAACAATTCTCAGGGTATGTTACAGCATGCGATGTGCACATATGCTGCAAGTTTTGGAATTTTAGGACAAACGGTTGAGAAGTTATGTTTATTGATATTTAGCCACGCCCCTAAGAAGTTTATTGGTCCATATCTTGTAAACGCTAAGAGGTATCAAAAAGGTTTTAATAACTTTTGATGAGGTAGCTCTAATAATGATCCACAACAAATTTGGTAGTAATCGGACCCAGCATCTAGGAGGAGATAGCAAAAACGGGTTTTACACTGAATTCAAAATGGTGGAAAATCTAAGGAGGCGCAGCTTAGAGGTCTGAGAGGCTTTTTTTTTAGATCTAGCGGATTGGGACATGTGGGCAAATTTCAAGTCAATCGGACATACTGGCCGAGGGGCGTCGCCGGGCCGATTTGTAGGGGGCGCTAGAGAGCCATTTTTTTACACAGAAAGATGAATTATTTTTCAGACGCTAAGTTCACCCAGACCTGACAAGTCTCCAAAATCTGGTGAGTTTTGGAGTACTTTGTGAGTACTAGTGAAAATAAGCTTGTAGACATCCTCAGGCCGTGAGTGGTATCAAGCATGAGAAGTTTGGGACCGTTTGGAACAAGTGCAGCTGAGTTACATCAGCTTTTTCCATGAGAAATCACATAAAGTAATCGCCCGCTACAGCTAAACGATTCCGTCAAACGTAAAGCTTTTAATAACTTTTAATCACAACGGTCCTGACATGGTACCAGCAAAGTTTAAAGTGGATCTGATGAAGTCCATAGGAGGAGTTCATCGAAGTATAGCGACTAGAAATAGGCGAAAATCGATGGAAAAATGACACAAATATCAAAATGGCCGACTTCCGGTCGGGTTTAGAGCATGGTTCCAAGAGACTTATATTTAAGTCTCCATAGGATACATGTGCCTACCACGTTTCATACATGTAGCCAAAACGTAGCGCTGGGGCTGCTCTTTTGAAATATTGTAGGGGGCGCTATAGAGGCTATTTAAAACGGACCAGCCAAACAACCATATACACTATGTCTTCCTATGAGCTACGACACATATACAAAGTTTCATGAGTTATTGAGCATCCCAACACACTCAACCATCAGCTTCATTTTTCATGAATACGATGCATCGCCACGGCAACAGCGTTCAACGAAAGCGCACAATATTCATGATGGTTCATCATCAATGTCTTAAGGCTATTCGTACCAAATTGGAGACTCATCAGGTCACCTGGCTAGGCGGTATAAAGAAAAGTATAAAATATGACATTTCCTTTAGCCAGTAGGCGGCGCTATGAGTTATTGCATTTTTTTCAATTGAAATATGTTCAAGCGTGATGTAGCATCATGCATAAGAAGTTTTGTGCGGATTGGAGAATGTACCTTGGAGTTATAACAACTTACAAGAATGTATTTTTTCAAAAACAATGAGGCAAAATGGCTGGCACGCCACGTCAAGGTTCTTCGATGAAAGCGCGAGATTTGACTAACTTTTAATCACAAAGGTCTTAAGAACATCCTGACCAAAGGAGAAGTTGATCGCATAAATTCTCTAGGAGGAGTTCGTTAAAATGCGAAGGCTGAAATCTGCAAAAAGTGGCAAAAATGCCAACTTCGCGGGTTTGCTGTAGCGCCCCCGAGTGGTGGAATGAAAAACAATTATCAGGGTATGTTACAGCATGCGATGTGCACATATGCTGCAGGTTTTGAAATTTTAGGACAAACGGTTGAGAAGTTATGTGTATTGATGTTTAGCCACGCCCCTAAGAAGTGTATTGGTCCATATCTTCTAAACGCTAAGAGGTATCAGAAAGCTTTGAGTAACTTTAGATGAGGTAGATCCAATAATGATCCACAGAAAATTTGGTAGCAATCGGACCCAGCATGTAGGAGGAGATAGCAAAAATGGGTTTCACACTAAATTCAAAATGGCGGAAAATCTAAGTAGGCGGAGCTTAGGGGTCTGAGAGGCTTTTTTTTAGATCTAGCGGATTGGGACATGTAGGTTAAATTTCAAGTCAATCGGACAAACTGGGCGAGGGGCCTCGCCGGTACGATTTGTAGGGGGCGCTAGAGAGCCATTTTTTTACACAGAAAGATGAATTATTTTTCAGACGCTAAGTTCACCCAGACCTGACAAGTCTCCAAAATCTGGTGAGTTTTGGAGTACTTTGTGAGTACTAGTGAAAATAAGCTTCAAATTTCAAGTCAATCGGACATACTGGCCGAGGGGCGTGGCCGGTCCAATTTGTAGGGGGCGCTAGAGAGCCATTTATTTCCACACGCATATGCAAATTTGGGCAGCAGAGTTTCTACCTCAGATCTGAGAGGGGTGCAAAAATGGTGAGTTTTCATAAATTCCAAGTGCCCCTACAAGCCCCATCCCCGGCAGACGATAAATTGTGTCGGGTCGGTGGCTCGGGCCCTAATAATAACGGATTCCTACAATTTCAATAGGGCCTTCGCCAGGCCGACGTTGTCGGCGGCTCGGGCCCGAATTAAAGCTGCGAGCAGCGATGAACGGGCCCTCGCCATGCGCGTGACGGGGTGCCGGCGGGACTCCGGCCTGCGCGTCCGAGAACATCCGCGACCGTCGGACGTCCGCTGAAAGTACTTTGGAGGAGGAAGATCAGAGATGCTGTCGATTCATTCTGGCTGGGGAGGGAGACGCCACAATGACACCATCTTCATGAGGTTGCGCACAGGAAAGGAGCCTGGCCAGAGACCCGTGGATTCCAGCTCTGTCTTCATCCAGATCCTCTGCTGCTGTGAACAGGTCCACTGGCTGACTTCATGGGCGTAGCCAGGGAGCTGTGGAGGAGGAAGGGTGGGGACAGCTGACGGCCTAGGTGATGGCTCACCTAGTCGGACAAGAATAAACGGAGCGAGACGTGTTTAATCCCGTGTGGACCGCCTGATGCCGGAAATGACGCTTTGCAAATAGTCTGATGCTTCCTGCGTCCTCTGCCTGGCGCTACAGAACGCGTGCTCTGTGTCAAGTGTCAACCACGTAGTGTAAAAGTGACGTAAATCGGATGCAGTTTGTCAGAAAACGCAGATTTCCTTTCGCCAGCAGGTGGCGCTGTGAGTACTAGTGAAAATAAGCTTGTAGACACCCTCAGGCCATGAGTTTTATCAAGCATGTGAAGTTTGAGACTGTTTGGAACAAGTGCAGCTGAGTTACGTCAGCTTTCTTCATGGGAAATCACATAAAGTAGCCGCCCGCTACGGCTAAACAATTCCGTCAAACGTAAAGCTTTTAATAACTTTTAATTACAACGGTCTTGACATGGTACAAGCTAAATTTAAAGTGGATCTGATGAAGTCCGTAGGAGGAGTTCGTTAAAGTATAGCGACAAGAAATAGGCCGAAATCAATGGAAAAATGACACATAAATCAAAATTCCCGACTTCTGGTCGGGTTTAGAGCATGGTCTCAAGAGACTTATTTTTAAGTCTCCATAGGATACATGTGCTGACCAACTTTCATACATGTAGCTCAAAGTAGCGCTGGGGCTGCTCTTTCGAAATATACTGCCCGAGGGGCGTCGCCGGACCGATTTGTAGGGGGCGCTAGAGAGCCATTTTTTTACACACAAAGATGCATCCCTTTCAAACTCTAAGTTCACCCAGACCTGACAAGTCCCCAAAATTTGGTGAGTTTTGGAGTACAGCAAGTCCCCCCCAAGCAGTCCCAAAGTGGAAAAATAAGAATCACAAAAAAGAATACCCCATACAATTTCAACAGGGCCTTCGCGGCCCGACGTTGTCGGTGGCTCGGGCCCCAATAATAACGGATTCCTACAATTTCAATAGGGCCTTCGCCAGGCCGACGTCGGCGGCTCGGGCCCTAAAAATAAAGATCAGAATAATAATACCCCTTACAATTTCAATAGGGCCTTCGCGGCCCGACGTTGTCGGTGGCTCGGGCCCTAATTATTAAAGGTTTTTCACTTTTTTGTACCTTCTGAAAACTATATTCCATTTCTGCTAATACATCCCCCTGCGCTCTGACCCTTTAAATCCATTCTAGCCTTTTTTCTATTCATACTTGTACGTCTGAATGTTTTTCAGTTAAACAAGAGAAAATATGAATTGGTTCACTTGCCTTCAAGGGTTTTTTGTTCTATTTGTTGAGCTGTGCTGCCCCCTACTGCACGACACAAATAAATGCAAGGACAGTCCATTCATTGGTCCGTCTTTCACCCAAGTTCTCACCGCGTTAAATGATAATTTGTGCTGTTAATACCAAAAGAACCACAACTGACCAAAACACCAGCATGAATATATACTGGAAAAGCCCCATACATTTAGTTCATCATGTAACCATCACATCCTCCCACTTTGAAGGGTTTACGCGCTATGTGCTCACCTTGTGGCTGCTGTGTGTCGTTCAGAGTGGCGCTCCGGTGTTGCCGGTCATCTCATCTTGTCAGACGAGGACTTGACGTCAGTGGTTCAGGGCAACTGGAAACGCCTCAACACGCTGCAGCACTACAAGGTCAGAGGTCACGCTCCACTAACACCATCACTATTTTAAAGGGGGTTTGTGATCTAGTATATAATACAACTGTATACTTTGTGTTGTTCATCAGGTCCCAGACGGTGCGACGGTAGCGCTGGTCCCTCGCCACACCAAACACATTCACCATGACAACCATGACTACGTGGCGGGAGAGAGTGAGTTAACATGTGTTCTAGTAAATAATAAATCTGCTCATGGGGATCAAACTGCCACCTAAAAACCAACAGAATGTTAGCCAACCACCTTTCCACGTGTACAAGTGTAACAGTCGACTGTTCAATGATGCAGTCTAAGGAGCCTGATTCCACTGTCCTGAACAGTCAAACCCGACTTAATGTTGGAAATATGTGGTTGTGAAACACAGGATCATTCCAGCCACGCTGTATGGGGGTGCTGAATGTCTGATTCTACATAGAATGGCTTGGCTTCTCTCAATAAATCATGATATATAGCCTTTGTGATGAATATTATCCTGTTGACAATACAGAAAAACAATGTAGACTAAGAGTCACTCTCCATCAGCAGCATCTTGACGATAACCTTTAGAAAGGCTGAAAGACAACAACATAAGGCTGCTGTTTCAAAATAGAACAAAGCGCTAAATATCAGTTTCTTTTTCTAAAATCAGCAGAGGGAGTCATGTAGAAACAGCTGTCTGAGGCTTCCTGCTCTCTCGTTGACTGTCCTTCACTCCTCTGTCCTTTCCCTTCTGTCTGTCTGTCTGATTAATACAGACACACACACACACACAGCGCTGTCCATTGTTCTGAAACTCTGCTGTTCTGTATCTCAGCAAACTAATTTGTTGTTTTTACTGCTTTTCTATTGAACAACAAAGCTCAACAGAGGGGGATCAATGAGCAAAAAATATACATGGTTTGACAATCAGTCAACATTGGGCAAGACTTGACCACTAAGATTCAACTACCTAAATTCATACACCCCTCCCACTCTTCAGTAGTTTGTAAAGTAAGGCTTTGAAAGGTTGTAGTGTTGTTGACAGTTTAAAGTAAATGGGCCGACACTCATTTAGACAAGAAACATCGAAGCTACAGAGCAAATGTGCTGCAAATAGTATTTTTGTAAATGTTTTCATTGACACCAGAGTTCTTTATAGTCCAAGTGAATCTCTATAGATTCTCACAATGGTTTTTGATTTGTCAAACATGAAGATGGTGAGCTTTGTGTATATCAGGGCACCACTAGTCAGTCAGCTGTACTAAGTGTGAAACATTGACCTGTGCAGAGACTCCCATGCTGGAGGATGCAGATGAAGGAGGAGTGAGGCTGTGGCATCTGGTGAAAGCCAGCGAGGAGCCCGAGCTGCCCAAACACCGCAGAGGCAGCCTGAGGGAGAGAGAGAGGGCCAAGGCCATCCCTGAGATCTACCTGACTCGCCTGCTGTCCATGAAGGTACACACACATACAGGAATGTAGATTTCATACAGCTGTGTGATTTTGGTACATATTGATTCACGTGGGAATCCACAGCAACAACAGTCACTCACGTCCAAGTCCTTGTCTATAGATGTAACAATAAAAGTAAGTCACAATAAAAATATTATCACTTCTACAGAACATTTTAAAACAAAAAAATTAAAATAATAACTTGACCAGTCAAATTCATCTTTAATTTTGTTATCAACACATTGTCAGTACTTGGTCAGTGGCCCTACGCTTTGAACTATGACGCACTAGGTTCCCCTCCAGCGTCAGTTTCTGCTCGTTACATGTATAGTGCTTTTCAAAATAAACTTCTATGTTCACAGGAAATGCACAGTTTCTGCTGGTTTCATGCCTACAGTGTCATCTCAAAATTCATCTCGACTTGGTTTGTTTTAGAACAAAGGTACTTTATTATGTTTAAAGCTGGCCTTAGTTAAGTACTCAGTTACCCAACATAATTAAAGTGAACTAAGTCCATGTTGACTTTGATTCACACAGGACATGAACAGCAGTGTCTTAGGTGAAGGTCCTGTTTGTTTGACCCTTCCAACCTCCCCGCCTTACGCAAAATGTCTCGCTCTATATTCTACGTCAGTTGCTGTGACCGGCTAATAATGACATGGGAGCGGTTACATTGGAGTTAGCTGAAAGCCTGTTGAACGGTGCCTCGGTATCAGACGCTGAGCGGCACTGACCAAGCCTCTGTATTTGAGTACCGGTAGTTGGGAGTGAGAGCGGGTTTTGTTTAATGTGCGTTTTTTCTCTTATTTTGGCAAGTGAATTACAGTCTGAACACAAGTGTCGGGAGCTGGAGAGAGACTGTGTAACCTTAACTGTACAAAAGCGGGATTTCAGAAGCACACCGTTAACATATGGGCATTATGAAGATATCAATATTTCATAGTTTACACATCACTGTTGTCATTGATACCGGTATAGAACAGCCACCCTCATGCCGCCCACAGTGAACACACTGCATACATTGATGGGCACTGAATCCTTTTGACTCTCTTCCTCTTCCTCCACGCTCTTCAGGGGACGCTGCAGAAGTTTGTAGACGATCTGTTCACAGTGATCCTCAGCACCAGTCGTCCCGTCCCGCTGGCCGTCAAATACTTCTTTGACCTGCTGGACGACCAGGCGGGAAAACACGGCATCTCCGACCCAGAGACGATACACATATGGAAGACCAACAGGTACAGCATGGACACATGAGGAGATGATGATGACATTGTCCAGGAATGTTCAAAGAGGTTCAAAGAGACATTCGATTTTACCCACGGATCAATTGTATTTCATGTTTGTAACAATGAGTTCCAACCACTTTAAGCTGGATGTTAGAAGGAGTTAGCAGTTCTAACATTTCCTCTGCCTCTCCAGTCTCCCTCTGCGTTTCTGGATCAACATTGTGAAGAACCCTCAGTTTATCTTTGACGTCCAGGCGTCGGACCACGTGGACGCCGTGCTGACTGTCATCTCCCAAACCTTCATGGACTCCTGCACCATCGCTGAGCACAAGCTGGGACGGGTGAGTCCGGATGGGAGCAAAGCACATGCTTCATGCTCGTCACAACTGAGAGAGGACTGATTTAAAAACACTTCCCGTTGTTATTTCAGATAGTTGTTTGGGCTTTTCAATCGGCTCATTTTCTCAGACTGAAACAGAACAAAAGGCTTTTTCAAATACAGATATCATGGAAGACAAGAAGGAAAGGTTGATGTTTGTTGTCATCCCCTCGTGTCTTTGTGACAGGACTCTCCCATCAACAAGCTGCTCTATGCCAGAGACATCCCCCGCTACAAGCAGATGGTAGAAAGGTGGGTTCAGATTCTAAAACCTGCACCAAATAGTATTTATAATGCATTATTAACGAATTTATGATGATGCATTATCTGTTTATAACACTGTATAGCTATAACCACTCGTAAATATACATTTTGTTTTATAACATTAATCATAGCACACTATAGATCATAAGGTTATAACTAAAGGTCACTCACTGACATTTGTTTTGCAATGAGCATTGTGTATTATAATCCCATAGTTGTAATACATTTCAATGTTTTTATAATGCATCATAATCACTGTTCTAATGCATTGTAATGGGATTAAAAATGACTTGATGACTGTTGCTTTAAGTAAAGCGAATAATTAAATCTATGCAAAAATATATTTTCACTTTACTCAAAGCAAACAATAACCACTTGGATTCATTTATAATCACATTATAATGCATTACAACTATGGAGATTATAATACACTATGATCCTGTCTGACTATCAATATGTAAGTATTATGGTATAATAAGTATTATGGTACTTGAGCTTAGTAGTCATTGAATGCTTTACTAAATGGTATGCTTATTGTTATAAAGCATTATGAATGTCAATAAGTGCCTATGATTATTACAATTATACTGTAAGTAGATTACAACGCATTATAAGTATGTTTACAGTTCTCGGCTCATTTTCTCTACATTTCTTGAAGCTCTTTTTGTTCGTATGAGACTTGTTTTCTTCATCTTCTTAAAGCCGTGTGTTGTCAGTCTGTCGGGCCTGAAGTTGATCACAGTTGCCTTCCTTGCAGGTACTATGCTGACATTAGGCAGACCATCTCAGCCAGTGACCAGGAGATGAACTCCGCTCTGGCCGAACTGTCCAGGGTGAGTGAGTGCAGCCTCAGCTCGGAGGAGAGCCGTCCACAGACCCACAGGTGGATGTCTAACCAGCATGCTTTGTGTTTCAGAACTACTCCGGAGAGCTCAACTACCTGGTCGCACTGCACGAGCTTTACAAGTACATCAATAAGTACTACGACCAGGTGTGTTTATCGCTTAGTCAGTGTATCATGGTGCAACACAGAGATGGTGTGATAATGTGCTCGGTAAAGTGCGATCAACGATGGCTTGCTTGCATTTGTGTTTACACCGAGGTCTGGAGGTCGGTGTGAGATATCAAATGTAATTTTCTCAATATTTAGATGAGGCATTGCACGTAAAAATGTTAGAATAACAGAGCCGGGGGAGGGGAGTATTATTCTGAAAATAAAACTCTGAATTTATGAATTTATGAATTCTTTTTTTTGTCGCGGTACCACTACGCAAGGTAGGATCAACCTCAACACACCACGTACAGTATATGTATCTTTTCAGGAGTTTACCGTGGCAACACTAATTTAGGAGCAAAAAATTCAGACTCCAGATGGCGTTACCTTGGTTTGGCACAATTTCTGAGGATTTATGGCTTAATAATTTCAGAGAAAATCAGTGTGTCTTTCTCATAAATTTACGACTTTGAAATTTTTTTTAAAGAGTTTTTTGGGGATATTGCGTTTCTGTCCCGGCTCAGTACTTTATGTATTTCTTTACCTACAACGTCCCTAACACGCGGTCGTAGGAGCTACATGTTAAGCTGGCTGCTGTTTTATGTCAAAGGAGCAATAAGTAGCTTCTTCTTCAGTCAGGTCTTCTCTTCTGACTTTGTTCATATCGAATAAAAATGACCTGGCCACATAGTTGAAGCTAAAACTGTCCACTGAAGTGAAAGCTGGTCAGGCAGACAGCCATGTTTTTCAGACGATAGACAGTATAGTATTCAATCTATTTGTTTTATTTTGATGTATTTAGGTCCACAGTTTGGAGAAGGAAAACTCCTTTAAAGGGAAAATACAACTGCTCCTTTTTTCTGTCAGTTTTACCTTATTGGTCATGTGGTTTATGTGTGTGTGTTTTTTAATTCTAATCTTTCAGTACATTTCTGCTAACGGGAACAATGCATTTTATTTTTGTGTCTCCACCCATCACCGTGCCGTCCTCAGATCATCACGGCTCTGGAGGAGGACCCCACGGCTCAGAAGATGCAGCTGGGCTACCGGCTGCAGCAGATCGCAGCCGCCGTGGAGAATAAAGTCACCGACTTGTGACAGAGGAGAACACCCAACAGAGCTGCAGCAAACGGAGCGGGCCGGAGAGCGGGAGGTGAATCTACAGACGGGCACCCTGCAGGTTGAACTGAAAAGCAGGAGAGCAACAAACCCTTCCTTCTTCAGGGGGAAGGTTGGAGGGAAGGA
>NC_136636.1:27525090-27537590 GCF_949748355.1 Melanostigma gelatinosum
TTGATACCTACCAGGTTCCGAGTGGGAGAGGTTCTGCTCTTATCAGTCTCACAGAAATAGTGATTTCATGCAAATATTGTATTTAGCTTGAGTTTGCATTATAATAGAAAATAATGAAATGTTGTTTTTCAATGCAGTTATCTTTTTCAAGTTTAGTAAGCAACGTTACTTGAACTTGGCCACAAGTGGCACATGAAGGCGTTTTTAGTTCAGCTGTAACCGGATCCCTGCTGAGGTGTGAGCTCAGTGCTGTGTGTTTGTGCAGGTGGCGGCCCAGGTGGGCCACGCTGCTGTGGGTCTGTACCAGGCTCTACAGGAGAAGAACAGCTGGAGGGAGATGGCCTGGAAGTGGGACCACAGTGGGTAAGGCCTGCACCGTGTGTTGGTAGAGAACATGTCACTTGTAATTTAAACAACCACTGGTGGTTTGCACTGTATTCGTGAAAATTGACGATATGCAAATCTGTTAGATTTTAACTTTCAGTGGCCATACATTTAACAATAAATAATCAAAACAAAGCATTTTAGGGGCGACCGTGGCTCACTGGGTTAAGAGGGTTGTCTGGTAACCGCAAGGTCAACGGTTTGATCCTTGACTGGGACGTGTCGAAGTGCACTGAACCACTCCCCGGTAGGGTTGGGTATCGTTTGGGTTTTTTCCGATACCGGTGCTAAAACGGTACCTGAACCGATACTTTTTTCTTCAAATTGAACAATATATTAACTGTTTTAAAGTATACTATAAATATAAATAAATACAAAACACTTGGCTTCAAACTACAGCTTCAAACTTTTTAACTTCAAACTATGAACAATATATTAACTGTTAACAGTTTACAACATACTTTAATAACACACTACAGTACACTATGTACACACACTACAGCTTCGAACTTCAGCAATTCTTTTGCAGAAATATGAGAATATTTGCATTCTCTGGCAAAATACGACACTTCTCCTGACTTATTTTATTTTATTTAACCAGTTGGTGGCGCTAATGCGCCAATTCATCGTTTGCCAACCGCCACTACACCTAGAAGAAGAAGGTTTTGCGTGCCAGATGGTGTGCTTGTTATGAACGGCAACGCTAAGTACCCGGATGTCGATGGAGGAAGTCAGTAGCCTGCCAGCAGTATGACAGATCTCGGTCTCTGTTTTGTTTCATAAATCATGGCCGAAGCTGCGTCAGAATGATGGAGGGGTTTGTTTCTAAGCGCGCACAGCTCGTCCGGTTGTAATAATACTATGAGTAAGGAGCGGAGGACCGATGCTATCGTTAGCATCGGTCCTAGGACGAGCTAGCCTAGAGCTAACGAGTAGTGTAAAAAAAAAAAAAAGAAGTATTTAAATCGGCTCAGGCACCGAAAGAAAGCACCGAAATCTGCGTTGCATTTCGGTCCGGTAGATACCGGTCGTAAACTGGTACCATACCGGCACCGGTTTTCGGTACCCAACCCTACTCCCCGGGCGCCTGTCATTGGCAGCCCACCCATCCCTATATACAGGGATGGGTCAAATGCAGAGGCAAATTTCCCCCTTAAAGGGATCAATATAGTATAATAAATAAATAAATAATTCAAAAAAATATGAGTTTGAAATACATAATACAATCACATTCATGCTACACAAGAAAAACAAAACGTCCAATCAGGAGGAGTTTAAACAGCAGCTACAGAAACGCTGTTGACTTCTCTGGTAGATAATATGGCCGGCATCTTCACATTAAAAGTTGACCACCAAAGACTGGCGGTTAACAGACGGTTGACAAAGCTTCACCGATGTAATCAAAGAGTCCGCCCCCCCCCCCCCCCCTCATCTCACCGCTGTCGTGCACTCTGTCACCGTGGAACACACCGATCCAGTTCCACCATCTGTGTGTGTGTTCTAGGTTCTGTAGAATTGCTCAGTTCAGTCAAATGTTTCATCTTTTGTCAGAATTTATAATATAGTTGAATAATTAATTCTAAATAAATGCATTGTGTTGATACAGAGCCAAGAAGGTGGTCGTCCAGGGCACCAATGTGGCTCATCTACTGGAGCTGCAGGCCCTGGCCATGAGCCTCAGCCTGCCCACCTACTTGGTGCAGGATGCAGGGATGACCCAGGTGAGGGAAACGAGACATTTTAGAGTTGTCTTGTGTGTAAATGTCTGTGGGTATCTCCAATATATTGTCAAATTACTGATATATCTGGTTAAAAAGCGGTTGTGTCAGTGTTGGGACATGAAGACAATCTCAACCCTTCTTGTGTTGAGCAGGTGGAGGCCGGGTCCCGCACTGTGCTGGCCATCATGGGCGAGGAGGAGATGGTGAACAACGTCACTGGGAGTCTGAAGCTGCTCTGAGGGGCTCAACCCCACTGGGGGGGGAAGGCATTGCTCTGCAGTGCCACCGTGCATCCAGCAGAGGGCAGTGTTTCCCAGCGGCAGGCAGAGTCTTGGCATGCAAGCTTGTAACAACCTTTAAAAAAGAAAAAAAAAAGACCTAAAGAACAAGGGAAAACGAGACATGTCCCAACACCAGAAAACACACCCTCAGCCATTTGTTTCCCTTTCATTCTTTGTCTGAGCCGCTTAGTCTGCCGTTAAGAGCAGGAGGGGAGACCAGTGGTTCACAGGGGAACGGGGCGGAGGCAGCGGATTTATTTTTTCTCGTGACCTTTTTCAATCAGGCCACCTACTTAGAGGAGAGTCTTAAGATTAGAATCCTAATCAAGCTTCAAACACATCTGGTCTGTGGTCCAGTTTCAGATATGGCAAAGTAAAATCATGTATTTTTGGTGGCTGACCAATATTGTAATCATGCTTATTCAAGGGGCAGTGTACTGTAGAATAATGCATCGTGTCATTATAATTAGCATAGCAGATGTAGTATATACCCATTTGATTCACTACGCCTGAGTGAAGAGTAACTTATTCACTCATAATGCGTGAACACTCATTTTTAACGTTTAAATGATTTTGTGTCATAACTATTCGCCCAAAGATCCCTCTCCTATAGAATCAATGACATTACTCATTATTGATGAATGGCTATATTTTGAATACATTATGCCTGTTGAGGCCATATAATGTATAATCTGTGTTGTGCCATCCTAAACAGTATGCACAGTTACTGGACTTTGTTATATTGTTTTTCTTTGTGTAAAAAGAAGAACATCCTCCAGTTCTTTGACTTATTGGTAGAGTTTGACAGTGGGCAAGAAGTTGTGTGGATCCAAAATGTCATGTAGTAAAGCTGTGTGCGGGCCCAACTTTATGCACTCTGACTGCCTGTGGTGGATAGTTTACACTTTTGAAGTTGGTCAATTTACAGCTCGACAGATACTTGTGTGTATAGCAATTCTTCTGGACCTGGTGAATAGTGGTGCGCGCTAAGAATCTTAATACACACAGAAGGATGTGTGAGCTGTTGTGTGTCTATGTTCTCACTAACAAATAAGTCTTAGCTTATTGTCAAAGATTTTATTTGTAACAAAAATCTTTAGAAAAAAAAAAAAAGACTGGCAGTGGCATGCACGCAATATGAAATGTACATTTGAACAGTCGGAATCCCAAAGTTATGTCAATTTTAGTAACATGTCCACACTTTGATACCTCCTATGTTATACAGTCATTTATGTGAGTGCTTCAGACTATGGAGACAATTAAAAATGCCTCCAGATTAAATAACGAGCATCTTGAATCGTGTTTTTACCCCACCCACCCCACACACACACACACACACACACACACACAATGCACATGAGAGATTTGCTGGCAGTGGACGCATTGTGGGGGATGGGTTGAACGCAGCCATATTGCAGTGCGTGGTTATAGCACTGGCCATATGACATCGTTTTTTCACCGCAATAACAATGGCAGTATTGTGAATTATGGCCGCTTCCTGCCATGGGAGTCCGGCGGAGGGACGTGTAAACTGTCCTTCACGTATCACTCTCATGACGGTCCGTGGGAAGTAATTTAACGGAAAACAACCTGAGAAGTTGCCACAAAAACGGACGTGTAAGTGACATAAGTACCGTCAAACATGAAGTCAATGCACTTATATGTGACCCTTTCGGCTGCTATGGGGCGTAACGTCAGCAGTTATATAATTACTCAACCATTAAAAGAAATGCATTCTGCCTCGATAGTGTCGACGCGTATTTCAAATCCATGGAAAACGGTATCTGGTTGGACTGATTCAATGTTACAGTGTATCGTTACATTTATCCGTGCTACCATTTTAACGATCTGTCATCACGTCCATCTCATTTCAAGGGACAGCCGACATTGTACGGACAATAGGAGTCGTTATACTACAGCCGTATCACCGAGTTCACCTTAAATGTATCCATACGCAAATGCAGCCGTCAGTATGTTTCCTAGTAATTACTTATGAAGCTCGGAGTCTTCATCAATTGTTTTCTGGAAGCCGCACATCTGCAACAATTGCATTACACTGCTGTCTAATTCCGTGGCTTGTAAGACCTGTGCAACAAATGACGTTGGTATTTATCACCGCAGCCAATCACAGTCGCCCCCCACAAGTCTCATGACAGGACAAGAAGCCAATGGCGTCACTGCGACGATATGTTTACAGACATAAGTCAAAATTATACACTTGTATATTTTGAAAAATGTTTGTAAATCCAGTGTGCGGTAGCTAAACTAGTGACTTTAAAATATTTAACAGGAAATGAGGGCTGCGTGTCAATTCTCTTCATCTAACTTAATCACAGCAAAGGCTGCTCTCGGTTTTTTTCGCCCGTTCTTTAAATACAACTTCCAGTCATAGTTTTTATTGAGTAGCTGCTGATTCGAGGTACTTTCGTTGTGTCGGTCACATTTTCAGTGTCTGCAAAGTGTGGGAATAGAAGTAGGAGGGACCAGAAATAAGTAGATGCCCAGGAGCCCTGGTCAATTTCCCTGTCCAACAGTTTCCAACCCCTCACCAGATGCTAGCAGAGCGACACCTCATACTCCATTTATCTGACCCAGCGGGCTAACCCTGCCTCTGGTGTCCCTGGAACTGGGCCCCAGAGACCCCATGTAGCTAACGCTTGCGCCTATCTATGAGAGCTCCTTCGACGTTAAATAGATGAATATAACGCTCAAATAAAAAACATTAATCCCACTAACTAATTCAAATGAATTCCATGGCATTCGAATTTAATAACGAGCATTTCCCGGAACCTTTGAAGGTACAGATCCTTTGTTGGGTGTCAAATTGTCCCCCGAATCCAGCCACTCTCTTGCTCTGCTCCTTGTACGCCAACAGCACACGCATATTATAATGGGCTGAAACTTCGCACCCCTCCTCTAAGCAGTGCCCGCCCCGTCTGACGTAGTTGACGGAGAAAAGAAATCGATGCTGTAATTTAGCTCAGACTTGCAGCTATCACGCGTGTGTAATATGACTGACACATTGCTGACGAATCATTGGCGAGAGGCGGGACGCAGCAAGGGCCGCCCAAGGAGAGAGCCCCTGCACTGTCGCCAGGAAAACCCCGTGGCGTGGTTGTGTGTCAGTTTCGCTGGGACCCGCGGTCGATGCCGGTGAGGAGGGGGATGGGCGCCTCTGCGAATGTAAGGACCCGAGACAGAATCAGAGCCCTGTATCACATACAGCAGCATATACCCCATTATAAATAGCGATAGTATATATAATACACTAAAATACATGGATTTATCCACCGGGGATCTATAATAGACACTCAATGGATGCAGTGCACCTGAACAGGACAGGGAATTTAACTTTCCGTCTATGCGTGGGAGACACTGAGAAGTTTGTTTCCTACCCCTGGAGAGGGAGCTACTTTTAAGGGCAAAGGATACAGGAGACTCCGAGGCCGACCTACAGGCCTACTGGTCTGTTTGGATTTGATGTTGGGATACTCTAAGGACCCACTATACATGCGTTTGCCTTGCTTGTTCAAGTTTGGAATGCCTCTTTAGGTGAGTACTTTTAATTCGTGTTCATTGTTAATATCACCCTCTATAGATGGAGGCAGTAACTCAAATGTTAACATAAGTAATGTTATTACAGACACGTAGTGCTCCATGTTTTCAGTCAACCAAACATAGCTATGAAGCTAACGTTAACCAACTTGGCTTACTACTTAGCGTCCACTTAAATTTATCAGAACAAGTTGGTTGATCATTCCACTTTAAGTGACTTGCTTGGCTAAAAGGCTCTATGTTGATGGTCTGCCTTGCAGGGCTGCTCTTAGCTGTGTCTGGACTGATCTTCCATGACTTTTTGATCAGCTCCTCGTGTTGTTTTTTTGGTAGCTAGCTTGTAAGTCTGGGAATTCATCACATTACTAGTTTATAAAAGCGAACATTACAACATTATTTCAAGCAACGGTGTCCCAAAAGCTCTCAACACCATTATGCACGTTTCCAAGAGTTTCCGATCGTGTAACGTTTAGTCCATTAAGGGTGCCCTCAGTTCAGTTTTTATCTCTGTTTTCATACCAGGAATGATCCAGTAATACATGGCTATGGCTTTAAAGTTAAATGCACTACCAATTAGATATATTGTGTTTTGCCCACAGCCTACTAAGCTACAAATTGGCGTCGTATTGAAGTAACGTTTAATAAATCCACCTTGGGTTTGTTAAGCAAGTTTCTATAATGTGTTTCCGCAGAGGCTTGATATTCCCTACCGTTACAAAGTCAAAACAACACCACCAGCACATTATAGGGACTACATTCGTGTTTGTTGCATAGTTATTAGGTTGAATTTGATAGACTAACGTTGGACCTGCATACCAGCTCTTGGGCAAGGAAGTTCAGACTCGGACCGCGTAAGGTAAAATGCAAACTTGTTTTGTTTGAACCAAAACATGTATTTGGCTCTGCTCTTTTGACAGCAATGTGTTGAGTGTTATTCTGGGACCACAAAACTGTCGAATTTTGTAAGAGTTATCCATGACACAACTTGCAATTTGATAATTATTTGCGACTCCTGTTAGCCAAGTAACCAGCTGCTGTGTTGGTGAACGTTAGCAGACGAGCCATAGGCAACAAATGCTATACTAGCCTTTAAGCTAACTTTCTGGATGTTTTCCAGTTGATTGTGTCTTTATTATGAACCAGTGCGTTGGCACACAATCGGTGGACCTTCAACGTTACCTCTGTATGTGACGACGTATTTATAAGCTATTGCAGTAGGTTTCTGGACTAATGCGTTTAGTTTTATGAAAAATATGGTTTGTATCATGGTGGTGTTTGGCTACATCATGTTAATGCATTTGTCGTCCTGCAATGCATTCCTAACTTCGCTCTGGCGTGTGACTCAAGCTGAAAGCTAGGTTGTGTTTTCTCTATTTGTGCTTGTGGTTTTTCCCTGTTTCCCTGTGTGTGTGTGTGTGTGTGTGTGTGTGTGTGTGTGTGTGTGTGTGTGTGTGTGTGTGTGTGTGTGTGTGTGTGTGTGTGTGTGTGTGTGTGTGTGTGTGTGTGTGTGTGTGTGTGTGTGTGTGTGTGTGTGTGTGTACGCACAAATCAGAAAAGCAGATCTGTTTGGTAGTGACTTGCTCTTCTTCACCTCCCCCACCTACCAACCCCTAGCCTCGGTGGCGGTTAAGAGAAATGAGTGGTATTTTAGAGGGGGGGCTCTTGTTTCCTTTTTTAGCCTCCATTTTTTATCTCAACGTGTGAGTAAGGGCGAGTAGCATTGTTAAGTCGGAATGCAGCAGTCACAAGTTTCGACCAAGTTAGAGACCTTGCAGCTGCTATGTTTAGAAAGACTAATCGGGTGTTTTCTTCATTATGAGAGAAAGCTACATTATTTCAAGAATCAAGACCTGGTCTCCAGATTAAACTATGCCATGTCATTTTCACGGTGTAGTTGATAATCATTTCCAGGTTAAATGAAACAAACATAATTGCGAGCTAGCGACAAGTGATACGCCTAAGAGAATCCAATGAGCCTTGCCCTGCGTATGTTTTTGTGAGATTATTATTTTTTTCAGGACCCCGCGGTTTCCGAGCACTAATGGCTGCCCTAACTGTCGCCTGAGTAGCTGTGCTCCACTCAGCTGCACCACGGAGCCTCACACTGTGCTGCGCCCCCGAGTCCGGAGCAGTGCACACGGCGAGCACAGAGAGAAAGGCGTTATTTGGCTCTAACGCGGTTATGTCAATTAATGTGTCACCGGATGTGTGACGACCTCTCCGCAGGGATATTTGTGTCTGACCTGTCGTAACTTCAGCTGGTCGTACTTTAAACGCATCACTCTTTATACTTGGCAAACATCTTTGATTGAATGTTTTGATATTACAAAATTTGGTGTCATGGTAAATCGGTCACAGTCATATTTAGGTGCTTGGTTGCTCACTAAAAGCACTGCACAAACTAACACAAACCAGTACATTCCAACCAAACATGATATTTTAAAAATCCACTTAATAAGTTGATTTGAGATGGAAAATAATGTGTTTGTGGCTTCAAGTCAGTGTGTTTTTCCGATCTGGCGTCGACTTTGCTCCATGAGTACAAAGATTACACCTGTGCCCTGCTGGGGCCGTTCAGCCAGCACCAAGTATTTGGATTGATCCTCTTGATGCCTGTTGGAAGCCAGATTGCAGCGCACTGAGCCTTGTTTTGATTGGTTGCGACTGACATTCTCTGAATATGTTTCACATCTTATAATAGACTGTGTGGGCTGCAGCTAGCAAACCTGGCCTCTCAGAACCCATCGGAAAGACAATCCCCTCCAGCATTTCCCCTGACCCTGGCGTGCCTTTTTAATTCGCCCCCTACCCTGGGAAAGCTAAGAATGAATTGCTCGGCTACATGTTGTTGCTCTACCTCGGACTGACCCGGCATGTTTTTTTTTTTTTTTCCTGGCCTCTCAAGCAGCTTCCGATTATGTGAGATACATGTGTTAGGACTTAGGAGTGTTTAGTTACAACAATTGGTGAAAGAGCAGCACTGTGCGAGTGGATCAGTCTGCAGGACTGACCCAGTACTGGCCTCTGAAATGTTGGAGATCTGAGGAATGTGCAGACATGCAACGTTGACCTGGCCCAGTTTTTTTTCTTGTTTACTGAGGAAATAAAGTCTCATTCACGTTCATACAGTGGTTACAATCCAAGAAATGTAATTGTTGGGTGACGTGCCCTTGAAAACACATTTAGAATATGTGAGCGCTGCGTTCTGATGTGTGGATCTTACTGCGTACAAAATTTAAACCCTGGTTTGTGTGCGCGCGTACTAGTAAAAGACTGAGTGAATCAGGATGTTGGCCCATTTCCAAAAGAAGACAGGATTCTGTCTCGATGCAGACGGTTGGAGAAGAGGGAGCAGGGGGTGTTGCTGTCAGGAATAGGAATGGGGGGGCTGTTCTTTTAGCTTACCATTTGCATGCTGATGCCGCTCTATCATTACATGGAGTGCAGGTGTAGCTATTGATATGTTAATGAGGTTTGCGTGTGTCACCAAGTCAACCAAGCCAGTGTTGTTAATCTATGGAAGCAGAAATATCAAATACAATACAAACGGTGAGAAGCACTTGTTTGCATTTTGTCTCTACAATGTTGTTCGACTACATTGCATTTTATTAGCAACTGAAGCTCGTCTTGTTTCCTTAAGTTAAGCCCTGAGTCTTGTAAAAAAAATATTGAAACATTTATTCACATCTATCTATATATATATATATATATATATATATATATATATATATATATATATATATATAGATATATATACATATAATTTTATTTATTTATTTTTATTTTTATTTTTTTGCATATGAAAAGTAATGCTTTTTAGATGTATATCCTGTCCATGTTTTCCCCCGATTCCTTCTGTTGTGTGAGAGTCAGCCCATGAGATGCTTCCTGCCTTTGCTTTTTAATTTCGGGGACAGATGCAGCACTGGTCCATCCAGCTTCCCCTCTCTCTGCGTCTCCCCCTCTGCAGCTGCCCGTGTGTTGTGTGTGGCTCGCTGTCTTGCACAACGGGGTTAAAAACAAGTCGCTCCGACGCCTGCCTCACCGGCGCATTCCTATTGGTGCAGGAGCTCTGGACCTACTCCAATGGAGTGGTCTCACCGACGTCACGATCTCCTTAGTTACGAGGTCGGTCGGCCATGTTGGAGTACATACAGAACCTACATGGCGGCGCGTAAGCAAGGAAGTGCGGGGAAAATACCATACTTTGAATCACTGGATAGTGCATCAAAGGTTCGCTACCTGGCCAAATTGAAGGTTATTGGTAACTTGGATCCCTATACGATGAGTGCAGATGGTTTCAGTGCCGATCCTACTTATCTTCCATCGGTAAACTACGCCAACATCTACGCGTATCTCGTGAACACCCCCAGTCCTTACACAAAATACGAGCTGGAGTGCTACAAAGGGCTCGACGCTTATAATCAGTTTGTCAGTGGATGGGTCCGAGACGTCAAAGCAACGGTCGTCGAGAATTCTCATCTCGTCATTGGGAGGGTAAATATATACAGATCTGGTCAGATATTTAGCAATATTCAATGTTTACTCCGCGCAAACAGACACGTGTGTTTGTTTACATTGTACATGCACGTCATTGTGTGCGTGTGTGTAGGAATTCACTTTCAACTAACTCCTAACTTCATCCCCCCCCACACATATATATATATACATACATATATATATGATCTGACGTTAAACTCATATCAAGCAATGCTGAGGCTGCATCTCTGTGTTTCGCCTGTTGTACACGCTCGACACGTCTCTGGTACCGACTGCTGTCACGGGCCGATGAAGCTTCGGTAACCTTCTCATGTAAAAGTTTAATTTATATTTCCTTTATTAAATACTGTTAACAAACGAATTAGTAAATAAAATCACTGACCACTTATAAAGTGATCCGCACATACTCTAGTGTACGCCAAATTATATTCCTTTATATCTCGAGAGATGCGTGACAGCCATTTCTCGCGACGTCGCTTGGATAGCTCCTTCGTGTCATTTCCTTGATGTTTAATGACCGCTGGCAAACCAAAGAATGATTTCTTGTCTCTATCAGCTCTGCTGCCACAACCAAAGACAGCACAAAAGTTCACCACCGATAGGTTATGCGACTCAGCCGTGCATGCCAGTGGCTTTGTGTGTACTCCAACATGGCCGACAGCTAAACTGTGACGTCACACGAGACCACTCCATGGGGCACAGCATTTCCTTCTGTGTTGGGGGAGCGGTGTTGCAGAGGGCTGTGCTGGTTAATTCTGTTTCGTGCCGAGAAGCAATGCTTCTTGGGAGAATAATGGAGGAGGCTCGGGGAGGAGAAAAAAAAAAGGCCGAAAGGGGGGGTGAGGCAGGCAATCTACGTAATCATCTCTCTCTCGTGCGCTCTCTCTCTCTCTCTCTCTCGCTCTCGCTCGCTCGCTCGCTTGTTTTATTGCACCCTTATGTTTTGTCCTTCATTTCCTTTTCTTTCTCTCACTGTCACGCTGCCTTTCTTGTGATACTTGGCCGATCGTGTAGCAGGAAAAAAAAAAAAAGCTCACCAATATTCCGAGTTGTCCGTCCACCTTTAGAACTGCGGGCAGACATTTTAGGCTTCACCACATTAACCCTCCTCTCTCTTTCCCTTCCCACCCTTTCCTCTGGTCCCACTTGTTTCTTTCTTTCATGTAGCCTAACCAAGGAGTGCAAATAATGATTCAAATACTTTGTGTGAGGTGAAACCTAGGTTGCAAAATCTACAAGCACATTTCCAAGTGTGTTTGCTCAGAGGGTGTTGCAGAGAGAGGGAGAGAATAAGGAGCAGGGCAGAAGAAAAACAACCAGGAAGAGCATTTGCACCAAAGTCAAGCCACTCGACACCAACCCGACACGGCGGGTGCCAGTTTTTTTCCAGTTCACAAGGGCCTTGTTCTGTCACCTTGAACAAATGGTTCCTGTCGGGCAGAGTGAGGTGGGAGGATTCACACACGCAAACACACTTCTCCTCAAGACGTTGAGGATGTAGGTTTGCTGGATTCATATCGAATGTGAAAGAGTGAGTGGGACAATTAAAGTCCTTCAGCAGTTCAAAATGGCTGCAGTGATTTGACTCCGTGTGATACCTCGCAATCTTGCGTCGTGCTGCAATTGTTGTTGGTTTTTCAAGGTAGAGCCAGGGCATGCTCTCGTGTTGCTCTGGATAAGACTAAAGTCGTCCAAAAGAGGAAATGGAAATGTCATGCAAATGTCTTTGTCATGCAGTGAGATCATGTGTGAGAAACAGAGGGTGTCTCTGGTTTATGTTATGCCAAAACATGAGCTCATCTAACATCAAGATGGCTGTTTTGGCCTTTGTGCCCTATGCGATAACGCTACTTAGAAAACATCCCTCCCCACATTTGGGAGTAGACATGGCTTACCCCCAATCTCTTAAATATTAGAGATGTTCCAATTCAATGTTTTCCTTCCCGACCGATACGTAGCAATCCCATACCAGTGCGTAAAATTACAAAAAAAGGGTCCAAATTCATTACATTAGTCATTTAACAGACGCTTTTATCCAAAGCGACTTACAATTCAGATT
>NC_136636.1:27542590-27577590 GCF_949748355.1 Melanostigma gelatinosum
GTGTCGGCGCTTGGTCCGGCTAGTCTGGGTGAGTGGTCTAAAGATGTGGCGGGCGGTGATCGTCTCCCACTCTTAATCCAAGTCCCAAGCTTCATTTGTCCGATGTTGATGTATGTCTGTCATAGGCCAAAAGAGCTCCAGTAACAATGGCGGAAATCCAATAAATTAGGTCAGAGCGGCATAGCCGAAAAATGTTATCAGGATAAATAGTTTCATGTCAGTCTATTGATCATTTAAATTAACCGATTTTTATGAATTACCAGGGGAAAAAAAAGATGTATTTAACAACTTTATTTTGATTGTAACCACCTGACCGTGGGTGGTTTCTTGAGATGTAGCAGACGAAGGTCACAACTGTTGCACTGTTTTCCTGCACACACAACAGTGTTCTGCTATCGGTCAGACTTAGAAAAAAGCTAAACTGAAAAACGTTCCATTTTTTTATCCACAATTGCCTCACTATCTTCACTAATTTTATCACTTCACACTGTTTCTGTTGCATTGCTACATGTCGACGGTGCAGTGGAACAGTACACTGTTAAATAATTGGCTGCTTGCGTGCCACTCGTAGCACACTCCATCATCGAGTCATATGATTGGCTGTTTGAGTCAGGGAGGGAGCACGCTAGGGGTTTGTTCATGCAACCGAACTTTGCGTTTTCTCTGTGCTTTTCTAGCTGTTTTGCATTCAATACATTCAAGAGAAACTATGGAACATTCTATGATGCAATTGTCTTGTTATTGATGAAGTGTCTATCACAGTATATCATTATTGTTTTATTGGCTAGGCCTATTTCACATTCACACTCTATAATCTTGTTTTCCACTGGTGACGTATGTAGCAGGCCAGTAGTGAGAGGCTAAATGTTAAGCATCAATGTTGGATGTTGGACTCTCTGATCATGTCTTTGTGTGTGTGTGTGTGTGTGTGTGTGTGTGTGTGTGTGTGTGTGTGTGTGTGTTACCTCTTTGTGATATTGTAAATGTGTTTGGGTGAGTGTGAAATCAGATCTATAATGAGCCTTGCTTTCTCCCTGGCCACATAATCCCGTTTGTCTTAGAGGCAGGCTCCATTGATTTGCCTGTTTTTTTCATCTTTAATTTCCTCCGGCTGTAGCTCAGAGTGCAGCACATACGGCAGATATATTCATATTCTTCCTACAGCAAGCATGTGTGCGGGGGCAGACTGAGGGGGCTGGTGTAATCTCACTGGACTGGATGTGTTGTGGAGGTTTTATGAGGCACAGGTGGACGCTGAGCGAGCGTGGACAATGTGTATTCATGTAGGCTATGTGTAACCCCTTCTAGCGTTCTCCTTGAAGCTATATTTGGACACGACATTGTGGATAGACCACTTTCCCATGTTGCATTGCATTGATTGACACCATCCCGGACAAACAATCAGATACCGTATAAAGCAGGGGTGTCAAACTAATTTTCACTCTGGGGCCACATCAGCATCACGGTCGCCCTCAAAGGGCCGGTTGTAAATGTAAGACGGTGTAAATGTAACTACTCCTAACATATTTAGTTTAGTTTCCCGGGATATCTGTGACTTCAACACCTACTCAGCAGAAATAGAGGTTATTTTTTCCATGGTTAATGGCAGTTGAACGGCTTTCAGGGCGATAAGCCACGCCCCCTCTCTGGCGCGTCCAGTGCAAATGAACACAAATAGCCCCCAGCGAGACCGGCGCAAATGGCTCAACTCAACTTTTTTTTTTTATACTCAAACATCTCCGCGACTTATTAAGTGGCGTAATAATCATGCGACACAACAAATCAATAATGAAATTCGTTGCAAACTCTTTTAATAATCGATTTTCATCGATTTTATCGATTCGTTGTTGCAGCCCTACAGACAATTGGAACAGCAGCTTACTTGATGACATCACCACGTTTTTTTCTGTAAAGTATTTTTACAATCAAACTAAATATGACAACCCTGCTGTTTTCGTTTTCATTTAAAATAAAAAATGATATATTGTGATATATTGTTACACATACATATATTATTATTTTTTTATATGTATATGTGTGTATATGTGTGTATATATATGTGTGTATATATATGTGTGTATATATGTGTGTATATATATGTGTGTATATATATGTATATATATATGTGTGTATATGTGTATATATCTGTATATGTGTATATGTATATGTATATATATATATGTGTATATATGTATATATGTATATGTGTATATATCTGTATATATATATATGTGTATATGTGTATATATGTATATGTGTATATATATGTGTATATGTATATGTATATATATATATGTATATATCTGTATATGTGTGTGTGTGTGTGTGTGTGTATATATATATATATATATATATATATATGGAGCAGATCCCGCTAGCAACACCTCACATCTCCGAAATCGTCGGCGCAGATTTTTAAATCGGCTGAATCTTGACAAACCGACCACAGATTTGGTGCTTAAACAACTAACTTCTCGCCTCAAAAATCCTAAAATTACTTTCTGTGACTTAACAACAGTAGTATTTTGAAAGTTTCATCTTCCAGTTGTGTGATTTCTCCTCCGCCATTGTTTCCTGTTGCTGGTGCAACATACGTTCTGGGATATTTGGCTGTCCCAAGTACAGAGAAGTCACCTCCGATGCATACCCGGTAAAATGGGCGGAGCCACATCCGGGCATTAGGACCGTGCTTGGCTCGATGTGAACTTTGAATTGGAACAGTACTTGGACTGATGACGTTTCACAAGTCCACGAGTTTACAAGTACAGAGAAGTACGCATGTTGAGAAAGGCACGATTACTTGTTGGAAACCTCTTTATGGGTTGTTGCATCTCCTATCCACCTGTTGTGATAGTTTTAATGTCGGCACACAGACAACATGCTATCTCATCACTGCGACTTTCTATCTCATAATTTCAACCATGGGGATATTTTTATTTTCACATCTAACTTTTAATTTTTGCAAAAAAAAAGAAATCTTTATGTTTTTTAATTTTTTTACCTGCCATAAGTATCACAATACCCGATACTTACGATACGATACCAGAATTCGATACAATACCACAAATACGATACGATACTGGTATATTTATCTGTACTAGTAATAAATAAAACATCTGCACGGTTCCCTTCTTTACCAGCTTGTTCCTGCCCAGCTTTTTGAACACTTAACAAATGGCATTAATATTAGTATTTGCCTACAGCAAGATATTAATGAAAACTACATGGTGACATGATTGCTGCTGACTCTGCTGGCGTCTGTCTGACTGTCTGGGTAAACAATGCTTCATTTACTTGCATAGTGAGTTTGATATTTTCACTTCATATTTTATCTTAATTCATGGAATAATTATTTTTCCTCAACTAAAAATTTAAATAATTAGCTCAAGATCCACCCTCAGGCTCCACCAGCATGTAGCCATTTTGCATCAATTGTGTTTCATTTAGTACACGTTTGTGTGCATTGTGACCTCATGATCATATAGGCTTGTTGTCAAACTAGGCTAAGGCTACTCGTGTTAGCTGTATATTGGTGAGCTTGGGGGTGTTCATGTTTATAATCACGTTTGCTTACCCGTCGTTCTTTGAACTCTTTAAAAAGTTTAGGGTGTCTGTCTGAAAGGTGCTTTGCACCGTGTTGCATCCTTTGGTCTGAAACACGTTTTGCAGACAGGTCTCTGTAGGTCAGTGGGCTTTCCTTCACTGTTTGCAATATAGCCAAAGTACTTCCAGATGATACTTCTGGCATCTTGTTTTTCAAAAAGCGGACTGTCGGCAAAAAGCTCCTGCATGTCTCCCCTGCGATCACTCGCTGTCAGTGCGCTCGCTGCCTGTTGCTGTGTGAGCGCACTGGGCAGCCCGCCCCCTTGCAGTCAATGCCTGCAGGCTGCATGACAGGGAGTGGAGCAGCAAGTGCGCTCTGATCGCGCGCTATTTTAATAAAGTATCGATACTAAAAATATGCAGTATCGTTTTTAACGTACAGGTACCGTGGTACCTTTTTAGTATCGATACACCGTGCAACCCTAGTTTGTTGTTTTTGTTTTGTGTGTCGTGGGGTTTTGTTCTCACAGCTAAACATTGCATTGCATGTTTCCATTGTTTCCCTCGGATCTTATCATCGTCCCCACGATGTAAAAGCTTCTGAAACAGTATTTCGACCATGCTAAAGTGAGGCTACATCCAGTAAGGGTTTTGCTCTATCTCTCCCTCACACATCAAATTTACTTTAAAATCAACACTTACACATAATGGTTTACTCGATTATGGGTCCATAAATGTGGTCAACACACGTCTCTCACTCGTTTCCTTGTTGTTCTCACTCGTAGCTCTGCTGGTGGCTGAAGTCTGTCGTACTGGAGTTGTTCATTTACAGTTTATCTGCGGACTGAACAATAGTTGTGCAGAACAAAATTAGCGTTAATAAGAAAAGGAAAGTCCTCCGTTTTTGTCCATCACCCTCCCTAAAGCCGCTAAACGTGAATACAGACGTCCGCTCCGTAGGTCTGATAACGCCGCTGGTCACGCCGCTCGCAAAAATGCAGACTTTAACTGGACAACAGCTGCTAGTAAAGACAACAGGGTCAGCAATGCCTGTAATCGGTTGTCCATGTTAAATTAACCTGGTAGTCGATCGGTAATCAATGTTGTTGTTGGTGATTTTCCGGGAAACGGTCACGTGATAGGGGCGTGACGAATCAGGGAAGGACACGTTGTGACTGCTAAGAACCAATCAAGTAGCGAATGCAGTTGTGGGCATCATCGTTCAAAACGTATCAGTTTTCGACCAGCCACATGAAGAGGCAACCCCGGAGTTTTCAAACGTATCCGTCCTCGGGAGCGTTATCAAACTCTTCCGTTTTCGGTGCTTGAAAACTCTGGCATAGTGTGGACGCTCAGTGTAAACGTGGCAGAACATCAGCATTTTCAAGTGGAACCGGAGTTGTGTGGACATGGCCTAAGACTGGCAGTACTTAATCATTAACACAGCTTGGCTACCTCGCTGTGTTAACGCCGGGATTTGTCTGTGCAACATGTCTACTAGGAAACTTGGAGGCAGAACATTTTAATAATTTAATAATTTTTTTACACACTTTTTACCCAAAATTAAATCAACACAGCACTGCTTTCACTTCCATGTTGTGCTACATTCCAGCTAATGTACATGTCTTTACATCAAAATAAAACGTATACGGTTCTTATTCACCTGAAGCAAAATATAAATAACATTTTTACCCAAAATAAAGGGCTAACTAAAAATAAATGTGTGTTGTTCACAGTATTTATTGGACACACGTCTTTGGCCAAATGAAATGCGATTGCATCTGTTATTTCAGCGTGTCTTTGGGAGGTGGATGGATACGCTGTCGCGCTATGCAGGGTCGCTGTTATGGTTTTCTGGGTTGACGTTGGACATGGACGGAGATTCAGTGAGGTAACGTTAGCTTTGGCTGACTTAGTTGAGGAAGCGCTTGATTTGATATGTAGCAGAGCACGCATTTTAAACGTCTATCACTGACTATCATGCTCATTTAATCGTGGCAGCCAAAATCGTGATCGCGATTAAAATTTGATTAATTGTGCAGCCCTAGCTTGTGTTGATATTTCTTTTCCTACAAAAAAGAAAGAATAATGCACCTTTAAAGGAATAGAGAGGCTGGCTGTTGTCCCAAGTATTCTTTTTTTCAGCATTTCTGTTTTATTGGATAGACCGCTTGGAGAGAGACGGAAAAGGGATGATATAAAGAAGACTCAGCCTTGATATATGGTGCGCACATTCTACCAGGTGAGCTACCGGTTTACCGTCTTTATGCTAAGCTAAGCGAGGGGTGGGCGGTATGGGCAAAATCTTCTATCACGGTTTGTCATTTTTAGTGCTGGGCAAGTTAACGCATTCATTCATTAACGCCGACAATTATTTTATCGCGCGTTAACGCATTTTTATAAATTTATTATAAATTATTTTTTATTGAAAGACAAGAGACAATACATATACATAACAACAAGAGGATGACAAGAACAGTGGGATAAAAGCCAGCAAACCTCCTATAGTCAGGTGTACGTGTGTCTGTATGTCCTTGAGCCTTTTGAGATGGGGGGGGGGGGGGGAAATAATAATTAAAAAAACAACAAAAAAAACAAGTAAGTATTTTTAATTTATCCCTTCAGGGTTTGTGTAGAGAAAAGGTGACTTCCACATCTGGTCGACGGGGGGGGGGGGCAGAAATAAAGAGAGAAGCTGCACCAGCTGTTACTCTCCCTGGAGACTAGTGGACATTGCTGCGGTAAAGTCAGCAGCCACTCAGATCTCTGTGGTCAACTCAGCAGACACTTACATGTTAGTGCACCTATATGCTGAAATTCACGGTAAACACATTTAAACGGCACAGATCGGGAGCGAGCGAAGGACTTTGAAAGTTAGCGGAAACATTAACGTGAGACAACATCCGGTTTCGTCAGACGAACATCCGGTTTTCAGAATAAGATGCCAACAAAGTATGAATTATATTCACATTAAGCATAAAACATGCTCCCTGCATCTCGTGAACCAAATGTTATTGCCCTTTTGTTCATATAGCAGTACTTTTAAAATAAGTGTGCAATACACTACTTTTGAATTCATTATTGAACTTTGAATAACAATGCAATTAATCGCATGCGATTACATATTTTAATCGTTGCCCAGCACTAGTAATTTTATATAGCGGTATGCAACACGATACAGTAAATTCAATTCAGAAACTGTTTGAAAATAGCTGTACTGTATATCATCACGATCTTCCTTACAAAGAAAACCTAAAGTGTCACGTGAGACAACACAAGTTAAAAACAAAAGACTCAACATAGTAAAGCTTTCAGAATAGAAGCTTGAAGGTTCCTGAGAACAATCATTTCAAGTGTTGCAGGTTTAAATATATACCAGCCTGACTTCAGTCAGTTAAGTATAAAAATCACTCAAACCAGTATTTTAGAGTGTACCAAATATTAGTTGATTACAAAATCATGCAATCATTTCTGCCGCAGTGAAAGCAGTATTGCCAAATGTGCTTCCATGGGACAGGTTTCTACCGTTGCATGGTGTATAACTCCGTATCGGCTAACCGTTTTTTGGCTGGTAAGTGGGTAAGGGTATTTCTCCAAGACTCCAAAAATCTATCTTCATCTCCAGATGCACAATGAGATCATACAAAGTTTGAAGTTAATGAGTGAAGAGCTGCCTTTGCAATCCCTTCACCTTACTTTGAACAGTAGTGCCCGTGCTCCCTTTTCATTCGTTCAACTACATAAGCGTGTGAGTGGAGGCTCAGCTGAATTGCAAGAGGTGGTGTGAGGGTTGAAGGACATTGAGGTGTTTAGCTTTATGTTTGGGGTTGTTGTCTCTTATCTGAAGTTCAGTTCTATTGTGGACTGCAGCAGGTTTTCCTAATCACACATGGTGAATCTATGTGCAGATTCGACACAAAATGGATCTATTTTGGATGTTGTAAAGCAGCGGTTCCCAAACTTTTTAGGCCACGCACCCCCTTCTACATCCCGACCGGGTTCACGCACCCCCAACCCCCCCCCCCCCCCCCCCCCCACACACACACACACCTTAAAAAAAAAAAAGCAACAGAGCCGCATAAAAATCGGACGAATGAGAGAACAGTTTGCTCGCGCGTGGCGTTTGTTTACAAGATAAAAAACACAAAAACTCTTCCTGCACCGTGCCTTCGAAAAGGTAACGGACGTAACGTTACGAAGGTAACGGACGATTGGCCAGATTGGCCACATCTGTAGGCTCGTCTACTTGCAGAGAGTAAAACTCACTCTTCTTCACGCGACCGACCAATGTAGCCAGGATGTCTTCGGACAAAGCATCGATGCGCACGACAGTGTTGTTGGACACCGGGATCACGTCCAACTTTTTCGCTTCTCTCTCTCCAATCATACATTCCACCATCTCTTTAACATTCGTCTACTTGCAGAGAGTAAAACTCACTCTTCTTCTCTTTAACATTTTTCCCTCTCCACCACCGCCTCTCCTCCCTATTACGCGGCCAGAATACCACCACAACACGCCGCCTGTCTTCGGCAGAAATGCGCTCATACACGCACGGGAACAACACGAGTTGTAATATAAACCTCCATAACACCCCGCCACTCTCGGCTCATACCTCCCCAGCAACGAGGCACATCACCCGGTCACAATACCTCCAGAATGTCCCCCGGGTGAAATCCGGGACTTGGTTTTATGGTTCCGAGTGGCGGGCGCTCACTCGTTGGCGCTGGGACGCGAGGTCTCCAGCCGTCCCCGCCGTGAGGCACCCGATCGTCAGGTCTGTCAGCCCTCGGAACAGGCCGCGGGTCAATAACTCGTGGGTGGCGGGGTAGAGGCGAGGCAGATCACAGAAAAATAATAAAGACTAGAGTACAGCAAAGATATGTTGATGAGAAGCGTATTTGTACGTCAAACACAAACGTAATCAGGGAGAAAATACGTTCGTGGTAAAACGTAATTGAGAATGCATTTTAGTTTTGGGGGAACGTAATTTTTAGGAGACAGGACTGCACCGCCATTACATTTTTCCTCTCGCGCACCCCCTAGAGGCAGCTCGCGCACCCCCAGGGGTGCGCGCACCCCACTTTGGGAATCCCTGTTGTAAAGTAATCACGATGGTGTGGCATTGTAATTGTCCAGTTATGGTGCTGGCAAGTGACACCTGACAGTGTAAAATGGTAGTGGTATAATATTTGGCCAAGCTACTTGACAGCCTCAAATCGCCAAAGTCCTTGTTGATTTTTTTTTTTAGCTTAAAGGTGCTAAATAAAAAATGAGGCCCATACTATCTATGATTGAGGAATAGCCTCTACATGGCTCTCAACATGGTGACGGCTGAGCCGGCAGCTAGAAGAAGAAAACATTTTTATTGTCACATTTACACATACACGAAATTTGACTCCTGCATTTGACCCATCCCTGTATGGGAGCAATGGGCTGCCATTGATCGGCGCCCGGGGTTCAGTGTATTGCTCAGGTACACTTCGACACGTTCCAGTCGGGGATCGAACCGTTGACCTTCCGGTTCCCAGGCGACCCTCTCAACCCAGTGAGCCACGGTCGCCCCTAGAAGCTAGCGGTGGCCATTAGCTCAACAGTAGCGCCACATACACTAAGCACAAAGTAACTCTGATAACAACACACACAGAGGGAGGGCGACTTCATTCTCTGCTCAGGTAGACATTACTCCACTTTGTCTTCATAGAGGCGTTTGCTGCTATATTGATCTGAATTTAACACCTTTGTAAAAACAATAACATATGAAACCTAAAGGTTTGACTGTGAGAATCAGACCAATCTGCAAGTGAAGCAGTGTCACCTACAGGGTGGGTACCGAAACTCGGTGCCAATATGGCACCGGTTCCTATACGTCCGGTATCTACCGGACCGAAACGCAACGCAGATTTCGGTGCTTCCTTTCGGTGCCTGAGCCGATTGAAATATTTTTTTTACACGACTCTGATGACTCCATCCTCGCAGCAGGACTCGGTCCTCCACTCCTCACTCACAGTATTATTACAACGGGGTACTTAGCGCTGTCGCTCATAAGCATGCGAAAGCTTCTTCTTCTTCTTTGAGACCAACTGGTGGTTGGCAAACGACGAATTGGCGCATTACCGCCACCAACTGGTAAAATAAAATAAGTCATGAGACGTGTCGTATTTTGGAGGAAAATATGCTCATATTTCTGCAAAATAATTGCTGAAGTTTGAAGCTGTAGTGTGTGTACAGTGTGTGTTTTGTATTTATTTAAGTATACTGTAAACTGTTAACAGTTAACATATTGTTCATAGTTTAAAAAGTTTGAAGCCAAGTGTTTTGTATTTATTTATAGTATACTTTAAACAGTTAATATATTGTTCAATTAGAAGAAAAAAGTATCTGTTCAGGCACCGTTTCGGCACCGGTATAGTTTTAAAAGTATCGTTTTAGCACCGGTATCGGAAAAAACCCAAACGATACCCAACCCTAGTCACCTAGAGATGGACGAAATGAGGTTCTCACGGCATCATTTCGGACAGCAACTCCTGCCTCCTAAACCTTGTTAAGAACACAAGCTGTGGCTAAATACAATTTCAGAGCTTGCCATTTGAAAAGTGCATTAGTTTGAATCCTAATCTTGAAAACTGTGAATACAAACTATTTTGATCAGCACATCTCCACATGTCACTCCAAGGAGCGTAGCAAGAATAAAATGAAACTTATGAATCATTATCATGTTTTGCCATCGGGGACAGTGTCTCTTCACGTTTTCATTTTAGGAGCAAAAGCACAAATTGCATTGTGGAATTCATGCCAAAAGCAGTGTACACGCTATGGACACTTTCTTTTTCGATTGTGGGAATGTTTTGTGATAATTTTTACACTCCTAATGCTGACGTGGTAAAGAGGAAGTGTTTTTTTGAGACAGTTTACGTTTCTTTTCTTCCACGAAGCTGCTATTGGAACAGTTGTTTTAAGTTTTCATGTTGACCTAATTGCATCCACTACATGTCAGTATCTGAATCATACGTAAATCAGTGTAATATTGAGTCCATGGAGTGGGATACACTTTCTATAGCTACTGTATCTGCAGTTGCATGACTCGTCTTTGTCTTTCAGTTTGTTACTCAACGCTTACCAAACTGACACTTTGTATGTTTGTACTGCTGTGCACTTGCTCTCATGTTTGGATTTGTTTTTGTCCTCACTATAGTACCCCAGAGGTACATTTAGATATCAAAGGATAATCAAATGGTTTGTTTTAGGAGCGTGTATGCCCGCCAGCCAGTACTTAGCAATGTGGGAACACTGGGGAGAAGGGAGAGAGTTATGTGAGAGATGATGAAAGAGAAAGGGTCTCCTCTTGCTGTTCATTTTGTGTGTATGTCCCTCCCCCTTGGACGTGTCTCCAAAATGGTCTCTGTTCTAGTGGAAGTAAAAAGACTTTGTTGAGCCTGCTGGTAATTTGAGCCCGGTATTCATGGCCAGAGGAACGAACAAGGAAGGGAGGGAGGTGCTGGAGGAGGAGGAGGAGGAGGAGGAATGGGGAGAGAGGTAAAGAAAGCCTTTCCTTCGTATGGAATTTACCTCCCTAGTTAACTGTCTGCTTCTTTTGGAAGAGGCCCAAAGAGTGACCCCCTTTGTGAGTTAGGTAGGAGTGAGGTGGCTGTGTGAGGCAGCGATCACAGGGACAATAAAGAGCCAGTGGGGTTTGAAAAGGTTCTGGATCAGGCCACCATGGGATCCACTGCATGCCATCATGTCTAAGTATGTTACAAGCTCACGTTAACCAAGTGTCTGTGTCCTCACCTGTATGGCTCCGTTGAAGCCACAATGTCCCACTTCTGTAACCACAAGCTAGCTGACATTTCTTGTTGCTACCTACCTGTGTGTGGGTGGGGGGTGGGTGGGTTGTGTATCCAGCTGGATGGGTTGACATTCTCTGTGTGACAGTGAGCACAGCTGAACTGACCTTGACATTATTGGAAGTCCCCAGCCTGGCTGTGGTTGCGCTGGTGCTGGAGAGCAGTCGCTGTAGCCAGGGGACCATTACAGAAATGTCACGCGTCCTGTTGCACTCGGCTAGTAAACCAGCCTCTGTTTGAATGTTGGGGTCGTGTTTTTGTAGTAGCTTTTTCTTTTGTGACATGTAAAGTGGTGAATCAGATCAGTTTGGTGTTTTTCGGTGACCTTGCTAGAAGCGTTTGAACTGTGGGAGCACAGGAGGGCCAGTTCCCATTTCTGCAGCCGTGGCTTCTGTCTCCGGCTCTGCAGTCTGACTGGGAGACGGGCGAGCGAGGAGGAAGAGAGAGAGCGACGGGAGCCGAGGAGTGTGGGTCAGTGTTTCAGGAGAGTGTGGTCACATGATGAGAGGGCTGGGCCTCAAGTCGGATGACTCATCTCTCCAGGCGTCTTGGAGGAGGGCTCCTCCTGCTGGTTCCTTGCGTTAGTGCATCATAATGGGAGGATGGACGTGAGCAGAGCTGTGAAGCCCCTGGTTGTTTTTCTGCTCTTTGAATAGCCTCCTCCCTACCCCTCCACGCTGGAAGCCTCTGTATGGATGAGAGATGGGCCTATTGGACCATGTCCATACGCAGGCGTGTGAAAGCTCTATGCTGCTTCTTACATCAAGGCCTTCATTGTCGACATGAGTCAGCAAATTTGGCTCTTCATTAGGTGTGTGCGGATGGCTTCCCTGTGTCCCTCTTCAACAGCTGTTTTGACCTCTAGTGAAGGAGTCCTGTGACAGTGCTTCCATTTGTGATCAGGCCTTCATTTTCTGTCGAGTCATTTTCCTTTAGTAACTGAAATGTGTCTAGCTAGTGGCTATCTAACGGGTCCGTTTGATTTAAAGTTATGCAGCATGTAAAAATTTGTTGAATAATACCAATTGCAATTTTTCATGGCAGACATTTTATAGCAGGAAAAGCACAGGAGAGGAACAACAGCATTCCACGTAGGTTCATTTCCACGCCCCTAGTGTTCAATTAATTACACCTGTGCTTTTATAAAATCCCCACCTATGTTTTGATGTGGTGAAGGTTAATAAAGCAGTCTATAAAGCATCAAATGGAATGCAGTTATATTACCTCATGCATTTCATTTTTTTTTTTTTTACATATAAACAAACAAATTGAATCCAATAAACACACTACAGAGATGTGAAATGCTGACCCCTAATTGGAGCATATTTAAAGATAGCATGTATGTAAAACTCAATAAAAGCACACTGACTAAAAACAAACAATAGGCAGTCTGGCTGATTCATCCCAAAGTAGCCCTGCATGAACCAAATTCGTAGTGGAGATCAAACGGCCTTAATCACACATTCTGATTATCGGGTTGCTCATGCTCTGTCATGGTGTTGTGGTTGGTTTTGTTGTATTTTTTAAGTTCGTCTTTTTTCTTTAATGGTCGACTAATATTTCTTCAAAATGTCGTCGTCCATTCACTGTGAAATGTAAATAAAGGTATTAATTACGGTACCCAGAATATCAGCTGTCTGATGCATCAATCCTAAATGTATGGAGTGCACAGTTAAAGACACAGTGGCCAGTGAAGTGCAGTTTTGTGTTTTAACCCATCGTATCACATGACACACTGAGTCACGTAGCAGTAAGTTGGTGCGTTCCCAGGTCCAGACTGATGGTGTTGCTCTCTCTCTCTCCTCAGGTCCCCCATGACCGTGAGCCGTGGGCTACGGCTCGGCGGCACCCCACCTCTGGAGTGGTCCGTCGCTGTAATTGGGGCCCTGTAATTGGGGCCCTGTAATTCCCCCCCTCGCCCCATCCCATCCCATCCTGTCCCTCCCCTCCCCCTTCCCCCCCCCCTCCCCCCCCCTCTTCCCCCCCTCCTACGCGTCGCTGTGCCGGACGTCATGAGCATAGTAATCGTGCTGGGAGTCACCACACCTGAAACGTCTTACTCAGATATGGCTGCTGGATCAGAGTAAGTACTGGCTACAGGCCGGGTGGCTGTGCCCTCATCTTCAAGAACTATTCCGGTTTTGTCCATCAGTTTACTAACAACTTAGCCCCCCCCAACTTAACTTGCTAGTGTGTCTGTGGATACAGCGACTTTGCTCAAATGGAACACGTACCTCAGGTCGTAAACAAACTTCCCGTTTAACCTGATCATCTACTCCACCTGAATAGCTGCTGCAATGCAGGTGCTATTAATAACAGGAAATGACTGGAAAAGAAAACAATGGCCAATGTTGAAACAGAAATATCCCATGATGCTGAGCAGCACCTGACCTTTGACCTACCGTGCGTATGTAGTTGTGCATGCGGCGCGCCCACTTTTAAATGCAGTGGAGCTTTACAATGAACGGTGTGTTCACTCTCGTCTTCATGTGTAATTAAGTGCTGAAGATAAAGTTTAATATGGCCGTTTGTTCACGAGATATGTGATTGTCTGACCACTCACAAACTGTTCTTTTGTTTTTGCCTCTTAGCAGTCGGGTTGGTGGAAACAAAATATCAATACCCAAAAGTATTAATATAACTGTCGACTGGCACTGTTGGACTGTTCTTGGTAGTTCTATATATGAATCTGCTGTCTTTATTTCTGTTATTTTGTGTAATGGTACTAGGCGCTTTGTTTATTGTATTTCTGTGTGTGAAAAAATACCTAATAACAAAACAGCCACATGTAGTCAATGGCCAGCACTGTGAAACTAAATAGTAGGGGCTCCCCTTTTCCATTCCATTAGAGGTTTGGGGTCAGTAACCTCCAGGGTTTTTTAAGGAGGACCCAGGGGATTCCCAGCTAACGCAAAAGAGCTCAAGTTAGACACAAAGTACCGGTACTTTCTTTTGCCCAAAGCAATGCAATACGTCCATGCAACGTTGCTGAGCCCGCCCCTTTTTGTACACGTTTCTCTACAACTGTAGCACTTTGGGTTGTGATAAATATACTATACAAGTCTGCAGGAGAGACCCGAAGAGATAGGAAGTGCTTTACCAGACAGAAATAAAGGAACTGCTGTATGTGATGCTTCATTCAGGCCGGTTGCACATGAGCTCAGAAGCATCTAAAACAAAGCAATGTACTCCTGACTCCTGTACAGGGCTGGACGGTAAACACAAGGACGGCTACTCAGGGTTCGTACGGTCATGGAAAACCTGGAAAAGTCATGGAATTTTAAAACGGTTATTTCCAGGTCTGGAAAAGTCATCGAAAAAAATAAAATCCCAAAAGTTTTGGAAAGTCATGGAAATTTGTTATATTCATATTTTCATGTCGTTCATTTGCGCTGAGTTGCCAGCCGGCGTTTCTCAGATTGGAGTGAGACGAGGAGAAAATGTGATGTCGTGATCTTCGCAATAGAACATCTTTGATGTGTCGAGTCTTGGCCAATCAGCGTTCAGATGTGTACTTCATTTCCCTCCGTTACAGTTTAAGTTACGTTATGTCCGTTACCGTTCATACTTGCTGGGTTAAGTTAACATCCGCTGCATGCGACACTTTGTCGATTGTTAACGTTCATCATTATCGCGATTTAGAAGGAAAAAACGTAACGTGATGAAACATGCAGCCCCCCCCCCCCCCCCCCTCCGGTTCAGTTCATGCGGTCACTCGTTAACGTTAAACCGGAACACCGGCGCATCTGGCTGCAGGTTGTGCAACCATATGTGCAAACATGAGGCGCTGATGAGATGAGGTCAAAGAGCTTCAGGGAGAGGACGCTGGTTGTGTAGCGCAGCTTGACGCAGGGCTGAGCTGTGAGTGGAGCTGGGCCTGGATAAAGGTGGAGGTCTAAACTGACGTGAGTACAGCTTCCCGCTGTCACAGTATTTTAAATACATTGATAAGGCAGGGTATGCTAAATGCAGCCTCTGCTCCAAGGAGATAAAGTACAGCAACAATGGCTCACATGCAGAGATGGGCAAAAATACATCAAAATGTATTTTGATACAAAATACCCCTCAAATAAACGTATCAAAATAAAATACAAAATACTGGTGCCACAAAATGTAACAAAATACAATACATGTATAATACAAGCATAACTTGTAATACAGTGCACGATTAGATGGTCAGGCGTCTCTTGATGAGGCTATCATGAACATCCAAGCTCCCAATCTCCCTCTTCCTATAGCTAGCTACTCCACTGATAAGTTAACTTGCTAAACACTGGCTGTGCACTAGCCTAGACAGCATGCTAGCGTCATTAGCATGTTAGCATCGAGCTTGATATTATAACCATCACCATTTATATACAACAGGCTATGTAGCCAGACCCAGACATCAATTATACATCAAGCTCGTTGACATCTGTCACACTCAGATAAAATATTTAACTTGACAGACAATCCGTTAAACTTGAAGATCTGAAGACTGAACTCGTGAACTGTTTTTTGATTCGTGGAGGAAGTATTTTGAGTATTTTAAATAGAAAATTACTCCACTCTAAAGTATTTTGTTACAAATTGCGTTCGATTTTTATCGGCCCTATCAAATAATATAATGTCACAATATAAAGGGAGAAACACCTTTAGTGTGTCAGAATATCATGTGGTTACCATGTGTCCATTTGGGTCTCCAAATGTCCTTTTAGAGCTCCGCCTGGATCTCTTCATGGAAGAAACACTGTAGAATGGTCATACTTTGTCCAATCTTCTTCAAATTTGAGGCAGTTGTTCACTGATAGTGTAGTTACAGCCTGTACAGATACAGCCACTGGCAGTTATTTATACTGAAAGATACTTTTTTATTTTATGCGGACAAAAATCTTAAATTTTTACTGACTCCAAAGGCCCACTGCTCTGTTTCTGTATGACCTACAGGTTGTCTGACACTTTTGATGCATATAGTCAGAGTGGGCCCCGGGACACTTTGTACTTGAAAAGTTGGGCCCCGAGGTCAAAAAGGTTAAGAACCCCCGATTTAAGGTATACTGTTTGCTTTGGAATTCTCCTTGTTTTAAATACTACATTTTCTCACTTTTTCATGTATACACCGAGATTTCACAAAATGTTTGGTCATGGAAATTTGGTTTGAAGTCATGGAAAAGTCATGGAAATCCATTGGTCAAAATGTGTATGAACCCTGGCGTTTTGTTTACCCCATCAAAGTCTCTTCAGATTCAGACATCTCAGTGAGCACTTTTATCTTCATATCACCAGAAAATGAGTAAGGTGGTTGTGGCTTCATTTGAAGCAGTCACTTCCTGTTATGTGATATTACATAGCACTGGGTGCAGTGTGCAACTGTCCTGCGCAGCTATTTCTTATGCCAAATGTAGTGACGGAATAAATAGTTTCACCACCAATCACTGTGTTCATACACTCGCACAGAAACTGCTGTGTGATGTTTATTTGGTAGGGGCCGTGCATGTTCTTGAAACCAAGAGGCTTAAAACTACAAAGTGATTCATCATTTATAAGCATGCAGTGAATATGAATACAAGTAGAAGCATCATTCAGCACACCCTTTACACACTGTCAAGTACTTTTTAAGACATGCAACACAGAGGCTCATGATGCAACACATGCAAAGCAAATACATGAGGGATAATTAAGTTGGTAGATACATGGACTAAAGACAAAATTATGCTGCATTGTTTGACAATAAAAAACATATTGTGCACAGCATAACGATAAAATGCAGGTAGATGAGGGACGAGGACAGACCGAGGGAGGTTCAGCACAGACTGGTTGAGGACAGCAAGGTGCCGTTACAGTAAAGTGCCGACAGCTTTACGTCTGACATTAAGCTATGTAGATCACACAAAAGGAAACTACTTCTCAAAACACACCTCTCCCTAATGGATTTAAGGTGGAACTAACTGACACTGATGTTTTGCTGCAGGCAACCCAGAAAATAGGGCCTATTTAATAGGTTACATAGTCATTTTGTTGTGGGCTTTTTTGTAATATTTTGAAATAATAGTATTTAAATGGTGTAAGTAAATGCAACTAGAAGTAATAAATTTGTCATTTTTTTTTATTTTGTCATTTTGGGGTGCCCCTGTGGATGCATACCTATCGAGGTGTAAGAGAGGTAGACTTGTATCATGTTCTCTCCACTTCAGCCCTTAGCCAAACATTGAGTCGCATGTGAGGAAATGTCCACATACAGCCTAAGTAAGACCAGTTGCCACCTCTCTGTAGGGAAGCCCACTTCCGTGGCTGAGGTTATATGGAATGCAGTCGGTCTCCCTTGCCCTCCCACCCTCACAGGCCCCCTCTAGTTTCCTCCAAACAGGAGGCTCCATTCATCACATGATGCGATATAGTCTCCGCTTAGATATACAGAACCCAGCGGTTTAAATGAGACGTTTGGATTCTTTTGACATTTTTAAGTGTTCCAGATTTGGAGGGCAAGGTTATGCACTGTCTGGCCAGACCTCAGCTAAAGTGCAAAAGGAGTTGCATAACATAATGGCCTCCCACATTCCATTTCCTAAAAATCTGCTCTCTGGAGGCTGGAAAGCAACCTCGGGGTTGTGGTGCCATCTAGTGACCGACAAAACAGCCCAGGAAAAAGCACAGTGGCAAAGATGAAATGTTTTATACATGTGATACTTTTTTTGTCATTCCTTATAATAATGCTTGCTTTTGTTTTTTTTCAGCCCTGAGTCAGTTGAAGCAAGCCCTGCCGTGAATGAAAAAAACTATAACAACCACAGCTGTGGCAGCGCACAGGATCATGGGTATCGGGGACTACCATATGCTGTGAGTTCATACAGTTCTCCTCCAATCAATTTGAATCATAGCATGTCTTTATTATACCAAATGTGTTACACTCTATTACTCAAAGATAGACGAGTAGAAACATTTAAAAAGCTAAAACAACAACTCATTTGAAGTATTTTCTGGTTTTCTAATCACTGCAAGATCTGTGTTCTATAATAATGGAGCAGTAAGAGTAAAACTAAGGGTTGCCAGTGCTTCTAGTCTGATTGAAGACATGGATGTCTATCCTACTGTTAGTCCTCTATATCCACGCGCTACTTCCGTTGTTAACAGCTGTACTGTTTCACATCCCTGTTTTTTTTCTTTTGTTTTTTTGCCCTCATTTTCATTCGTCTCCATTTTCCGTTTCCCTTTTTTTTGCCTGAACACCCACGTTGTTTGAAGATGCAACAGTCTTCCGTTGTGTGTTGTCAGGATCACAACTATGGCGCGCCCCCTCCCCCCACCCCACCCGCTTCCCCGCTCTCCCAAACCATCATTCCCCGCATGGACCTCAACGGCGTCGTACGTGGCTCCCGCTACCACGACGCCACCGAGGACAACTCGGCCGACAGCGACAGCTCCTCAGAGGAGGACGGGGCCGTGTCCGGCTGGTGTCACTGCAGCCTGACGCCGGACGGCCTGCTCATCAAGTGTGACAACTGCAGGTGAGGGAAGAAGCACCCGCCAAGTCTAGATCCCGGAGCGTGTAACGACCACACAGTCTCGCAAATTCATGAGAAAGAACAGAGCAGGTGGAACATTTTGAAAGTGTAGTTATTATTTTAAGTAAAAATGCCATACTTTTCTGTTTTATATGTATACTCCTGACATGAGGGCTCTGTTTGAGACTTTCAAATGACATTCACTGCTCTTGATTAGGACCCTGTGTGGTGAGATTGTAGCAGCATCAACATGATCACAATTTAGTTTTTATTAAATACAAAACTTTGTTTTCTTTTTGTAGAGTCTCTCACTGTTTGTTTCTAAACCTCAAATTTAGGTTTGGTCACTCCTCAAACTTAGACATGGCTCATTTATGTGCTGATGGGTTCTATGGCCTTTTTTGTTTGCAGGGGACTCGACAGGAGGAAAGGAGCAGAAGGCCAACACAGAAAACCAGAAAATGTCTCCGGTACTATGTCTTTTATCTTTGTTTGGTTCAATCATTTCCCCATAGTAGTCTGTAAAGTGCTATCTGGTTACCATGGTTTGTGGTTGTTTGTAGCTGGAGAGAGCAGTGCCACCGAGAGTGGTGACGAAGAGGTGTCTCCATCCACCATCTCCTACACCGCCACCCAGCATACGCCCACCAGCATCAAACTCACCGTCAACCGGGTCAAAAGGAGCAAATCCAAAAAGAGGAAGAAGAGCACAGAGAAGGCCCGCGGAGCACAGAAGGGCAAGAAAGTCAAGGTATGCAAACTGGTGGAAGCAGAGTGAATCAGGATGAGTCTAGCACACAAATCTATTGACAGATTAAAGAAAATTATAAGCTCAAAGCCCAATGGAGCTGTTATTTTCTTTGCCACAAGCACGCCCCATTGAGATTACCTCAATGTTGTTACTGATCGCAGAACAGTTGCTACTTTACATGTCCATGTATTGATATGGGTTCATCTTCCTTCTCCCAGGCTTTCAGAGAGGGTTCTAGGAAGTCCATGAGGATGAAGGTGAGGATCGGAGTTAATCCTGCGTTTATGTTAAAGGTCCCATATTGTAGAAAGTCAGATCTCCCTGTCTTCTTTTGCTTATAAAGCAGGTCTAGGTGCTATATAAATACCGTGAAAGCGTCAAAGGCTCAATCCACGGAGAAACGCACACGGCTCTTATTCAGAAACTGTTCCTTTAAATGAGCCATCAGGATTTATGTGATGTCACAGCTATACTGTATGTCATTCCCTGCCTATAATGACACTAAAATAATCAACTAAATAGTGCTAAAACAGAGCGTGAGTGAATACAGGTATATTATGACAGACGGTATGAGAAAAACAGTGCTTTTTGAACATTAAAGCACGTAAACATGTTCAAGTAGAGCCTGAAAATGCGGGTGATGTGTCTCCTCAAAGTTCTACTCAGTGCCATCAGCATCATGCTTCAACCCGCTCCGTCTTGTCCTCTGTCTAGAACTCAACAACAGAGGCCAGCGTGCTGGATGAGAACACGGCAGAGGGATGGGAGAGCAAGATCCGCCAGTGGACGGACCAGTACGAGGAGGCTCTGGTAAATCAGTACAGCGCCGACGTCCAGACACTCCTCCAGCTTCACCGCGCCGCCAGCACCACTGTTTCAAAGGCAGAGAGCAACACGGCGGTGCCCCTCGCCACCACACAGATCCACGCCTCAGTCGACGCCATGGACACCATCAACCGCACTGAGCTGGCCTGTAACAACACTGTGCTGGGCTCACAGATGCAGGTCGGCCCACGTCCTGAACCAAACTCTGTATTGGTTCAGCTTGTATGTCCCAATGTGTGCATGTGCAACAAATCGTACCATTGCAAAAGATGCTATGTAATCATTAAGGCCATAACAACACATGATATATAGTCAGATTACGGTACATCTTGGTTTCTGATTTTGCATGTATGCCCTGAGGGCTTGGTCGATACGGCTTTTAATAATACCTCGATATTTTTACGCGATGACGCAATGTAGATCTTCATACTTTCTCTAAAATAACATAACTGTTTGATTAAACCCTTTGATACGCGTGATCATACCAGCATGATTATTTCAGCAAATTAATCTGAACACTAACCTGATGTGCTGTCATTTTAAACTCAGTGGTCTTTTATAGAGTTTGATAAATTATTCACAAAATTGAAGTTCCATTCTTTCTAAAACAGTTTATAGACGGTAGTTTCTCGCGATATGGTCATTTACTACATCTCACGTAGAACAAGCATCAGTACATCGAGTACATTCCATATATTGCCCACCTCTATGCCCTGCCTGCATGGATAATAACCATTCACAATTGTGTAATTATGAGTTACCATGACATGTTTAACATTTTTCTGCATTTGCAAATAACTGGTGTGTGATGTGCCGTTCGCAGCTCCAGTTGGGGCGGGTCACACGAGTGCAGAAACACAGGAAGATCCTACGTATAGCCAAGAACCTGGAACCAGACACGCTCATTCTTGAATATCGGGGGAAGGTCATGCTCAAACAGCAGTTTGAAGTCAACGGGCACTTCTTCAAAAAGTAAGACATCACGGTGTTTGTATCATTGGGTTTCTCCGCGATATGCTTTTAAATGTTTCGGTGCAAAGATGCTCACAGAGATCCCAGTGTTGATACCACTGTTGTCATATTTTTCCCCAGACCCTACCCCTTTGTGCTGTTCTACTCGAAGTTTAATGACGTAGAGATGTGTGTCGATGCAAGGACCTTTGGAAATGATGCCCGCTTCATCAGGAGGTCCTGTACACCCAACGCCGAGGTCAGCCAACAATCTCAATGCCTTTCTGCGTAGCTGTGAGTTCTGTCAGGCTGCTATTGTAGAATCTTTTAACTGAGATAACTCACGCATCTGCTCCCTTCTCCAGGTCCGGCACATGATTGCTGAGGGCATGATCCACCTGTGTATCTACGCCGTCAGTCATATCACAAAGGACGCTGAGGTCACCATTGGATTCGACTATGAGTTCAATAGCTGGTCAGTACTGCTCCTAAACCCTTATCCGTCTTTCCACCTGCCTCTGACTCAGCCACTAGAAAGCACTCATCCATAAAGAGTAACATGGGTCAAATCCAACTATCTGTACAACATTCAAGTATAAGTGGTAATGGTCTATGTTCTGTCTAGAAACGCATGTTTGCATCAGGAGTGAATCAAGTACAGTCTTAGTTTTCTTTTGGTTTACATAAACAGTTGTTGCTGCTTTAGGATGTCTTGTGTTCTGACCTCCAGTTTAATCGTTTCTGTCTCTTAACAACCCCCAGTAATTACAAAGTGGACTGTGCCTGCCATAAGGGCAACCAGAACTGCCCGGTGCAGAAGCACAACCTGAGCCCCAGGGAGAGCTTGCTCAGCGCCCCCTCGCTGCCACCGCCCTCCGCTCTGGCAGGTGCCGAGACCCGGCGGAGAAAAGCCCGAAGGAGAGAGCTAGAGAGCGGCCTCGCCGGTGACAGCAAACAGACCCTGAACCAGCACCAGGAGGCCAAAGAACTGCAGGGGACCAGTGACACAGAGGTGTGTGTGTGTCAAGCTTAGGCCACATCCACACTACTACGTTTCCATTTTAAAACGCAAATCTTTTGCTACGGTTATGCCGAGCCTCCACACTGCTCTAGCGTTCTCCAACCCTTAAAATGGAACCGCTACCAAAGCAATTTTAGTTAAAAAACTCCGGGTTTGCCTCATAGTGTGGACAGGTGGAAACGTAGACCGTTGAAAATGATGACATGGACACCTGCATTCGCTACTTGATTGGGTCTTAGCAGTAACGACGTGTCCTTCCCTGATTCATCACGCCGCCAGAAGACAAGAACAGCAGCCTTGATAATCAATCGACTACCAGGTTAATTCAACATGGAGAACTGATTACAGGCGTTGTTGAGCTTGTTGTCTATACCAGCAGCTGTTGTGCAGTTAAATTCTGCATAACTCTACTACTGAGAAATATCTTACGTATCAAGCACAAAACAAATGTTAGGGTGGATGTATCCTTGGATGAAGGGATCAATCAATACTTTTAAGTTACCTTAAGGTTAAACAAAGATCCTTGGATTTAACTCCATTACATATGAATGTGTCCGCAAACAAGGAAAGTGTTCTAAAACTGGGCTTGTTAATATAGCATGTTAATATAGCATGTTTTCCCCATGTGCTGCCTGTCTGTGCTATTAGGAGAGATTGCTGGATGAGTTGAACGTGGAGGAGGGAGAGGAAGGAGAGGTGGATGAAAACGGGGTGGCCATCTCCAGTAAAAGGGTATGACATTTTAACTTTTCTCCCAGTACAGCTGCACTAATTTAGCATTTGTGCTCGCTGTGACAATATATTCCAATTCCAGCACAATACATCAGTACAAGAGAAAATGTTTCCGGTAACGTTGCCCGTGTAACTCCTCTCTTTGTGTCTGTGCTCTTTCACGTAGACATGCAACAACCTGGAAAGGAGGCGCAAGAGAGTGGGAGGAGCAGAAGTCAAGGAGGAGGGTGTGGAAAGTGAGGACGGGGCGGGAAACCCCATAGGGAACACTCCTACACCCCACAATGTCGGAGTGGGGGTCAGCACACGACGCTCCAGCTATGTGATGGTCAGTGAGCGAAATCCGCTTGTTCATCCATATCTGTTCATCTTTTTTTCTTTTTTGAATACATTTTTTTGTCGTTCATTCTTTTTCAGGACGTGCCGTCTACTGACGAAAAGACCTCATTACCCAACCTGCCCGCTCCCATCGCCCCCCCTAAACCCGCACGACCCACCAAGCCTCGGCCCAAGAGTCGGATCTCTCGCTACCGGTCTAGTTCTTCCCAGCGAGCCCGGCGGCAGCGCCAAGCCCTCGCCCAGCAAGCAGCAGCAGCAGCAGCAGCAGCGGCAGCAGCTGCTGCGGCAGCGATGGCAGTAGTGCCGTCATCAGCCGACCAGGGTGCTGGTCTGGATGAGGACGGATCCCAGGGCCCGTATGGTTCTGAACACGGCCACGGAGAGAGCGGTCTGGGGGGTCATCTCCTAGACGGAGACGGCCATGGTCTAAACTGTATAAATAGAGGCAACCTGCGTTACCCCAAGACCAAGAAGGTTAGAGGACGCTAGACCTTGTAGAAATGAAGTGTAGGATTTACGCTAAGCTTTCTTATTTATGTAGTACATTCCTATCAAATGCAGAGTTAATCATTGATGCGTCTTTGTTCTCAGTACCTGGTGACAGAGTGGTTGAATGACAAGGTCCCTGGAGGGGAGAAGGTCCACCAAGAGGTGCCCGTTGAGCGCCCGCTACGGATAACCACTGACCCCACTGTGCTGGCCACTACTCTCAACATGCTGCCGGGCCTCTCCCACTCGTCGCTCATCTGCACCGCGCCCAGACACTACGTCCGCTTCGGCTCCCCCTTCAACCCCGAGAGACGACGGCCCCGCCCGCTCCAAATGGACGGCACTTACGGCTGCTACAAGAAGGTGAGACACGCCGCAAGGTGTTGTCGAGAGATGGAGGACACGGCTCTACAAACATTCAATAAATAATGTCATCTATGGTGATAAGCATTGAGTGCTAGTATTAGAAGCTTGTCTGCAGGTCCTTTAACAATTTACCAAAAGTTGGAAGCCTGAGCAGGATAGTTCGGGAGTTTTCAAGTGGAGTTGTGTGAGGTACCGGTACTTCTTCATAGTCAGTGTATTATCTACAGGAGATGGAGTTTGGAGAAACAAACAGGAGTACCAGCATGGGAGCAAATCAATGTATTTTTGATACCTAAAAAGATCTACCGGTATATCAGTTTAAATGTACGCTATATTTAGAATATCTTCAGACAGAGAACTGAAGCTGTTCGATCCATCAATGCTCTCTTCAAAGCCGCCAGACCCATTTTACCTCTTAGAACACAGGAGTAGCTGGTCTGTTGCTGCCTCGATTGGTTTGTAAGTTTGTGATATTGTGTGACTTTGGTGAATACGGGCTAACCATTTAAACACCAGAGTCACACAATAACACAAAAAAGCTAACCTGACAAGGAAGTGCTAGATCCCAAACCCCTGTGTTCTGGAAGGTAAAGTTGCCGTTTTTTTCAATGGAGTCTGATGGATTTGGCGAGAGCCTAGATAATGGCTTCAGTTTTCGCCAGGAACATTTTAAATATAATAATCTTAATTTAGATTTGTAGGTGTCTGAAAGACATCCACAGCAGTACATTGATTTGCTCTTGTGCTGCTACTCCTGTCTGTTTCTTTAATCTCATCTACTCTAGGTAATACGCTGTTTATGGAGAAGTGGGGTTGTATGGATACAACCACACTTCAAAACAACCCCACTTCACAACACCCAAACTATCCTTTTAAACTGTCTGAAAATGTGTCTCTTGAATCCCATTTTTAACTCCGAAGGTCTTGCACCGTATGCTGTTGTTTTGGTGAAAAATGAAGAATTTAAAGTTCTTGTTTTTACCATCATTATACCCTAAATTGGTCATAAAATGTATTCAACCGAAAAATGTTAATACTTGTGACTCCCAATCACCTTGTACGTAATATGTTAAGTTATATCCAAACCATTCTTCTATTATACAACTAAAGACTTTTCTGAAAGATTGGGTGAAGTTTAAGGAAGATTTTTTTAAATGTCTTCCAAGCAAACACTTTAGTTTTTTTTTTAACCCGTCATTACTGTTGTTTCAATGCAGAGATGGATAAAGCAGGTGGAGGATGAGAGCTGTTCAGCCAGTGTGGAGGATGGCACAGAGTCCACCTCCTCCCAGCAAAGTACCAGTAGCAGGTCCACCCCCAACCCCCTGTCCAGCGGTACGTACATCCCCACCTCCATCTGGATGACTCATTTATTCTGAAAGCACCAAAGCTGGAGGAAGAATGAACGTTAGATCAGAACAAAGCAACTGGGTGGTATTATTACTAAAAGTACAACGAAGTGAAGGGTGCAGTCCAGATTCGAAGCATGTCTCTCGTCTTGTTTCGATACCTTCTTGATACTAGAAGTGTACTCTCTCCTGTTTGGTCCAACTCACTTGTGTTATTTCACGTTTGTAAAATCCCAGATGTCAACGCACCGTTTAAGAAGCGCCGCTCTAAGTACGCGGCGGAGACGACGCCCGCACCCTCGGACCACCTGCTTCGCCCGCTGTCGCCCATCACGCCGCCGCTCCCGGGGGACTCCCTCCACCCACCGCTCCACAACCCCTGCGGCTCCCTGCTGCCCAACGGCCTGGTCTACTCGCCCATGCCCTCGCTGCCCCCCAGCCGCTGCAACACGCCGCTGCAATTCGAGGTGAGGGCACAGCCACAGAGACGCACCTAGATTCATTGAGACAGTTGTCCGTCAGAGCTCACGTGGTGCATGTGTATTCACCAATTGTGCCTCCAACCATAGGCAGAGTAGTGGCTGCAAGGCTTTGTGGCAGCCAATAAAGAGTTTATTTCTATAGAAAGTATCTCAGGGCTTGTGTCCACATAGCAGCACTCTAGCTCTCTTTCCGATGCTTCTATGACAACAATATCTTCACACATCACCACCATTGTATGATAGAGTAGCATGGTTACTTGTCTGTTTGGGCTGCTATGCATTTGCTTTACATAGTGTTCTCACCATGAGCACCAACTGGAGGATGTCTGCTTCATACCGTGTCTCCGCTCAGTCTGACAGCCGAAACGTTCGAGCAAGGCGACAGACGGCGTACGGTTCTAAAATCACAACACTCAGAGTCCGCCCTGCTGATCTGCTCCTAAAGGGGCTTTTCCTTCTTTGTTGTGATAGTGTCGGTCCAAAATATAAAGCTCAGGAGAGCCAGACACGGCCAAAACAAGCGTCTCCTCTATTTACCATAGTGACGTCACCAGCGCTTTTCTGAAAAGAGATTTTCAACTTGAAGTGCTCAGAGCGGTCGCACAAAAAATGCGGAGTGCACCACACGCTCTCTCCTCACTTAGAAGAAAAATACGCTATGTGGACACAGGCCCTAAGAGTCCAGTCAGATCATTTAACATCCCCTGTAACTACTCAACATCACATCAGGGAACATTGTTAATCGTTGAAGATAAACTGTTTGTGTGCAAATTAACGCTTTGACGCTTGACGTAATCTAATCTTTGTTCTGGATTAAACACCGTGGTGAGAGCAGCCGGACTAGCAGTGAAAGTCAATTTGCTGTTAATCTGCCCGGGCAGACTGTTCAAATGGCAATGACAATGAGTCTTTGGGACACACCATGTATGTTTGACAATATGACGTTTCTAAGAGCTTTTTCTTTCTGCTCTCTAGAACATATCGTCCCCTGAGGCATCTCCTGTTCACCGGCCAGAGTCCATCTCTCCCGAGGTACGTTCCTGTCTCTCTGACACTACCTCCTAGTTGCAGATACAAACAGTTATATGCTATTAACCACTCAATGTTGTCTCATTCACTTTGTACTCTCTGTCGCTGTTCTTTCTCCAGCTGTGTCTTCAGACAGAATTTGACATCCCTCGTCCTCAGTTCCCCGATCTGTCCCTCCCTTCCAGCTTGGAGAGCTCGGTGGCGATGACCTCGGATGACTTTTCCCTCCCGGGAGGCCCTTCAGGCCACGACTCCCAGGGTCCATCATCTGTAGGGACATGCTCCCTGAACCCAGCGTCCTGTCCTTCCTCAGACCTCACCTCCCAAAACAGGGAGCAGGCCTTCAGGACAGAGTTCAACCTCATATACACCTGTTCGCCCCTCAACGCAAACCTGGGCAACCCCGTGGCCACCGACCGCCACCTCTCCCAGTCCGAAGGTGGCTTTTCCCCAGCGGAGTCCTTCCACAGCTCTATTAGCGGCCAGGGGCCTCTGGGAGACGCGGGCCCCGGCTCCATGTCGCCCTATGGCGAGCCTCACTATGGAGGAGGCTACCCAGATAGTGGCACGCCTCCTCACACCAGCAACCCACCGCAAAAGAAGAAGGCAAGTTGTTCACATCTTAATGATGAGGATAATGTGAAATTAATTTTTTCAAATCAGCGTTTTATTTGTTCTTCTCCAGCACGAATGACTTTGAGTGTGATATGTGCCAAGTGAAAAGCCAAACCTCATGATGTGCTTTTTCCCCTTGCTCTGTGTTTGCTCCTTTGCTTTGTCGTAAATATTTCAATTGGTCCCTTTTGTGTCAGGTGGTCAAATCCAAAAGCAACAGGCATTTAAAAAACAAACATATTTAACCGTTTTATGTTTCTATCTGAAATGATTTAGACTCTGTAGCTTTGACCCTTCCTCCCCCACCCCCTCCCCCCTCGCTGCTCCTTGACACTTTTTGCCAAGTCTCTCTTCCACTTTTCTTCCAAGGCAGAGGGCCAACCAGCATACCATTAGTCTGCTGACAGGGAAGCCAGATTACCAGGCTATAGCTGTAAGAAGTGAATACAAGCCAGTACAAAATATGGTGAATATTCTCCCTACAACTACATCTTTAGAAGTGTGCATGTAAATATTGTTTCTTTGCATCTGCATACAACACCCACCCCATGCTCCGACAGCTCCGCCCCCCCCTCCCCCTCCACCCGTCCTGCATTGAATTACGACTCTTTAGTTTTGAGCAGCAGTGTTAAGTTATTCTGCCATTTCAGTCAAATCCATTGAAGCGTGTAAAGGTTCATCCATCACCTTGGACACGGGAGGCCGATGGTTCATGAGTTGTGTTGACGGTGTGGAGGTGAAGCCCACGCCTCTTTGCTCCATCTCATCCATCCACCTCTACTACAAGCCAGGCTACGAGACATACACCACCACAAGGGCTCAGGGGAAATGAAGGATGTTCTCCCAGTAACACGGGTCAATGTAACGTGAAACTGAGCAAACGCGTTAATGCCGCTAGTCGCATCATAGTCCTGTAAATCAGAAGTCATCACATGTCAGACGTGTGAGGCGAGTAATTCTGAGAGGAGCAACAAAACATGAAATAAAGTACGGCTCTTCCATAGATGCCCCCGAGATATTTCAAATATCAATTTTCCTTACAAGGTGTACGGTCTTGCTAAAAAAATGCATTAGCAGGGTTCACCGGTAATGTGTTTTTTTTACTTACCTGGTCAGCAAGGGGGTCAGAAATCTACCTGCCGAAACTTCATTTGAACTTTCACCTTTACAAATATTTTTTTATCAAATAACTAGTTTATGTTTGGACTTTATTTCAGTAAATGAATCCTCTAACCTGTCCAGCTAAATAATTGAAGCGAGTGCCCGGTCGGGACTAAGCATGGAGACTATTAACAGAGATGAGAAGGAAGAGAGATGGCTCACTCCTTAGCATCCTCCCTCATCAGCTCCTGAAATAAACTGTTTAACTCTTTGAGTCGCTATGTTCACTTGCAGTAGCGACTCTTATTGTTGAGCGCTGATTAGTACCGTAATTCAGATTCATTTTCAAACGGACGGATATACGTTCTTCAACTTTACTTCTGTGTACAGGATCACACGCTGTGACAATCAGCCCGAAGTGACTCATGATTCGAGTTCAGCCAGAATCTACCAGTCTCTTTATCTTTTATTTTAGTTTAAAATTTTGAATTAAAATTTTTCATTTTAGGTTTCTCTCAGTTTGAGATTTAGTTTTTATATTCGTAGTTTTACAGTAGTAGTTTGTTTTTGTTAGCGCTGGGTATATCGTCTCAGGAGTATGTGGCTGCAGTAAACATACAATCAATCAAACTTCATTTCAGACTCAGGGTCCATATAAGACAAATACATAAAGTACAATACAAAATACATGGTGGAGTATGTAGGAAGGGCCTTAATGTTTAAATCTGTGCGGACTCCTTCACTTGCACACACGAATAGCTTGATCTACTACAATGTTACAATCCTGTTCTTGTTCTTTAATTCTACAACACTAGACCACATGTGGGAGAACAAGGGATTCATTTTTATTTGGGTTTTTTTACCAGGCAATTTCATTTGTCTAGTTTTTGTTTAGTTCCAGTTCACGATAATTCTTTTTTTTAACCTTACATTGATAACCCTGCTGGACACCGTAGCAGTCAAACAGTTACAAGCATAAAACTGACGTTGTTCTTCAGCATAGTTTTCCTTTTAAACCATGTTTGATGGTATGCAACAGGCTAACAATGGGAGACCTTTTTCATAAAGCTGTAGAATTGGTTTGAGCTGATGTGTAAGGAGGCTGGCTCTTACAGACACATACTGTGTTGATAACCGGGGCATGTGAAAGGTGATTTAAAAACCACTGGCAAGTCTAGCAGGACAGTCAAAGGAATGTCTCCACTGAAGACATCTTCCATATTTAGTTCTTGGTGGTTGTTTCAGATAGTTGTTCTGACACTAGTATCAGAAGTACGTGAGTCTATGCACCGATCTGATATCACGTTGTCACATCATTTATCAGCTCATTTACGCTACACGGGAAACACAACAACAGGTGTCACTTGCTACCTGATCCATACTGAGCATGTGCAACTCTCACTAGAGATGAGAAAGAAGCGAGAGGGCTCACTCCTTCACTAAGTCCATCATCAGCTCCTCGATCGCTGCTTCTGGAATCAATGATAGAAGCGGCTCAGGAGAGAGCCCTCTGCTGTCTTCCTCATCCTTGTTCAGGGGAGCACATGCTCAGTACCAATCAAACGGGTGCTGGAAGAGTGTGTGTGACGTTAGCCAGAGCGAGCAACTTGTCAGCAACATAGCAATATTTAGCAATGAAACATCTACATATATAAAAAAGAAAGACATTCATTCTCTGATTTTTGCAAAGAGTTGAACCTGAGCCAGGCTATAAAACTACTGTATGTGAGCAATCACATCCGTACAGGGTTAGTGGTATACAGCTGTTACAAAAACTATCTATATATATATATATATATATATATATATATATATATATGTATATATTTTATTTATTGTTTGTTATTAACGCCGTTATCGGCCGATACGCAGGTTCATGTCTGGGAACCCAGAAGAATAAAATCACCTGCCTTCTGCAGTCTCCCCTATACGTTGTGTTCTGCTACTGCAGAGCTTCAGGCGAGGTCCAGCCACGTCAGTATCTGACTGTGTGGTCATCATTCCGACCCCTGCCTCTTTCATATACCCCCCTCCCCCCTTCTATGTTCCCACAAGCCTTCTCTCTGTCATGACGACATTAAGCTGGGATGAGTGCTCTCATTCTCATTGTCAATACTTGAGGGGTGTGTGTGTGTGTTGATGTTTGTGTAGCTGTTGTTTCAGCGTGGTTGCATCATGGCGTGGTGCGTTCAAAGTTGACTGCTGTGTCGTCAAATGTTACTAACAGTGCATCCAGAACACATGACGTGATCCGCAGCACAGGCCTCGCTCATGACTAAGAGTGTGTTAGTGGAATGGAGATGCACACGGTGTCATTGACATGTCAACGCTAATTTCCATGGTGATAACGGTGTGTGTTTTCTTTTTGTCGTGTTGAATAGTTGTTTCCAGGTGAGTCCTCTCCGGTGTGATGCATGCCGTCTGCCCATCACTCAGTGCAGTTTTGGTGAATGGTGTGAGTCAGTCAGCGGCCCCGGCATCAGAGTGAATGGCGTGATGCGTGTTTGTGTGTCAGTCCTCCAGCAGCGGGTGTTTAATGGCGCCTCTCCGCCCTCTGCTGCCTCAGGTGTCTTTGCTGGAGTACCGCAAAAGGAAGCAGGGGGGTGGCCGCGACTCGGAGCCGGCCTGCGGAGGCTCGTCGCTGGGCAGCACCCCCACCCGGCCCTGCTCCCACTACAGCCAGGACTCCCACTGCCATCAGCAGATGCAGCCGACAGCCTCCCCACACAGCTCCTTCTCCTCCTCGGCCCACGCCTCCTCCGTCCCGCAGATAGAGGAGGTCAGTCCTCCAGACCACCAGGGCTCGTCCCTGCAGCCCAGACACCAGGACAGCAACAACCAGTGGTGAGAAGCCCTGAACAATGACCTCTTAGTACACGTCTCATCACCTGGAAGTTCTTAACCCTTTGAATCCAGATCAGTTTCGGGGTGTTTTTCCTCTCTGTGACCTTTATTGTCACTGCAATATAAAGATCCTGCTCCTCTGTGGAAACAGCACATGGCTAGATGTAGAGACAACTCAAACACGTCTGTGGCGCTGTACAACAGTAATGCTGTGTTCACACCAAACACGTCGCAAATTCATCGCGCCGCTTATTCGTGTTATTCGCGCCGCCGGTCTCGCGGGGACGATTTGTGTTCAATCGCGCGAATCGGGCTGGGCGCGCCGGAGAGGGGGCGTGGCTTATCGCCCTGAAAGCCGCTCAACTGTCCGCCATTAACCATGGAAAAATAACCTATTTCTGCTTAGTACGTGTTGTGGAAGTCACAGATATCCCGGGAAACTAAACGCCATCATGTCTGGGTTCATAACATAGTATCGAGGTGTATTCACTGTGTCTAGCAAGCCACACGTCGCTGTTTACACCAGCTGTATGAACACAAAATAAACTGATTTGGCTGTGATTCAACTGCAATAAACCGACAAAAAGGGACTCCGAAATAACTACGTAATGATGCCGATTTGATCGTAGAGCTGTGGGTGTACACAGGCGGCTACAGTATTTTTTTTTCCTCATTCAACAACGGCAGGGCGTCAGTGATGACAGGAGGAGCATCTCAACGCTGATAGGCTATCGCGCCGGGGCATAACGCGAATATTTCGCAGAAGGTGAAAATTTTCAACTCATCGCGCCAGTCTCATCGCGTCTGTGCATAGACTTTGTGTGGAATCTACTCGCACGAATAATTTGCGACGTGTTTGGTGTGAACACAGCATTACAATGACAGAAATCATAAAAAGAGTTGAACATCTTTGATCATTTATTTTACAAAAATTGGAAAACACTGGAATCTATATATCCAATATTTTTCCACGTGCCCACAAGTGTTAACAATGTTTAAAATATATTTAACACTTTACATTTTTACAACCTCTCCTGTCCTCTCCAGCCTGCAGTTCAGTCAAAGTTTCACGAGACCGTTGGTCTCAGCCAAATCAATGCTGGCTTCCTCAGGAACGCGTCATTTATTGGTTTTACAGCAACTTTTTAGAGTAACTGCCTTATTTGATGGTTTAAATTAAACATTTAGGATCAAATGTTTTTGATGAAATATGACAACTTTAAGCTTTGTTTTGGCTGTTTCTTCTGAGGGAAGCGTTAGTCACACATGATGCGTTCGAGGACTGCTGGAAAGATGAAAATCTGACGATAATGCAGTTTTTACAGATTCTGGCTGTTATAAACAGTGTAGTTCTGGGGATTGTTTAAAGAAAACATGCCGGAGGTTTTGGGATTCAGAGGGTTAAGTCTGGATTTGGTCGTGATCAGAGTTTGCAGATAACCTTTAGGTTTGTGTTTTTTCCAAGGATGGTCCCCACTACTGTTGAACGCCTAAGGGAAGGTCAGGGGGTTCTGGAGCGAGTGCTAAGAAGTATCAAGATGGAGCGCGTTTACAAGAAGAGTGACTGCTCTACAGAGAAGGAATCTGGTATGACCGCGTTTGACACCTCAGGGAAATGGGGTTGGCAAAAAAAGAAGAATAATATTCTTTTGGATAACTATCGAATGAAATGAACCCGCAGCTATTGATGTTGTGCTTTAACCTCCCTGATGATGGCATGTGTTCTCAGATGCAGATCGGTATGAGGTGCAGGCGGCGTCTATGGCGTCTCCCATGAAGAGTCCACACGGATACAGTCCCTCTGTGTACTCACACCAGGTAGCCTGTACAGACCAGTTCTATCAGTATTTCACTGCTATTCGTATTCAAGCTGCCTGATGACCTTTGGCCTTGTTGAGTGTCCATTTCTGTTATTTGCATTCAAGACACTTGATTCAGACTTATTGCTAATTAGGCCAGTCTCTCTGTTTCAGTTGCTTTTAATGATCATATCGTCAATGCATTTTGGCAGCATTTTCCTTTGGATTTCTTGTGTCACCCACAGACTGAAAAGTGAAACCAATGAGGAAGTGTCTTTAAACTTGCATTCTCTCTCCTGACCATCAGGGGGCGACTCCTCTGGTTGTATAGAAGTCTATGAGAGAATGACTCTACTTCTCTCTTGATTTATTACCTCAGTAAACATTGTAAAGATGAGTTTATGGTCTCAATCTCTAGTTTCAAGTCTTCAATACAGCATGATGTTCATTTAGTAAATGATGGTCCATTTAGAGTCAAATAGACCATAAAGCAGAGAATGCTTTAGGGCGGGGCTACTGTGATTGACAGGTTACTATCATGACGTCTGGGAGTCGTCCGTGTTTTTGGTTGAGAACTTTAGAACTTTATTTTCTGACTTATAACATTTACTTAAACTCAAGTGCTAATTATTAGGAAAGTCATTAATATTTTCAACTTCCAGGTAGATAACACAGAAGTCTGTCCTTAAATGGTTTTAGTCTTACACCAACAAACACCGTTTCAGTTTGTACATAAACTCATTGTTAGTAACTACCTGCAGTTTACATGTGGACATTAGTGAGCTATGGGAGGCTTGGACCCTAAAGACTGAGTGTGTGTCCTGTGTGTGTTCAGTCATCAGAGAGCCACCGGCAGACAGACAGCCCGTCGCTCCTCCAGCAGACCTCCAACTCTCCATTCCGGGGTTCCTACAGTCCCTCATCAGGCCATAGCTTCTACCCACGCCACGTGTCCCAGGACCACCCTCCATCCTCCTACCCCAGTCGCACCCCCACCCCTACCTCCTCCGCCTCCTCCTCAGACTCCCGGCCGCCAGCGGGCTCTCTACACCAGCAGAGTGGCAGCAGTAGCGTGGACGGAGGCCACGGCTACGGCAGCAGCCACTTAAAAGCGAGTCTTTTGAACAGCAGTGGCTTGGTGGGGGCTCCCAGCCCGGGACCTAGGCCTCACGGGCAGACTAAGACAGACTCGGGCGCCCAGGCCTGCAGAGGGAGTCAGCAGCAGACTTCTCGCAGCCTGAAGTCGGACAGTCCGGGCCAGGCAGCGCTGCAGGCTGGTTCCAGGTTGCTGCCGGCCAGCGGACCGACACACTACCCACAGAGAGGGACGAGCCTCAGTCAGTTCCAGCACTCCCCCCTCCAGGGACCCGGAGTAAGGACACCGTCAGGAAGCTTTTAGGACCTTGTTTAAGTGTGTGTGTGTGTGTGTGTGTGTGTG